>NC_080064.1:160433711-160758588 GCF_949987535.1 Balaenoptera acutorostrata
GCAAGGCCTCGGTGAGACTTGTTCCCATGGTACAAGTCCATCGAGGTCAATAAACAGCCCCAAATGTCTGCAAGTCAAACTAGACTCTGCTTTTTCTATGTTTCCTAAGACTCCGCATGGGGCTGAAGACACACAGAAGTCAGGCTCCTGGCGGCCGCAACACTCTCTGCCCAGGGCTCCCCCCGCCCCGTTCTTTGGACACATCGCCAAGGCTCTGGAAGAGTACTCAGGGCAGGGCTCATATATGAGGGTCCCAAGGCTGGCGGCGGCCCTCTGGCTCTGATCACCAACTTTCCTCCCACTTAGGAGGTAGTGCAGTGATGGAGACAAAACAGGGCTGGGCTGTCCTAGCTCAGGAGCCCGAAAGGAGACTCTGAGGCCGAGCTTAGCAAGCAGGAGTTTTCCTGGGCAGTGCTCTTGAGGCCAACACCTTTGCTGGGCGAGTGCGGGAAGCAGGGCTGGGCGGAGGGAGCAGGTGAGCCTCGATGCCACCCCACAGAGGCATCCGGCAATCCTGCGGGAGCTCTGCCGCTGGGAAGCCCTTCAGAGTCGTTCCCGTTAGAGAGGGGGGTCAAGCCTTCCTACCCCCTCAGTGACCACTCGTCTCTCTCCCCAGCGAGGCTGCCCAGGAAGATGAGGTCTTGGCTGTAGACAATTCCCAGAGAGGACTGAGCTGTGAGCCAGAAGGTGTTGGGAGAACGGGAGACTCTGTCCTGGAGGGGAGTCTGAAGGAGGCAGCCGGCATTCACTACAGTGAGCTCAGCAAATAGCTTCCCAGTGGAGCCACCTTCCTTATCTGCAGCTCCACTTTCCCTGGGCTTCACCAACCTATGCAGACAGATGGGGTCCTAGCAGCGGAAATAGCCTGAATTTGCAGCACCTCCCTCAAATGAACGTAACTCAGATGCCTCCAGGTCTTACCCGCTGGCGTCTGTCAATGTCACATCTGTAGCACTGACCAAACCCACCATTTGTTTGATGAGCAGAGATTCCAGTGTTTGGGGCGGCAGATGAACTCTCCAGTCATTCCCTCTAGAAGCCCCTGGCAGAGTGGGCAGGGGAGAAGGTTTCACATACGATAGAACCACCGCCTCTATCTCCGGTCCAACCCTCCTTCTGTTCTGTGCACTCTCTTACTGAGCTGCCCATGGGCTTCTAGCCATGCCTACTCATGCCCAATGCCTGGGCCACTTCTGACTATCTCACCCTCTTCTACCCCACCTCTGGCCAGCAGGAAATTTCCATCCTTGCCCTTCTCCTGGCCAGCTCCTGCAGAAGGGTTGCTGGGTTTCAAGTGACAGCTCTCTCATTGATGCCCCAGCCGGTCACCTTCCTGGATCACAGGGTCTTGGGGGGGGGGCGTGGTCAGGCCAGCCTCAGGTCATATCTGGAATGTGTACACACATCTCAGGCCCTGCTGCCAAGGCTGATCCACGCTGCTGGACCTTTGCTACGGCCACTGTGACTTCCTCACCGAAGTCTCACTCCATCTTCCAAGTCACCCAACTTTGGGGAACCCATTCCATCAGATCGTTCTCTATGTCTGAACCCTGATTATGAGCTGGCTTTAAGTTTTTCCCACTAGACTCTTAGGATGTGTCTGAACATTTATTTTTCTGTCCAGAGCTTTCCAAGAGAGTCGAGAAGCTTCCTCTCATTTCTTGACAATTGAAAAGTACCCACTCATGGCAAGCAGGGGAACTCTGAGGGGTTTTGCTATTTAATTCCAGAACCATACTAAGAGAATCATGACAATGCAGCCCAAAATGACAGCACACAAGACAACTGGTGTCCTTTCAAGGTTTGTTTGACAAAGGGATAGAAGAAATGCTTTTGAAATGCACCTTTAAAAGTGTCCCACCTAGGGACTTCCCTGGCGGTCCAATGGTTATGACTCCATGCTTCCACTGCAGGGGGCACAGTTTCTATCCCTGGTCAGGAAACTAAGATCCCACATCCCATATGCCGCGTGGCGTGGCCAAAAAAAAAAAAGTGTCCCACCTACACTTGGATGATGGCCCAGCTCCACTGGTCACCCTCAGCATGATCTAGACTGGGATGACCACAGCTGTGTGGGTCAGAAGAGCTGGATTCTTACTCTGGCTTATCCTTTCTTTGCTGTGTGCACCTGTCCTACCTGGGCCTCAACTTTCTCATTTGTAAAATGGAGATATGGCAGCCTTGACTACCAGAGTGTAACCTTGGATGTCAAGTGAGGTGATGTCTGTGAAGGAATTTGTCAGGTATGAGTTACACAGATGTGGAGACCAAGATGGCTGTGAAACTCACTGCCTTCATCAAGAATGCCTGGGCCGAGGAGCCGGAACTGTCCCATCCTTCACCATTTGGGCCTCGCTATAATTCTGCCCACACTCGGCCCCTACACCATGTACAATGTCTTGGTCAACCAGGCCACACCCTACAGCCACCCAGAGCTCCTCCGAGATGATGGGAACGTGCCCAGTTACCCCCAGGACACCAAGGCCCAGCTTGGAGTGGAAGGAGGAAGTGTGAGCACCCCGTCCTCAGTGGTCCCCAATAAAAATGTGAAAACGGAATAAATAAATAAATTACACACAGAAAACAAACTAGTGAATATAACAAAAAAGAAACAGACTCACAGATACAGAGAAGTAACTAGTGGTTATTGGTGGGGAGAGGGAAGGGGGGAGGGACAAGATAGGGGTAGGGGATTATGAGGTACAAACTACTATGTATAAAGTAAGTAAGCTACAAGGATATATTGCACAACACAGGGAATATAGCCAATATTTTATAATAACTATAAATGGACTATAACGTTTAAAAATTGTGAATCACTTTGTTATATACCTGAAACTTACATAATACTGTACATCATACCTCAATTAAAAAAACAGGGGCTTCCCTGGTGGTGCAGTGGTTGAGAGTCTGCCTGCCAATGCAGGGGACACGGGTTCGAGCCCTGGTCTGGGAAGATCCCACATGCCGCAGAGCAACTGGGCCCGTGAGCCACAACTACTGAGCCTGTGCTCCGCAACAAGAGAGGCCGCAAGAGTGAGAGGCCCGTGCACCGCGATGAAGAGTGGCCCCCACTTGCTGCAACTAGAGAAAGCCCTCACACAGAAACGAAGACCCAACATAGCAATCAATCAATCAATCAATCTTTAAAAAAAACAGAAAAGAGAATGTAAGTTCAATGAAGATAAGGACATTTTATGCTTTACATATCTTTGTATTCTTTGAGCCTGGTAACTACCCTGTACGTAGTAGAAACTCAAATACATTCACTGAATGAAAGAAAGAAGGAAATTACACAAAGGTGGGGTCCACTTTCCAGCTTCGTGGTCTAGCAGCTGCAGCCACACTGGGAGGTCACTACCACACGCTGTTTATTCTCTATTCCTGAGTCCACACGTGTGGCCCTCAGCCAGAGGCAGGATGTGTACGAGCTGTATCAACACAGCCCCTCCCCGATAGGTTCCCAGATGCCCTGGTCGGGGCTGGGAGAAGACGTAGGTTTTGAAAAATCGCCTCAATAAGTTCCACCATGACCCCCCGCCTCCCAAGTTAAGCCCCCCAGGCTCAACTCCTTCAAAGAACCCACTGAGGATCAAAGACCCTGGAATTCCCGACACCTTTAGCTCATTCAGAGCAAGAAGTTCACCAGACCTTCTTGAACTGTAAGCGATGTCAGACACAGCAACCTCCCGTGTGTTTTCCTAATGTGGGTCCTCACTCCCCAGCTCATTCGCTGGCTGTCTGGCCCATCTGGAGAGGTCTGGGGTGCAGCAAATGGTTTCCAAATGTCTGAATTTAATGAGACACATCTCTTCTAAAGGCATTCTAGAAAGAGATAGTGGCTTCCAGTGGGAGGTAAAGAGACCCCCTGGAAGCCATTAATCTTCCCACGTCTTAGGGCGTGCTAGGCAAGCAGTTTGGAAGGAGGCCAAACCCAACTGAGGACCCAGGGAGGATCACTTTGGGGTGAGCCTGGCAAGTCGACTCTCTAAGAATGTGTACCTCAGCTGTCACCAAGGCCACTGCTGGATCCCAGCTTGGGAGGGGAGAGGAGACAGGGATAAGAGTGGTGACACTCTCTCAGCGTGTTCTGCACCCCAGGCCCAGCCCTGTCCAAGCTCCACCTCATCCAGTCCTCACAACAACCTGATGAGGTAGGTTCTTTTTTTTTTTTTTTAATTGATTTATTTATTATTTATTTTTGGCTGTGTTAGGTCTTTGTTGCTGCATGCGGGCTTTCTTTAGATGTGGCGAGCGGGGGCTACTCTTCATTGCGGTGCGCGGTCTTCTCATTGCGGTGTCTTCTCTTGTTGCAGATCACGGGCTCTAGGCAAGTGGGCTCACTAGTTGTGGCTCGCGGGCTCAGTAGTTGTGATGCACGGGCTTAGTTGCTCCGCGGCATATGAGATCTTCCCGGACCAGGGCTCGAACCCGTGTCCCCTGCATTGGCAGGTGGATCCTTAACCTCTGCACCACCAGGGAAGTCCCCCAATGACGTAGGTTCTTTATTAACTCACTTTACAGATTGGGAAGCCAAGGCTCAGGAAAGGTAACTGAAGCCAATAGCCAACAAGTGTCAGGACTAGGATTTGACCCTTGCTGTCCAACCACTATGTTATGCCCCCAGAGAGAGGTTGAGGCATTGCTTCTCAGAGGAAAACTGTATGATCCCCCAGATGAGAACTCGGAAAAAGGCCTTCCTTTAGGCTTAGCAGGCGTGGGGTGAGTGGCATGGGAGTGGGTTGGGGATGTGGGGAGGAATGGGAGCCCCCAGACCTGGGACAGCCCTTGGCACCTGCCTGGGCTTTCCATTTGGTGGTGAAGTCTCTGCTGCCATCCCCAGAGCTGCCCAGCCTCCCTTTCCTTGGCCTCTTCCTGTCCATCTTTTCCTCAGGGTGGGGGAGTGCCCCACAGTTCAGAGCACAGCCGAGCTGGTCCTCTGGCCTCGGCATCCCATCTGTTCTGCTCTCCTCCTTTCTCCAGGAGGAGGAAACGCCCATTTTACCTGAACACACTTGGGCATTGAGCCTCTTAGGAGCTGTCTGCGGGAGCTGCAGCCTGAAACGTGAAGCATGGGAAAGGCTGGTCCCCCACCCTGCCTCACACAGCTGCAAGTCAGTAGGAGGCCTGCTTGAGACAAGCAGCACTTTGTCATTTATTTTTCCTTTCCTCTTTTTTTTAAACACTTATATTCCATAATAGCTGGTATTCCTCAGTGTTTACTCTCATCATTATAAAGCCCTTATTCCTTAAATGTTTGCTTAACATTTTTTGCAGAGCAAAGGAGAAAGCTCCATGGGCCTCTGCAAACAGCTGCTTCCCAAAGACAAGGGAGGAAAATACCCAAAGCAATGCTGAGGTAAAAGGGTCCGTGAGCCCTGGGAGGTTCTCCTGGCAGTCCGAGGGCTGCGGCTCATTGCCAAGGCCATCATATGGCTGCCTTTAGAGCCCACTCACTGACCAGTCTCTGGGGCCCATGAAGGCCATGGAGGTTATGACAAAAAAGTCATCTCGGAACTTCCCTGGAGGTCTGGTGGTTAAGACTCCACGCTTCTGGACTTCCCTGGTGGTGCAGTGGTTAAGAATCCACCTGTGAATGCAGGGAACACGGGTTTGATCCCTGGTCCAGGAAGATCCCACATGCTGTGGAGCAGCTAAGCCCATGCACCACAACTACTGAGCCCGTGTGCCACAACTACTGAAGCCCCTGCACCTAGACCCCGTGCTCCGCAACAAGAGAAGCCACTGCAATGAGAAGCCCGCGCACCGCAACGAAGAGTAGCCCCCACGCACCGCAACTAGAGAAAGCCCACGCGCAGCAACAAAGACCCAATGCAGCCAAATTAATTAATTAATTATTTTTAAAAAAGGACTCCGTGCTTCCACTGCAGGGGGCACGGGCTTGATCCCTGGTTGGGGAACTAAGATCTCGCATGTTATGTGGCGTGGCCAAAAGAGAAAAAAGAAAAAGAAAAAAGAAAAGGGGAGAAAACAGTTTCCAATTTATTTTTTAAAAAAAGAAAAAAAGAAAAAGAAAAAAGGTCATCTCACCTTCCACCCAGAAGCATTCAGTGGGATGTCCCCACAGTGCTAGAACAGTTCAAATGATCCACACCCCAGTGGGGCCTCTGAACTCAGGCCCCAGCAAGGTAGAAGTTTCTTTGGGGAGCTCTGAGACCAGGATTGGCTCCAGAATAGCCAGATAGCACCCCCAGCCAGGCATCTCCAGCGACTTCTTGGCAGGTCAACGTCATGGTCTCTCCTGTGGCCCCTTCTCCTTGAATTAACGCCTTAAATTTTCAAAATGCCTTGTGATTTTCAAAACACTTTCACACACATTTTTAATTTGATCCTCACATTACCCTGGAGGAAGGCACCTGGCAGATGAGTAACTGAAGCATTGGAAGCTTAATGGCTTGCCTAAGGTCACTTCATGTTATGGACTGAATGTCTGTGTCCCCTTCCCTCAAATTCATATGAGGAAGCCCTACCCTCCAATGTTAGGTATTTGGACATGGGTCTTTGGAAGTTATTACATTTAGATGGGTTCATGAGGGTGGGGTCCTCATGATGGGATTCGTGCCCTTATAAGAAAAGGTACCACAGAGCTTGTTTTCACTTTCTCCCACCATGTTCATGCTCACACACACAGGGAAGAGGTCATATGAGCACACAGCAGGATGGCGGCCATCTGCAACCCAAGGAGAGAGCTCTCACCAGAAGCTGACCATGCTGGCACCTTGATTTTGGACTTCCAGCCTCCAGACTGTGAGAAATAAATGTCTGCTGTTTAAGCCATCCAGCCCATGGCATTTTGCTACAGCAGCCCGAGCAAGTAATACATACACTTGGCTTCTAAGATCCTGTTGGAACACCAAGGTCTATGGCCTCAGCACCTCTCAGTGAATGGTCCCATTCTCCAGCTCCTAACCCCAGAAAACTGGATGCCATCCTGATTCCTCCCCTCCAGTCACCTCCAACCCACCATTCTACCCTAAATATCTCTGCAGCCCAACCCTGACACTCTATCCCTATAGCCACTGCCTCCATTCAGGTCTTTATTTCTCACTTGGATGAATGTAATGCCCTCCTCCCCATTCTCCACCTGGCATGCAGAACACACACACCTGGTTATGATTCTCCCCCAAGTCACCTTTTAGTGATCCCCCACGGCCTTCAGGGTCAAGCCCAAGCCCCTGGCACCTTCAGGGCCCTCATGGGTCACCTGATTCCTTCTGAGCAGGCATGCTGCTCCCAGGGCTGGGCATGGCACCTAGCTCCAGCCCACCACCCCTCAAAACCCTGCTGGATGACTCCTAGTCACCCCTCAAGATTAAACTCAGCCTCACCTCTTCTGGGAAGCCTTCCCAGAGTCCCCCAGTCTCAGTCAGGGGCTCCCAAAGCCCCAGGTGCCTCCTCTTATCATGAAGCTGCTCCTCCTGGGATATTCCTGTGTGCCGATCCTCTTTCCCTCCCACTGGACTCTGAGTTCCATGGGACACAGGACTGAGGTCTAACCTCCATATTACCTGGCTCTGGCTTAGGATACAGTTTTTGAGGGACTGAATAGGTCCAAGGACTTCAGTTGGATTCCTGAGATGCAGACTCTGTTTAGGATAGGATTTTAGAATTCCTTCTCCAAGTCTGTTATCTTCACTCTGTCTGGCTCTAAACCTGGCTTCTTTGAAAAAGTGCCCATGCTGATTCCAGCCAGACTTCCCAGCTCCCAACTGCCTCATTGTCACCTCCACCCACACCCACCCACCTCCAGGGGTGAAACGGTACACAAAGGCAGAACCAGGTGCCACCTGAGAAACAGTCCTGAAGATACGTCCCAGGCATCTGCTAGTTAAAGGACATCCAGCCTCCTGGAGGAGGGGACAGAGACAAGGGATAAAATACAACTGTTTTGCCTGTTTGGGGGTTGGTGGGGGTGGGTAGTGTATACTTGCTTCTGTGGTGACTGTATGCGAGTAAATGGACAAGGTCTGTCATCTGTTTAGGGACCTGTTTTGTATTCTCCCAACCCTACACCCATTTTTTTCTTTTTTGAATGTACTTTTTTTTTTTTTTTTTAACCAAGGTTGTAGAATTCCAAATTTTTTTTCACCTTGGAACCTGAAGTAGAATGTCCTCAAGTGGACGGATTTTAGTCCTTAGAGAGTCAGTGTGTGTGTTGCTGCTTATTTAAATACAGTTCAGTTGGAGCCCCAAGAGTGCCAAGGTCCTCCCTATGCCTTCCAGATGCCCTTCTTCTTCCTAAAACCAGGAGAGATGAGCACCTGAGCAGGGAATCTCAGGTGACTTAATTTAGTTCACCAGTGCCTACTCTGAAGTGCTGGGTGTCCGTTCTTGAAGAAACAAACTCACTGGAAGGGCATGTTTTCTTATTATATACTAATAACTTCTTATACTAATTTGTACCAGAAGTTCCTTGATTGTGACTTATGCCAAGTAATTATGAAGTTTTTTTTTTTTTTCTCAGTATTGCATGAAGGCTACCAAGTTGGAACAGGCAAGTCCTGGATGTGAAAGCTTTAATTTATCTACCTCATTCATGTGTTATTTTTGTAGCTATAGTCTCTATTTTCTTATTTGATGACCGCTGAAGTGTTCCTAGGCCCTGTCGTAAACCTAAGAGTTAACGTATTGGTGGGAGCCGCTGGAAGTTCAAGATGTTGTTGTGATTCTTTTTTTCTTAATCCCCCTTTTGTATATGTGATATTAAGCAGACAATGAGGCGTTACTCTTGAGGATTTAACAAGGAAGGAGAAAGAAAGACCCACATTTCTGGGTGAAGTCTTTGCCCCTCTATGTGGAGAAGTCGATTGCGACTGTTCTCAAGTCTGCCTCTCAGTAATTGCACCTGACTTTAGGACCCCCCAAAATTTTTTTTTTGTTTTACCAAGTTGTGCCTTTCCTTCTGGAATTGTAAGTGAACACAATAATAGTGCCTGTTTACACTGTGAAGTGGATATTGTTACAGAAAACACACCAGAGGCTTTCTCACTTGTTAAGCTAATAATGCCTTGTGAATGTATGATCTACGGAGAAACCCCTGTAGTTTTTACCTGCTGATGCTGTCTGTCTGTTGGAGAATAAATTTTGGATGGTTCCTTTTTTCACACAAGAGAAAAAAAAAAAAAAAAAGGCTCAGGCCCCTTGGTCCTAGGGGCCTGAGCTGACCCCTAGGACCAAGGAAGTGGCACAGGTGGCCGTGTCAGAGGCTGTGACCCCTACTTGTGGTTCTACTCTACTCTGCGGAGTCGAGGCTGGGAAGCATCTGTGTAGGCGGGGTCTCCCTTTCCCAGTCTCCCGAGAATCTTGGAGGGGCCTGTGGCTGGGCTCTGACCTACAGAATGTGGTGGACGTGGGGTTCATGGCTTCCAGGCCCGGCCCCTACCAGCCTCCTGCAGGACCCTCCACTCCCTTGGGGCTTCCTGGGAGCTGTCCTTGCAGGATGGCAGCGTTACCCTCAGCCCAGGCCCTGAATGGGACTCTACTCCCCCTCCCGCCACTGCCAGCTGCATTTCATGTGAGCAAAACAGAAACTCCTTTTGCGTTAAGCCCCCGAGATCTGGGGCTTATCTGCCATTCACGCAGTGGGAAAGCCAGAGCCAGGCAGACAAAAGTGCTCATGGGATCAGCCACAGCTCCTGGAAGCAATCGGAGTCTGCCTAAGAGCCAGTGGGTGGGTGACTCTGGGGTGGGAAATACCTGGTCCAGGTCCTGCCTCTACCGTTTACTGGAAGGATGTGCTTGGGCCAGTCGCTTGCCCTCTCTGGGCCTCAGTTTTCCTCTGTAACATGGGGATTAGTCTTAGTACACACCTCAGAAGGTTGTTCTAGAGGATGCTGTTGGAGACTCACCCTGCCCCTCCTTCCCAAGCTGGGCTGCTATCAGCTTTCAGCTGTACCCTTCTCTGTCCCCCTTCAGCCACCTCCTCACCCGGAGATTCCTTCGAGGTTATACCCCTACTCCCCACCCGGGGTTGGGGAGAGTCAATCTGAAAAACAGATTGAGGAGAACAAAGCCCTTGCCTTCAAGCAGCAACTCTGTGATGTCAGAGCTTCTGTGGTATCAGGCTGCGGTTACACTCCAGCAAGACCGCCCCCCGGTTTCCCCTCTTCCCCTGCCCCATCCTTGCTTCCCTCACATCTACGATAGTGCCCACTCATTAAGTCACCTGCCTAAGAATCCTCATCTCAAATCTGCGTCTGGTCAACCCTCTCTAAAACAGTTGTGAGATTATGCGGGTCAAACAGTGCCTGGCGTAAGGCAGGATCTTACGAGAAGGGAGCGAGCGTGATTACTGTTCCTGCCAGAGCCAGTGCTGGTAGGGCCAGCCCACGGCTGCAGAGCCACGGCCTCAGGCTATGACGGCACTAAAATGCACCGCCTGCCCTGCGCTGAGCTCACCCCACCAGGCCCAGAGGAGGTAATTCAAGCAGAGAAGCTGAGTTTGTACACAGCTCACAGCCCCCAGTGCGAGGGGTCGGTGAAATACTACCCATGGCAGCTCTCTTGTGAATATAGAGCTCTGATTGTTCCAAGCAACCAGAACATTCCTTTGTAATAAATAAGCTGTCAGCAAGAAGGAACAGAAAGTCTGGAAACCTGGATGACCGGGGACAAAGCTGATCTTATGAATAGGCAATCAAGTATGATTTGAGAGACGCCAAAAATCTCAACTTTCTAAACTCACAGCTTGTCCCAAAGCCCCTGCCCTCCCCAACCAAGGTTCCTGAAATGCCCCCATTCAAAATGCATTCCTTAGAGTTTTGAGCACAGGTTTAGAGTCAAATGGACTTTGGGGGTCTGTGACCCACAAGAGAAGAAGTGTCAAATTCAAGCCTACGTCTTAAGCAGAGCACGACCGGGTATCAGAAGTCTCCAGGTGGTGCCGGGCGGCCGGTGCCTCCTCCAGGTGCGCACCACACTTCAGTGGCTTTGTTCCATGAAAACGATCAACTGCCAAGTTCACAGACACAGAAAATAGAATGGTGGCTGCAGGGACTGGGGGAGGGGAGAGTGAGGCGTCGTTTAATGGGTACAGGGTTTCAGTGTGGGACGTGAAAGAGTTCTGCGGATGGATGGTGGTGATAGTTGTACAACAATGTGAACGCATTTAATGCCACTGAACTGTACCCTTAAAAATGGTTAAGATAATAAATTTTAGGTTATGTACGTTTTTCCACAATAAAAAACGAAAACAAAAAACCACTACAATCAGCCAAAGACAAAGGTAGCTTTGATGCTCACTGTGCCGGAAAGGTTGAAGGGCCCTGGCCCCAAGCTCCCAAAGGCCTTGAGAGGCAGCACCTGAACCAGGTGCTGGGCCAGGCCTGCCTCCCCAGGGCGTGTGCAGTGCAGGGTGGGGGGCCGGGACAGAGCAACAAGTGGGGAGGGGAACACAAGCCCTGCGCTCCCGGAGAGCATCGGGAAACCCTTCCACACCTCCCACGTTTCAGATGAAACAAGGCAGATGGGCGGCGGGGTGAAAAGGAGAGGCTCTGGGGGCTCGGCTTCCTGATTCTCTGCAAGGACCACTGAGCGTAGCGCCCGTGGGTAGGTCCTGGCCAGGCGGGCTCTGATAGTCAATCAACGAACAAGCATTTCCGGGGCTGCACCAGGGCACTGGGGATGCAAGGATGAGTGAGAGCCTCTGTCCTGCCCTGGATCCCAGCGGGAAGCCCGAGAGGTGAACGGGCAGGTTCAGCCCTGTGTGGTGGGGATTCGGGTGAGGGAGCCATTCAGGGTAGGGGTGTGTTGAAGGAGTTGGGGAGAGCATTTGAAGGGAATTGGGGGCCAGGGAGTAGGCTCCCAGGTCAGGGAGGAAATCCATGCAGACCTCTCACGTTCTCTCCACCCCGCTCCTCATTTGTCTGGGGTCCTGCTGACAGACTACAAGCTAAGGGAAAGACAGACTGAGGCCTTGATGGTCCACATGGTTGCCCCCTTAAGAACTCGCCACATTATTACTAAGACCGACCTGGCAAGAAAATGAAAGCTCTCTTGGGGCCAGGTGGGCATGGGGGACAAATTCCCCATACAACGAAAAACGTGTCCTGGGTGCCCTCCACCCTCACCCCCCCTCCGCCATGACAGAGGGACAGAGGGTGGCCGTGAATGATGCCCAGCAGTGTGCCTTTGTTTCTGCGGCATGTGGTTTCCAGGGAGACCAGGGTCACTGCCTACGGGTAAACACCCACCCACACAGCTTGAGAACGGGATGTATCCTCTGAGCCCTCCTGCGATGGAGGCCTCAACTACTTATATCCATAATTGTGTCCCCATGGGGATTTCAAGTGATGCTCTGACCCAGACATCCAAAGGATAGCAATGGACGCTTCTGGAGACGAGAAGCCTCCTGCCCTGCATCACGTCCTAGGCCCTGCTCTCTCTGTCTGTCTGTCTCTCTCAACCATCTCTCGGCTGGTTCTGAAGTTAGGCAGGGAAGAGAGAAGGGTTACACCCTGACGCCCTGGAACCTTCCTCACGGCTCCTGTTGTGTATCTTCCTTTCCCAGGGTGGTCCTGGTGTGTGACTTTCAGGACCACGGGGGAAGGATGTGATCTCTCCTTCTGAAACTGCTGACTTTAGCCTGACTCCTCTGGCTATGAGTCCAACCCTAGGGAAGGTGGGGGGAAGGGGAGCGGGGGTGGAGAAATGAGGGGCGAGGCGGTTGTCGTGCATTTATTGCACATCTGTGAGCACTGCACACGCTCCTTCATCCTCACGCCACCCTGGAGGCTGGGGGTGTGCACCCTTGTTACTGACTGCAAGGAAACCCACACGCAGGGCATCCCTTGACCACATCCTCACCGCTGGGAAGTCGGGGGCAGGGCCCTGCTCAGGTCTGGCTGAGTTCAAAGCTCTTAACTCGCTAAAATATACTGTCCCCTTAGACGGGGAAGGACCTTCTGTGAACACCTAGCAGAAACCAAATTCAAATAGTTTTGGGGGTGTTTTGTTTTTCAGTAAACATAACACCCCGCTGCCTTGTGGAGACCAGACAGACGCCCCTCCGGGTCTCCCAGTCCAGTAGACACGCTAGTCTGTGTGTCCTCTCTCTGTCTCTCTGTCTCTTTCTCTCCCTGTCTCTCTCTCTGTGTGCCTCCTTCTCCCTGTATCACTCTGTCTCTGTCTTTCTCTATTTCCATCCCTCCCTCCCTTCCCTATTCACCCTCATCAAGTTTGATTTCCCCAGTAGACAGCTTTCCAGCTGTAATAATATAGTCCATCTTCTGGAGCTTAAGGCACTTTTACATATTATCTCATTTGTCTTCACAGCATCTCTGTAAGGTGAAGGCTTGACAGAAATAGTGAAACAAGAAACGAGAGCTATAAAAGAACTTACACAGTGTTCTGTACCAAAGCAGGGAGGTGCTGGGGGTCCATGAGAATACCCACTGGGCCTGGCATATGAGGCTTCATCGCCACCTGCATCGAACTCCTCCAACAAGCCAGGAAGTGGGTCATTTTAAGAACAGAAGATGTGCTATGGAATCAACGTGAAGGAAGGAATTAGCTCCGCCTGGAGCATACTCTCTGAAATGACCATGTGACATTTGTGCTCAGCCTTCAAGGATGGGTAGGATTTTTCTAGGTCAACTACAGGAAGAACAAGAATGATCTGGAACAGAGAGGTGCCAGTGTCCTGGCTCGTTTGGGCTTGTGGGACTGGATAACCAGGTACCTGATGTGGGCAGTGGAATAAAGATGAGATTCCAGAGGCCACGGTGATTTTTCCTTGGGCCAATGCTGTGAGTGTACCAAGGGGTTTAGGACACAGTCCTGCCCACTTGGAGCTTATAACCTAATTGGGGAAATAAGATCAGTAGGCATTGAACCATTGAAGCCATTGCCTTAGAGGATGCAGCTCTAAGTCCAATTGAAATAACATTCCAAAGAAAGGAAAGATCACGTATGGGCAAGGTAAGTCCAAGAAGTCATCACAGGAGAGGGAGGAGGTGAACTGGGGGGAAAGGGAAGTATTTAGGGAGGCAAAGAGGAGAGGGACCTGTGGGGAAGCCAGAGGGAAGGTCGGGGTGGGAGCCCGTTAGGCCTCTGTCCTCTCAGCGTCACATTTGTCCCCAGACCACCCCCCTTTCCCATCACCCTGCCCCGCATGATCCTGACTTGATCCACGGGTTGATACTTCGGGGGGAAATATAATGGGTCATTATATCGCTCTCTTTTTTACGTGAAAAGTTTACCACAGCTCCTTTTTTGGTGGAAAGTAAGTAAATCAAGGGGCAAGGGGTATCCAGTTCCCTGAGGGGGAGGATGGAAATGTTGTCAGCCCCTGAACTGGATTTTCTGCCTGCCTAGTCCTTTCCATTGGCAAATTCATGTCCCAGCTTTCTTTCTCATGCCTGGAACCTCTAGAGAGACACTGGCTGGCCCAAGGGACTCTAGGAAGATTGAAGCATATTGGTCCTCAACAATCAGTTTTTGAACGAATGAGTGAGTGAATGAATGAATGAATGAGAACCCGAACTCCCTTTCCTTTCCCTTCCATCACCCATCACAGGCAGCTCACCAGGGTCCTGTGTCTGATATTTGTCATTCCTTGGTATCTGCGGGGGACTGGTTCCAGGAACCCCACAGATACCAAAATCCACGGATGCTCAAGTCCCTTATATAAAATGGTGTGGTATTTGCATAAAACCTACACATCCTCCTGCATACTTTAAATCATCTCTAGATTACTTATAATACCTACTACAACATAAATGCTACATAAATAGATGATCCAAGCAGCAAATTCAAGTTTTGCTTTTTGGAACTTTCTGGTATAAACACATTATCCCATTTAACCCCGTAACAACCCTATGAGGTAGCCATTTCAAAGATAAGGAAACCAAGAAAGCTAAGTGATGCAGCAAGTTCACACAGCAACTGAATGAATGAAGGAGAAGATGAATGGACACTAAGAAAGCAGGTGGGATCTTAGTTTCCTGACCAGGAATCGAACCCACGGCCCTTGCATAGGAAGCTTGGAGTCTTAACCACTGGACCACCAGGGAAGTCCCATCACATTTCTTTAAATAAATAAATAAATACTAATATAAAAGAAAAAGAAAAAAAAACCTTACCTAACATAATAGGATAACATACATAAATTGCCCAATTGTCCAAAACAGTCTTACTCAAAAAATACTAGCTTCCTTCCCTATCTATAAAATAGAACTATTTTATAGATGCAGTCTTGCCTGCCTCTCCCTACCTTACAGGGGTTGGGTGCCAGTGAGACGAGGTATCAAATATGAAGACATTCTGTGACCTATATCTCTATGGGACACAGCTTCCCCCCATCATTCTCCTGGGGAAAGTGCGACGTTGATTTCCCAGCACTCGCTGGCCTCCCGTGGCATGTGTCAATGACTTAGGACCCAGCATGATGATTTTGCCAGTTGGCTCCAAAGCAGACAGGTCAGTGAGGCCTCTGACATCTTACACTCTCATCTGCCTGATGGTAAGTGAGCTGCCTCTAGCTCCAAGTAAAGCTCAGGAGAGGGGACGGACCACCTCCGTGCCCTTCGGGGAAGGACTAGGCCCCGGGAAGGCAGCCCAGAAGACCAGATGTCAGAGTGCAGAGTCCATGAACCAGACGGGAGCAGAAGGGAAAGCCTCTCTAAAGACCAGCGCCCCTACCAGAGACGGCTGGAGGCTGAGCTTCCCAGCAGCCCGCGGTGGAAGGGAGGCTCTGAGCAGAGCATGCGTCTCACCCGGTGCTGCGGCCCCTGGGGAAGCTGGGGTCCAGGGACAGGTCCTGGGAGGCTGATGAACACCTAAGATGGCCCAGGTGTGAAGACAGGGCCACGCTTGGGGGCTGTTGAACAGGATGGTGGACGGGGTGGGTGGCTGGATGGGAAGGAGATTGGGCCCAAAGTGCAGAGCAGGAACCAGAAAGCCAGAGGGCGTAAGGCCAGAGGCGGAGCAAGCTCAGAGATCTGCACCCACCTCCTGACCTTCCTGATCCTCTTTCTGACAGCCAGCCCCACAACCAGACAAAGGCACTCACCCTCCCCTCTTAGCCCCATTTCCACATTAGAAAGCCCGAAAAAACATCAATTATCTGCTTCCGTTTTAGAAAGTCTTTAAATAATTAACGATTATGGGATGGCTTTGAACTCCTAAGATAGGAGCTGCTATGGTAATATTATTATTGTTTTGAAAAATAATATGTCTCCAATCACTAGCTGTTGCTAAAGGGTCTGTTATCTTACCCTTGGGGGTAGCTGTTTGCAAGCTGATTAATTAGAACTCCATTTTTCAGACTTTTTAATTTAGATGTTAATAAATTCAATACTTTTATCCATTTGTTGTCCCAAATAAGATCCTTTGGGAATAACTTCTCATTTACGATAGTGACCTGGGCAAGACGGCTCATAAAACTGTATTAAGAATGCCTGGGGCTTCCCTGGTGGCGCAGTGGTTGGGAGTCTGCCTGCCGGTGCAGGGGACGCAGGTTCGGGCCCTGGTCTGGGAGGATCCCACATGCCGCGGAGCGACTACGCCCGTGAGCCACAATTGCTGAGCCTGCGCGTCTGGAGCCTGTGCTCCGCAGCAAGAGAGGTCGCTACGGTGAGAGACCCGCGCACCGTGATGAGGGGTGGCCCCCGCTTGCCGCGGCTGGGGAAAGCCCTCGCACAGAGGCGAGGACTCAACACAGCCATAAATGAATAATAAATAAATAAATGAATAAATTTAAAAAAAAATTAAAAAAAAAAAAAGAATGCCTTCAAGAAACGATGAAAATTGCATTATGAATATATAGTCCTCTTGCAGGCCTCCAAATTACTAGACCCAAGACACAGCCCAAACTCCACCATTAAGTTGAATTAATATTCCTGTAAGAACCGTAATCCTTACACAGTCTGATTTTCTGTTTAATTTCTCAACCCAAGCATACTGACTTTTCCATTTAATTGACTTTGCCTCAATCTTTACCCAAAGGAAAAATAAGATACAGAAGCAGAGAGAAAATGACTTCGATTGCGTCTCTCTGCCCTTCCGCTCAGAGGCTGCCCCACTCCACGCTCTGGGCTGAAAGGCAGCCCACCTGGAAGGAGAGACACGGCCCTCGTCCATCAGGGGACCTGGGGACCTGCACAGGGGGCAGGGAAGAGCCCATGTGACATTGGGCACCCTTTCTCAAGATGAAGGTGCCTGGAGATGGCACCCAGGACAAGGGGTGGTCAGAGATTTGGGGGAAGAGAGGGCTTCTGCCCATCCAGGAGGGCCAGCTCCCAGCCCTGATGGAAACGACAACCAGCAGCCTCTCTGGGTCTCGGGGCTCTGTCTTGGGGCTGCACAGCAACACAGAACTGCTCTAGATATTTACCGCAGGGTGTAACCTTTCTCAAAAAGCCCCGCTGAAGAGAACCCCACCCGTCCTCTGGGCATCACGGTCCAGCCCCAAACTCTGCAGGGGGCCACAGCCTGGTCCCTGCACTCCCCGTCTCTCCCACCCTCCCCTCTTCTCTGCCCTGCTCCTCCTTTCTGTCACCTGGCCTCTGCTTCCCTTTCCTCCCTCACCTGCTCCCACTCACCCTGCGGGCTCTCCTCGAAGTCTTGTTTCACACTCCCAGTAGACCGTCATCGCCGAAACAATAGTAAAGATTCACCCATCACCCCTCAGTTACTTCAGGGTGATCAGAGGCAGTGGAACGACCCCCAAACCACATCTGGAATGTGGGAGGATGGTTTCATAAGCTGTAGTCCCAGCCGCGCCTCTGTTAGCTGCTATTCGAACGAACCTCGTTCCGCGAGCGCGGTCCCTGGCGTGAGGTGGGCGCTGTGTGGGAATGAGCAGGGTTGCGGTGACACACGCCTGTCCCCCCATGGAGTGCCACAGTGGCGGGCAGGTCTGGAGACGGCTCTGCCCGGCTAAGCCTTTCCTCACGGCTAGCTTTACTGGGGAGGCAAAAATGGCACCAACAGACCCAGGATGGGTGGATGGAAACATTTCCCTTCAGGAGGGAGCAGCCTGGGCTTCCCTGGTGGCGCAGTGGTTGAGAATCTGCCTGCTAATGCAGGGGACACGGGTTCGAGCCCTGGTCCGGGAAGATCCCACATGCCGCAGAGCAACTAGGCCCGTGAGCCACAACTACTGAGCCTGCGCGTCTGGAGCCTGTGCTCCGCAACAAGAGAGGCCGCGATAGTGAGAGGCCCGCGCACCGCGATGAAGAGTGGCCCCCGCTCGCCACAACTAGAGAAAGCCCTAGCACAGAAACGAAGACCCAACACAGCCATAAATAAATAAATAAAGTAGTTATTAATTTAAAAAAAAAAAAAAGAGGGAGCAGCCTAATCGGACCATATGCTGGGAAGAGAGGTGAGAAAAGAAATCCCCCTGGATCCAAACACAGAACAAGCAGTCGGTTTGCGTGGAACAGGCAGCTCTGAACCCCAGTCACGGGGTAGCTTCCCTCCCGCTGTGTGTGCAGGGCCTGCTTCCTCGTGTCTGGGTGAACCGGTAACACCTATGTCCCGCGGCCACCCCCTTACAGCCCCCATCATGTCACACCGGGGGCTCAGCCTCTGTGCTCACCTGCCTCCCGTCTCCCTTCTGTTACCGACCCAGGTCCTTGGACTCTTCAATCACTAGAAATCGGTAAGAGTCCAGATAAGAAATCCAGGTAAGGCGGTACTGGGAGCAAAAACAAGTAACAGGTGCCCTCGCCCGCTCCCTGAGGAGGGTGCCAGCTGGCTCCTTAGACGGAGTTACGACAGATGCAGGTCCCTGGGTTGGGCAGGAGGCGGAGCTTAGGTGGCCTGCCCACCCCCTTGGCGGCGCTGTGTGCAGGGACCATGCACAGTCCCCTGCTTTCGCTCCTGGCACTCAGAAGTGACAGTTGGTTTGTGGCCTTTTTGTATCTTATTGCTTATTGTTGCCCCAACTGCGCATACCTGCAGTTACTTTTAGTTTCTTTGTATTTTGTTGCTGGAGGAGACGTTTGTCCAGGTGCAAGCACTCTGGTAAAGGGTCCCAGGTCTCAGGGCCCAGGGCCTGTCTCCCTTCCACTCCCACAACGTTCTCAACTGTATCCACAGAATCTGACCCAGGGTGGGAAGAGTTCATTTATGTTTTTCCCCCCGTCACCAAAGCAGAGAGGAGCCTGGTTGCACCAAGGTGAGAGGAGGTACAGCAAGGGGTTAAGCCTGAAACCTGGCCCTGCCACCTTCCAGCCATGTGACCATGGGTGAGATACTCACCTCCTCTATACCTCAGTGTTCCCCTCTATAAAATGGGGCTAAAAACAATGGATTGCTTTTGTACAGATTAAATGACTTAATATGTATAAATTGCTTAGAACATTGTCTGCACACAGCAAGTTCCATGTAGGTGTTTGCAATTATTGTTAATAAGATGTTTAACCCCTTGAGGGTAGGGACTGTACTACTTTATCCCCAGATGTACTGCATCCCCAGATCTCCATCCAGTTTGTGGAACATAACAGCAAAATCATCTGGCGGAAAGGCATGGGAGAGAAACGAAGTTAGACTCAAGTCCCAGCTGTGTGATCTTGGATGAGTTATACATTACAATGACATTCATTTTCGTGAAAAGCTTGCAAGTCTGATACGAGGATTGGAATGATGTTCATAAAACCCTTATTAGCATAGTGCCTGGTGCTTCAGGACACTGGATAAATTGGTGGCCGTAATCTTTGTTATTATTGTTGAATAAATGAGCACAGAGTGAGCTGCAGTCCCTCCAAGGATGGAATTACATCAGTAAATCTTCAGGAAACCTGCATCCCCATGGGCAGGTCCAGCTATATAAATTGTGGGGTCCAGTGCAAAATGTAAAGGTAGGGCGCCTTGTCCAAAAATGATTCAGTATTTCAAGATGGCGACAGCAGAGCATTGCACCAAATATGGACCCTCCTTAGGGCACAGGAGTCATGCCCATGGGACCTGACCAGGACTAGTTTCAGCCGAAGGGACCAAGGCCCTCTTATTTTGTAATCAAGAGTCTCGGCCCAGAGAATTCGGGGGCCTCATGTCACTTCTCTTTTGGATCACTCAGCAGGGCGAGGCTGAGAGCTCAGAGCTCCCAAGGCCAGGCCAACTGTCCTCAATAACTATCAGTTCCCAGCAGGGGCCCGAGCACTCCCTCCTGCAGCTGAGACCCCAGATCGCAAAAAGTGAATGACTCAAGGCCATCCCTTATCTTTGATTAAGTGTGGACAAAAAAATGTACATGGTACCTGCAGCGGATTGAATTACTGGCCCTAATCTCTCACCGCCCCTGCCCGCCCCCCCCCACCTCCCCCCGCCTCCCCCCACAATCCCCGCCAGCGTATTGACCTCCACAGTAAGCTGGGTGCACCTCACTGCCCCTTGACTTTCGGCACGTCCATGTTACTTGCTTTGGTCAATGGGAACAGCTGGGCTTGCCCTCTGGCACACCTGCCTGTCACCATGGGAAGAACACAGCCTGCGTGGCCCCCCTCTCAAGGAAGAGGAGAGACACGTAAAGCAGACCTGGACCCACCTCGCAGTCTGCAGTCAAGCCCAGCTAAACGCACCCGAGATCAGCTGAACCCATCCAACCTGTAGACCCATAAGCGAGAAATATATACTCCTTGTTTTGGGCCAGTAAGCTTGGGGTATTTTGTTAAACAGAGTCACTGTGGCAATAGCTGGTTGATATATAGTACCTTGCAACCCAAAGAAACTGTCACTCATCCCCCAGACACTTATTGAATGGCTATAATGTACCAGGCACAACTTCTGGGGGTTTGAAAATGAAACACACACACACACATACACACACACACGCACACATACACACACACATACACACATCCTCCACCCACAGTCAAGTAACCATTTAGAGGAGAGAGCAAATCTGTGTAACCATTACATGGAGTGAGCAACTCTATTTTTATCTCCCAGTTTTATGCAAACGTATTCCTGGAAGCCCATTTTCCCATGGCAGGCCCCATGGCTCTCCTGGTCACTCCTGCATAATACAAGAGTTCTCCAGTCCTCACAATCACAAGTCTTGGTTTAATAATTAAAATTCCAGCCCAGAGGAATAGTCAAGACTCCACTCTTGATCCAAGCTGGAGACCCCTCCCTCCACTCCCAGATCTCACGCCTTGGAGGCAGCGAGGCTGGCTGGGTGGATGTGGTCACGGTCTTCTCTAGCCCCCCAACCATGGGCTTCTACTCCTCCTGTCCAGCTTTAGACCCACTGGAACTGGACTGAGGTGGGGGAAAGAGAAACAAGGAGCGGAGAGCAGAAAGTTCTCCCGTGACTGGCACTGCTGGGTGATCTAGCACCAACTTCCTCTCACGTGCGGGAAGATTCTTGTCTCATGTGCGTTTATGAGGGCACATCTGGAGACACCCTCAAAACTGGGGCTCTCTGGCCATCAGTTCCCTTGACCTGTGTCAAAGTACCTCTATTCATGTTGGTTCCTTACTCTTTCCTCAGCCTCTAAGCTATCAGTGATCCCTCCAGCTCCTTTCAGCTGTATCTCTCTGACCCTCCAGGTGACCCTCTAGGACAGGTCCTAAGATGGCCCACACTAACCCTCTCTCACACATGGTCCAAAGTGGTCCATGGGCATCACCCTGCACCCTTTGACCTGACAGATGCCAGGAGAGCAGGCCAATCCCAGTGTGGCAGAAACTTCTGCCTTGCTCCTCCCCTTATTTTTATGTAGCAAAAGCAAGTATACAAAAGTACCTTCCCAGGAGTGCAGAAAGGCTACTGATCTGATCTTATATGCTAAACTTAAGTTTTAAAAAGTGTGTGTGTCTATGTGTGTGTGTGTGTGTGTGTGTGTGTGTCTGTGTGTGTGTGAGAGAGAGAGAGAGATTCCACAAACTGAGAGCAGCATAAAGAGAGCAAAGGCTTGGATTTTAGTATATTTTAAAAAAAGATTTCACTTTAGTTTTAACAGAAGCATTTAAAAAAAAAAAAAGCAATTTTGAAGTGAAGATTAAGACAGGTGAAATTTCAGTTCTGATTTGGCTTTAATTCCAGCTCTGACCCCGGTTATGAGGACTAGGTCATGGTATCAAAAACACATTTTTACTTTTATCAAGGCAGAAATGAGACTTTAATCTTTATATTCTCTTTGGCTTTACCCCCTCCCCATCCCACGCTCCATGTTGCTGCCGTGCCCAGTCTCCCTGAACCCGGGTATATAGACCAGCACGCTGGTATCACAGCATCTTTTACTTCTACCTCCAAACACTGCATGGCACGCTTACTGTTATGAAATTTAAAAGCATTTCAGTGAATTCGTGTTTTGCTAATCCCTCTCTGAAAAGCCAAGATACTCCTTGCAATTATTTAAAGCACCCTCCGGGTATCACGGAAACCAGAGCTGTGAATCATCACTGCAAAGTAACCTCCTCTGGCATTTGCTGGGGAGAGAGAATAACGTCAGCCCCTACCAATTCTAAGCCTCAGCTTAAGACTGAACACATAATCGTATAGCAATTGTTTCCACCACTGGAAATGCTGTTACTCATAGTTATTTAAAGTTACTGTCTTCACAAAGGTCACCAGAGCCCCTTTACTGTGACAAGTTCCTCTGTAAGCTGACATTTCTACTTAGATACACAACTGGACCCACAAATTTATCACTGACTTTTCCTCACCAGAGAGCCGCAGAAGGAGTTGGTTGACTTCTCTTGATCGTTATTATGGAACGTCTGTACGATAACAAAATATGGGCTTAACAAATTTCTTAATTCAGGGAGAACTTGGGCAGAATTCTCTGAAATAATGGGCGGTTTGGAGTCAGAGTGACATAGCCTTTTATGCTGTTGCTATTCATAACGCTATCATTTTTATTTTGAAATAATTCTTTCAAAGGTAGTCAACTGGGGGACTAAACTATCCTGATTCTATTCCAGGAAGCAATGTTGAGTGCGGGCTTTGAAGGCTCTGGATACATTTGTGAACTTGTGCAAGTGTTTTTACCTCTCTCTGCCCCAGATCTCCCTATCTTTGAATTAAGGATAATAATATCTGATTCCTGGGTTAGAACGATGGGTCTCAACCGGGGAAGACGGGCATGATTTTGCCCCCCAAGAGGACATCTGGCGATGTGTGAAGACATTTTTGTTTGTTACAACTCAAGGATGCTAATAGGTAGAAACCAAGGATGTTGGTAAATACCCTACAAGGAATAGGACAGGCCCCATAACAAAAGATTATCTGGTTCCAAACATCAATTGCGTCAAGACTGAGAAACCCTGGGTTAGAATAATGCTATTTTAAATCTGTGAATATGTATGTCTGTGTACGTGTGTGTGTGGATAAATGTAAATGATATAATATATATTGATTATTTTTAAAAGTTAATCTGTGGACACTTCAACAAATCTTAGTTTTGTTTCTTTCTAAAACCCTTCATAACACTTTCCTTCCAAAAAAGTTTTCATACACTGTTTAGGCAAATTCTGGCTGTTTCCACCGCTACAACTTCCAATGTCTTACCGTCTTTTAGCATATTCTATTTCTATTTTTTTTGCTTTTTCTAAAAACCTTATAGATATGATTACAATCCAAATGCAAATCAGCTATCCACACAATCAAATTCTCATCTTTCTTTTAGACGTAGTGACCCTTGTGGAGGTATCTCTTAAAGAATACACTCCAGCTCACCTATTTAACTAGTTTTGACTTAATTTGGGGTGCTTTATTAGCAAACAGTGTAAGACAAAGTAGCTGGTATAATACAGAGTGATGTTTAAATTAGTTTACAATTTGCTTGGCCTCATCTAGAACTGCAGTGAACAAAGCCATTCAGAAATGTCAGCTGTGTTCCCAAGCACTGTAACAAATTGTCGCCTGAACGCTGCACACCTAATGACTTCAAATTAGCTTCACTGCGATATCGCCTGACAGTTCGTTACGACTGTTAGCAACATAGCTGGCGTATCATGACCAATAAATTGGTTTCAGTGTGGGCTGGGAAAGGGACTTCCATCAATTTGATTAAAGAAATTACTGTAGCATTCAAGGCATAAAGACAAACTAGTTTAAGGAGACAGAAATAAGTTCACTGTACCAAAGAAACACGGCTCATTGTCCAAAAATTTGTTTGTGAACTATTTGAAGATCAAAGCTCAAACAAACAATAATTCAAGTAGACTACTACAATTCTTAAACCTTGTGATCAGGTATATGTTCACTGATCTAAGGACAGGTCTGGAGAGAAAAATAATTGGATACTTTAAAATACTACTTTTGGGACTTCCCTGGGGGTGCAGTGGATAAGACTCTGCACTCCCGATGCAGGGGGCCCGGGTTCGATCCCTGGTCAGGGAACTAGATCCCAAACGCATGCTGCAACTAAGAGTTCGCATGCCACAACTAAGGAGCCCGCCTGCCACAACTAAGACCCAGCGCAATCAAATAAATAAATAAATAAATATTAAAAAATAAAAACCTGAAATACTACTTTTAAGGCACCATATGAGAATATTTACAATGTCAATTGAACATTTATTTTCATAATTTATGTATAAATTCATGGTAAATATCTAATTGTAAACCAAAGCAATATGCAAATATGAAAAACAATTCAGTATAAATCGCCACTACGAACAACAAAATAAGTGATTTTTAAAAGGAAAAAAGGTATCTAGACTACTCCTGACAAAAACTTTTTTTTATTACGATATTATAGCTTTATTTAGAGTTTAGGAAGCTAAGATAGAGTAAGTTCAGGAAGTTGTCCCATTGGCAGGCCAGGCAGGACTTATACCCAGGCTGTCTGCCTTAAAGCCCCCAATTCATAAACATTTATTTAAAGTGAAAAGAAAAAAACAGAAGTATTTCCTTAGGAGAAAACTCGGACTTTTTAAAAGAATAAGGAAATATTTTAACAAGTTATATTCTCTTTATCTTAGGTTGGCAATAGTACCTTCATATGCGAAAAAATAATTAACAAGCATTCAAGATGGTACAGTTATAAAAATGGCATATGATTCTATTAGGACCAAGAAAGCACTAAATTAAGTATGACAAAAACAAATGTAAAGGTTTAAAAAAATCCTAATGAACGGGAATTCCCCGGTGGCCCAGTGGTTGAGACTCTGCGCTTTCACTGCCGATGGTTCGGGTTCAATCCCTGGTTGGGGAACTAAGTTCTCACAAGCCGTGCAGTGTGGCCAAGAACAATCAATTAATTAAAAAAATACAAATAAAAAAAGTAAATTAAAATAAATAAATAAAATTTAAAAATCCTAATGAGAAAATTGTGAATTTGCCTAAATCAACATATAAAGCCTAGGGAATTAATGGCAAACTTTTCTTTTTCATTTCAGAAAAGGTACCTGGAATATGCTTCGCCCATCCAATGATAACCACCAATTCTCGATCGGCCAAGTCGCACAGTGTAGTGAGGGCTTTGATGTCACTGTCGGGAACAGTAGGGTCAGGCATGGCATAGATCTTCTCCGGTTCAGCCACCAATAAATGTGAGACAATCTTGTTATCTGCAGAATCAGACCAGAGCACAACAAGATCACTAGTAGTATCATCCCTCTTTCGCACGTTCTAAACTAGGTGGTATTTTGAGCAAAAACAAAAAACAAAACAAAAAAATCCCTCAAACACCTATAATCAACCCCAAATATTCCATTTACGGTTCAACATATATATACTAAACAGTGTTCTGGAAAACCCATAGCAGTTGTAATAGTTCTTTGTTTCTTCTTGGCTTTATCTGCCTTTGCTGGAATGAAGCATCTGTCCTGCAATGAAATTTTTTATAGCAAACAGATAAGAGAAGTTAGATGCTTTCTGGGTCTGCTCTTTGATTCTTAGGTGGGATCTGGGGAAGCAGACTAAATAGCATACAACAGCTTTAAAATAAATATCCATATAAACCATTGAAATATAGAACATAATGTAGGAGGCAAAGAACTCCTACTGCCCGTAGACATAATGGGCATGAAAGTCATTAACTGTCCTAATTCCTTCAAAGAGGAGCAAAGGTCAGAGCCCTTCTGCCGGGGTGAATTACTGACTGTATAACTCTGCCTCAGTGGGATGCATTCAATATGAATGTCTTGCCTTTCTCCCCCTCCCCACATACCCAGCCCATCTTCCAAATATAGCCAATGTCAGTTTCCAGAAAAATACTCCAACTTAAATGTGACCGTATTTCCACTTTGGAGCATCTAATACTTTAATCCTCTATTTTCATCTGTTGTCTTTAGCTCATTCTCTGGCTCAGATTTATCTGTCTGAAATTTGTGATATATGTTTTTAAAATCCTTCATAAAATAAACACTAGAGACAAATGGAAAGCATCACATCAAATGTGTTTTATCGCTCAGGGCCATGTGAGAGTTTATGGAAGGGGTTATAAAGCCTTGCTAACGGAATGATTTTTCTTGTTGGCCCCATTTTCAATTTCTACATGTAGCTTTAGATTTGATACTTTCTTCTAAGTGAGGAAATACAAATAGGTAAGAATAAACTCAGATATTTCAACGTCTGTGTCCTATTACTCTAGAAAACTAGGGTATTAAATGGGATCTTTGTGAGCCAAGTCAAAGGTTCCTCTACGTTTACTAGACCATTTGCCTTTCCCTATACATTTTTAACTTTTTTAACTTAAACTGAAAAGACTTCATATACCTTAGAATTGAAAACATAGTTCTTTTTTTGTCTGCTGTAACAACATAACAAGGATACTTATCCAAGCTATAATTAGTAATTTTTTGATAGAGTTTAAAATTTTTACTACTATGACTGCCACATGACTTCTGTTCACTTCAAATTATCAACAGATAACCATTCAATGGCAGTAATATTCAATTATTATCAAATTAAAAATACAGATTTGGGAGGAAGTATTCCCAAATATCATATTTTCTAGAAAAGAAATTAAAATCAATTAGAGATTCTTTTTTTTTTTTAATTTGTAGGATCTGAAGAGAATGACATTTGTTTCTCGTATATGCTATCGAAACAACACCCTGTTTTTTAGCTACGCTTGGAAAAGTTTCCACTTTCATTGCTCTGACAATGCAGCAAAACCTGTCAGCAACTACTAGATCCTCAGGATTAGAAGAAAATGCAGTAATAAAGGGTACAAAATGTAACGGAAGGAAATCGTGATTCGAGTTCTTTTAACAGGGAAAATGCAACCTGTTTTACCCAAGCCACTGGATACTTGACTGGAGGGGGTCAGAGAAATTTGGTGGAAGCTTAGAAATTCCTATCATTCAGAAAATGGAATAGCCGGCAGCACTGTTTCTAGGTGAATCTTATTTAATGTTTCCCTAATTAGAATCAATAGAACCCAATTTTCATTCTTGGGCTTTTGTAGTACACAAACAATCAGTCAGGCTCCAGAAATCTCCCCCAGACACTTTCTGAGCAAAGCCCATGCCTAGTCTCTGACAGGATCTGAAAATTAAGTTTTATAAATGTTTGTTACCAAAATACACTAATTGGATAGACTAAGGAAAATTAACACAGAGGCCTTAAGATAATGAGTAATGATTTATTAGGAGTCCTCTTTTATCTCAGACAAATGGAGCTCATTGAAATTGCTGTAATCTTCTTAAAGGTACTTGACAAGCCTCTTCCCCTTTTCTCAGGTTTCCGCCGAAAACCATAGATGTTTCTTTATCCATCCTGTGGACTTACGAATGGGCTGGTGCTCATTTTTCTCTCGGTAGAGGATATCATCAATGGTGTCAGTCGACTTCGTATAAAATGAATGAGAAATGGCCAGTCTGGATATTAGTGAATCCAGGAAAACGAAACCTCTAATGAAATTAAACATGAGTGTTTATTGCATTTTACTGTATTATCAGAAAGTCTTTTTATTCTAATGTGCAAAATCTGCTTAATGCAGTCCTAGATTGTATTTGCAGAATGCCAAACAGCTTATGCAGGCTGAGGAGAAGATGCCAGATTGGACAATTGAAGGTATAATCAACATAATGTTTTTTGGAAAGGCAAAAGGAAACCATGCCATATGTTCACTTGAGCTTTAATTTTATGTAAAACTGCTTGTTTTTTCCTTTGACATAGCTAAAATGTCCTTTCATTTACAGTTCAGGGTCTGTTTTACGTATTTAACAGATGCCCATATGCTCACACGGATGATGCATAACAGCGACCCCTCCTGGAGAATCTGAATGAGAAGAGGACATTTTTTCTCTTCCCTTGAAAGCAGATCAGAAATTACCCATGTCTTTTCTAGAACTGCTATAGCTGCAACTTCCTCTGGTGAGGGCTGGTTGTGTCTTCTGAGACAGAGACAGCTAAATGTGAGAATTGTTTCCACCAAAGCACTTTCAGTGCCTCGTATAAACTCTATGCATAAACATCCTAAAATGTTAGCCCTTTTGCACTACAGCCATGAACTGATTTTTCAGAAACTGGAACACAGTTAACTGCCTCAGTCTATATTCTAGCTCTTTTTAGCTAATGACAAAGAGAATGGGGTTTGCATTTTAGCTACATACCTACCATCGTTTCAAATTGCAACCGGGCATTATCAAACCATGGGCTTTTAAAAAAACACTTCATAATGCCCATAAGGGCATCTGAAATGGAACTACCAACCTATGCTTGTTATCAGTAGGGCCCCTCCTTGTTTTAATCTATTGCTAGCGAGTGCGTTAACCTTCTATAGCTCTAAATTAATGAGGCTCCTAATGTATTTTCATTGGGAGGTTGAACAAACTCATTTAGCTAGTGAAAACTACAAAAATCACTTTCTTGTGAAATCTGAAACTAACAGCTCCAATGAACTAATGATCATGGTACGATCCATTTTATGTACCTCTGAAAATAACCTGTAAATGTAAAATTCGCACTATATAAGCTATGCCTTGGTATGCTTACGCTTCCACAAAATGACTAGGTGAAAAAAGGTAGAGGGGGAGAAAACCATAGGAAAAAAAGTTAATTAGCTGAGTTGTTGTTGCCCTGCAAAGGAAATCCTTGGGAATAAAGCCACATCTCCCCACCCCCGCCAACAAAGAGAAGTCTCGTTGGAGTCAGTAGGGATGGGCACGCCAAAACTGATGTACCTAGAGCCAGCTGGGAGGATGTCATGTGCTGGAAAGCCAGACATGTCTGCTGTACTTACATGGCTTTTTGGCTGGCTGAACCAACTGAGGGTTCAGGTACGGGCTGTTCTCCGCATCTATTCTGCGCTTGTACTTCTGCCGACCTCCACGTACTCTGTCAAGACGCACTCCTGTGGGGAAAGACAGGCACTTCCTTACTGTTGAGGTAACTATCTTTGAGACCAATCAAATACATACAGAGTATCATCCAAGGGTGCTAGGTAAACAGAGAGTAGATTGCAGAAGGGTCCAGTGGAAGTAGAGGAATGTAAAAAAGTGATGGCTAAACCAAGACTGCCACAGGTTGGAAACCAAACCTGGCAGAGATGACCAAGCTGAAAGACATTTATGCAAGGCCATCAGAGTCACCTACATACCAAAGGAAAGGTAGCTTTCCTTGAGAATTAATACAAAGAAACTGGAATTTGGTGCTAACACAGTTTCTCAAATTAAAGACATTGGCAATGTGTATCCTCTTCATCAGTCACCCCTGAAAGCTCAATGTGTGGGCTTGAGTAGATCAGCAGACCCAGAGCTGTTCAATCCACCCCGGTCTATCAGAGGACTCCACGTGGACCTGTGGAACTGAATTGAGTTGAAAACCCCTACATGTTGTAGAGAGCTGGAACCCCACTACACAAGATGAGACGCAAGGATCGTTCCCTGTTCTAAGTCAACATGTCTCAGAAGGAGCATGTTCCTTACATTCTGGCACACGTTTGTATTTTCCTTCAAATGAAAGAAAACTGAGAGCAGGTCTGGACTGAACGCAGGTCAGAAGGAGGAGATTCCTGAAAGAATTCAGGAGGCTAGGATGGCGAAGGAGGGATTTGTTAGGAGGGCAGAGATGAAGCGTGAAGCTAGAAAGTAGGCAAAAGTAGACTGGCAGTTAGTAATACTTTTTCCTCATGAGTGATGGACTGGGTCAAGATTCAGGGAGGTTTTGCTGGCAGTGGATCTATAACATTAAGGAAAGGGGCAAAAGGGAAAGAAAGGGATTAAAAAGAAAGAAATGTTTCATTTACATGGGGCAGTGGGGAGGGTGCTTGTTAATAACGTGGTTTCCGGTCTGTAATTGTAAAGTTTAGGACAGAAACTTATAAATCTTTATCAAATAAAGAGAAGATTACTTGGGAGTAAGAGAGAGATGAGATTCGCTTTGTGGTCTTATATTGTACCTTAATTGATAAGACAGTATTAACATTATCCATTAATAAATTCACAACCAAGTAATTCATTGTACATATTTTGGTATTTCTCAAACTGTTCAGAAGATAGATTTGGTTTAACAGTATCCTCAGTATTGTTATTTTACTGAAGGCCCTCTCAGAGCCTTTAACATGCAACTAACTCTCAAATAAAACTCTCAGAGGGAGATACAGCCTATGCAATGTTTTGCAAACCAATTTAACCAAGGATCCTGTTTTGGGAACATTTGTTAATATCACGTGGAACAGGTGAGTTGTGGTGTAACTGAATTATACGAAACAGTTTGGGAAAGGCTGATATATTTCTATGTGAATCCTGAAGGTGAATATATACTCATATGTTAAAGATGACTATCAATCCATGAGCTAAAGAAAAACATAACTTTTCATATTATCTTAATACTACTACTTTAAGAGTTGATTTCCTTTTAGTGATACACACAAACATACACTTGGTTCTAGATAAACCCTGAAATGTCAAACTGAAACATCAGAGCAGAGTTTAAGTGATATCAGGAGACAACTTCAAGAGCAAGTAAGTAGGTTTAGACAAACAAATATCAAAAAACAAAGAGCTTAGGTACAGTCTCTAAGTATTCAATGAAAATAGAGTGCTTGTGAGTCATGAAGAAACATTTCTTGACTGCTGCTTTTAGAGCAATTTTGCGCCTAGAGTTCCATTCCTTCATTTATCTAATTTCTAATGTTCTATTTTTATTGTGTCTATATTTAATTTACTAAAGTTTAACACCTTCCCCCTTTTCCCCCCCTTTAGTCATGTTTTGTCTTTTTTCATTTCTTTCTTTCTCCAAGATATTTTTCCAGTTTATATAATGTGGTCGCATTTTGTCTGTTCATCTGAGATCCATTCAAATTTGTTTCATCATAAGAATTTAAAATTTTTCATTATAAGAGTTTAGAAAATTAAAAGCATATATAACTAAAAGTGGTATCATAACACGTTTGGCATCCAGCTCCAACGCAATGTGAACATTAATGTGATATGATTAGTGGTGTGAAGAGAAGGCAGGATGAAACAAACAGAGAGAGAGAAAGACAATGACAGACGAAGGCTAAAAAAAGGAGGAAACATTTAAAAATAACTCTGAAATTGTTAGAACCAAGAAAGCCTGACATACACACACTACTATATATAAAACAGATAATCAACAAGGACCTACTGTACAGCACAGGAAACTCTACTCAGTACTTTGTAATGATCTGTATGAGAAAAGAATCTAAAAAAGAGTGGATATATGTATATGCATAACTGACTTACTTTGCTGTACCACAGAACTAATTCAACACTGTAAATCAACTATACTCCAATAAAAATTTTAAAAATTAAAAAAAAAAAAAAAAAAACCAAGAAAGCTCACAGAATGCATCTCAATTAGGTTTGTAGACTCCAAAATTTGCTTTTGGTGTCTGTCAGGGCATGAGTTCACCATGAGCAATATAGCCTCGCATGCCCAAATACTGAACAATACACTACGTATTTTCCAACACAGGAGTCAGAGCTGGTGAGTTTCTGACAATGGATTTCGTCCATCCTGAAGGCCTAAGGAAGAGGATCGTGGCTGAAAGATTGGATTCAAGGTCTTGGCTGGAAACAATTCTGACACAGTGGTATCACACTAAAGCCACCAATCAGCTTAGCCAACTGGCCCAAGTTTATGGGAGAAGTGCAACACTGAAAACTAGTTATTAAACATCATGAAGAAAAAAATACCTATACTTGATTGACAGAATTTTTATTATGCATTATGGGATATTTTTTGTATTTGTAGGAATAGATCCTTTAAATACTGTGAAATAATTTTATTACTGTGCATTTCATTTCAACTTTGAACAATGAATTACTGAAATATTCATATTATTTTTACGTGCTCCTCCAAAATCTAAAGGAGTGTTCTCACTCTTACGTTCATTCTCGCTTTCTCTTTCTCCTTTTCCCTCTTCTTCTCGCTTTCTTCCCTCCCCCTCACCTCCTTTCAGTGTGTGGGTAGATAAACTACTATCTATCCATCCATCCATCCATACCATCTACATATCTATCCAGTTTCTAAATATTCAAGTACTTTTTTACCAAAGCCATCATTTAACGCTTTCTTTACTTCCTAAAATAAAGATCAGTTGGACAAAGCATTCTTTTATGATTTATAACTTTATGTATATGGTATTCAGTAGATGACTGTAGAGGGAAAAAATTAGATATTAATACTACATAATTAATAATTAATACAATTATGTAGCAAAAGTTGATGGGCAGTCAATATACAGAAAAATTGTTCCTGCCAAGTTTAGATAACAATTAATGGTAAAAATTTCCAGAGTCGATGTATTTTAAAAGATCATAATAACTTTTATGTGAAATTTTTATTCTCATTTTAGGGGGTTAAAAGTAGGCAAATATCAACAATTTCAAGTAAAAAATATTTATACTGCTTTTAATCTCTTTTCAAAATCTGGAAAATCTTCTTTTTATGCATCTTCTAGTGATATGATGATAATGATAATGATTTAGTTTAGCTGACTTCATACTCAGTGAAATGTCTAAACTCAAATCCTAGTAACACACCTGCAACTACTTCTACATCATACTAAAATTATTCATCAATTTATTCAGTTCTGTTGGAGAAAAAACATAGTTAGTAAAACCAGTTTTTTTTTCCCCCAAGGACAATCATATAACACGGAAATACACAAGTGACATAGGTCTCAAAGTTAAATCAGCCCAAACTATGTGTTCAAACATGTGGACCCAGCTTCTTTATTTGTGCATCTTTGAAAATAAACAGATGTATTCATCTGAGTCATAATAATATATGCACTGAAACTTTAATAATTGTATTTTAAAGAGTCTGATAAAACAATACTATACAGATATCATTAAGAAGTCTATTTTCACATATATACACTACTATGTATAAAATAGATAACTAATGAGAACCTACTCTATAGCACAGGGAACTCTACTTGGTGCTCTGTGGTGACCTAAATGGGAAGGAAATCCAAAAAAGAGGGGATATATGTATATGTATGGCTGATTCCCTTTGCTGTACAGCAGAAACTGACACAGCAGTGTAAAGCAGTTATACGCCAATAAATAAATAAATAAGTCTATTTTCAGTATATTTCTAGTTTTAAAGTTTTTCCAGAAAAATGTTTCCAACTGTAATAATATGATAATTTATTCTTAAATATTATATGAAGAACATGGAAAAAAGCAAGGCATAGTTTGCAAATCAGAATGGTTTCTTTCTGGCTCTTTCATTAACAAGCTCTGTAAATTTTGTTGAGTTCCTTAACCTGTTTGCTTTTCCAAATATAAGATGGATATTAAGACAATAACCTCCCTGGTGTTTTGCTTTAATGATCCAATTATATTAATATAAGGTACTAATATATTTGGATATTATACTAATATACTAATATACTTGGATATTATACAAATGCATTATTAAATATCTTATAAACCTTAAAATCCCAAGGAAATTGCCATTATATCATTATTTTGTTGAAATATTACTATATTATTTATTGAAATATATTTTGCATCGTGATCATTTATTGAAAATCTACCCCCATGGAGTGTGACAGTCTACCCTGCCTCAATTCTGTAGGTAAACACATTTGAGGTATGATTGAATGGTAAGATAATACAAAGGATAAAACCGAAATAATGACATTATTTGATGTCTAAGTGATTACAGAAATATTTGGTATCCCATTCTATTTGCTGCTCATCCCTGTCACTAATAATATCATTTAGAGTTTATTTTAGAACAGATACAGAAACTAACCCAAAGTCTATGAAAAAGAAAAATGCTATCTCTGAGTTTAGCTAGAAACACACAATACAAAGTTAAGTAGAGAATTGATAATTATCCAATTAACCTAATACATTTCATTTAAAAGTCTCTATTTTCAGCAGAAACAAACAAAAAACAACAACAGTATTTACCATCAGGACCTGGAAAATCCAGATTTGCCATAAACAAACATCAATCTAATCCAAATATTTCCACTTACAATGGCAAAGCCTGTCTCTCTACATCTTTACAATCTTAAATACAAACAATTTCTGTTTGGACTCCACTTGTAAACCATTTTTGAAAAAGTTTAAAAAGAAGATTTCTCCCAGTAAATAAGATACCCACAATGTTCAATGTTTGACAGGATTTGAAGTTAATTAAGGCAACTGGATTTTCTATTCATGTGGAGACTGCCATTACCCCTTTCGTTTTTTAAATAAAAAATTTTAATAGTTGACATTACCTACCAAACAGAACGTTTCACATCGCTTTTTCTATCAAATACTGCATGTGCCTACATTGCCACAAGGGAATCACAAATCTCATAAGTTGTCAGAATTTACAAAATTGAGGAAGCAGGAATAGGGCAAGAAGGAAAAAAACAAAACAACAAAAACCGCTATGAGGCACATAAATGCCAAAAGAAGTAAAACAGTTCAGCACAAGGCCTTCTTAGGTCAGCTAATTTTAAGTCTACATTTTATGCCCAAATGCAAATTTTTACAATATTATATAGTCCAAAGACAAAAGTATTTTTCACATTTTTAATAGCACAAAGTCATTTCATAGGATAATAAAAGATCTCCCCTTCAGACAATTACACAAGGCCATCCTAGCCTACTTCGCTATATTAAAGACAAGCCTTTTTATAACGTTGTTCTTAAACAAAGGTTTGCTAAAAACGTTAATTACATAGACCCCTGGAATACTTAAGAAAGATGCAAATAGTCATATTAAAGTAATGATAACTTTTTAAAAGATAGTGAAATAATATTTTAAAAGATTAGTGACTTTAATGACTACTAAGTAAATGGTTGGATTATTTAAATGTTATCCAACACGACTTGTAATTGAGGATGAGGAGCATCCTGGGAAAGTAAAACTTATGCCGCAAGAAGGTGAAGAGGGTGGGAACGTTGTCCTCCACGATGTCTCTGGTACTGCGGTTCCCTTTGCTGCGGAAGGGAATCCGGCTCTTTCCGTTCAGGAAAAGAAGTACCTAGAAACGCCCTTGAATTTGCCCGAGATTTCTGTGAGGGAACCATCATAAACAGAGGGTGGAGAAAATCCCTTTGAGGGGCTGTAGGAAAGGAAGCAAAGGCAGATCGGCAGAATCAAGACACAGCGGCGAGAATTTTAGTGGCAGCCTGTGATGGGATTCTTCCTCGTAACAGCATCCTTACAGAGAGTACCAGCTTTACCTACAGTATTTGTGCATATTTATAGGTACCCCAGTAAAGGGATGAGTGAAAATTATTTGTACATTGACGCAAATACTCCAGGGAGAATCTAACCATATTAAATTCTGGAGGATCATGAGAGACAATAAAACACACCAAGCCCTAGTTATCTTCTCTTACTATTATTGCCCTTTCTCAAAATAGACAGTGATACTGTTCAACATGGCTTCATGATTTCGTTCCTTTCTTCCTATCTCAGCAAACTTTTGACTCCTGATATCTGCATCTCCTGAACAAGCAATGTCTTCATTGATAGTGGAATGACTTAATCTCTGTATGAAGTGTCTTGGAATCAACCAAAACACCCATTGGTTATTGAGAGCTGCTTCTATTCCAGGCAATGGGTTAATTGTTTTACGTACATGAACACATTTAACACTTACAGCAATCCTATGAAGCAGGTGCTATTATTATCCCATTTTACAAATGAGAAAACTGGAACTGGGAAGAGGCTGAGCCAGGAGTGGCAGCTGGAGACCACGGCTGCAGAGCCCACGTTCTCAAGCACTATGTTTATACTGCTTCTCTGTCATCAAATTCTACTTTTGGGAAAGAGCATGTGGTATAGACTCCAAAAGCAGAAGCACGGGCAGATAAAACCCAATTACTGTGGTAAACAATACTCGCACCCTGATAGGGGGTGCATGCAAAGAGCAAGGCAGAATGATGAACTAGCACGAGGAGAGAGGAATACTTTTACTCCGCTGAAGGGCTAGGCATTTTGCATCTATGACTCTATAAAGCGTCTCCACTTAGAAGAAGTTTATAGCTATGAGACTGTGGGCAAACCAAAAATGATAAAAAAGATTCAGTCAGTCTGCTTTTCTCTTGAGGCAGGGACCCAGAGATATTCATTTCCTCGCTCCCTGTTCCTCTTTAAAATGCCACTGAAAGAAAACAAGGACTGTTTTGCCAGGGCCATGGAGGCAAAGCAACATTCTGGCTGAGTTTTACAGTTTAGAAGGAGACCCCGATGGCGGCTTTTCAGTTAGACACCTTGACGAATGGTTACATTTACTTCTGCTGAAATAGCATGACAACAATTCAGGAACTTTGGAAATAGCTTGGTTGCATGTGGAAGCACTGTAAGATCTGCTGAAATAAAAGGGAAAAATCACACAGGGAGAGAAAATGCATATCCATTAGGCGGGCTTTTTTTTTTTTTTTTTTTTTTTTTTTTTTTTTAACTGAGTCCTCAGTCACTAAAAGAGATAAAAGCCAGGACTCACATTAAAGCTTCCTTGCTCTACAGATGAATTAACAATTAGCAAAGGGAAGTCTTTCATTTTGGTCTCTTGGTAGCTATCTGGACTATTAAACATGTGAGGCTTGCACAGGAAATTACAAAGGCTTCCCTCTGTTTCAGATTCAAGCTGCATCCAAAATATATTTGTAGGTTTCTGTGCACAGGACATAGCCACAAAGAAGTCCCTCCTTCTTTTTTTTCAAGGTGTGATTCACTGCTCTTGGCTGGTTCTGAGGCATATGTGCTAAATTTATAATCTGGCTGAGAGCCGAAATCAAAATCATAGAAATCTGAAAAAGACATAGTTTACAAAATATTTTGCAGGGAAAATATTATTCCACCAGGGGTCCAGTTGCTTCATCTGAAGCATGGAGCCCTAATCTATGACACATACAAGTACCAATTAGGTCATCTGCAACAGGTGACAAGTTTTAATTGAATGTCTTCTGTCTGCAATTCTGACAAAAGGTGAATAGAAATAAATGGGTCTTGGCAAGACGGCTCTGAGCCTTACAATACCCAATATCTCATTATTTTTAAACAGCTATCTATAAACTGATGCTGACAAGCCTTGAACCTTTTATTTCTGCTCAAGATGAGGTGGCTGTGAAGGGGGAAAAAAAAAAAAGGAAAGAAAAAGGGGCATCCAGAACATTACATTAAACATGCAATACCTACCATTATCACTTCCCCAATGTAATTAAAGGAAATCTCCTATTCAAAAGGCACTATTTCTTACTTTGCTTGATGTCAGAGAGAAAGAGAAAGAGAGCGAGCGAGCGAGTTTGCTTGGCCTGTATTTGCTAAACATAGAGACTGCCTTTAAAGAAAAAAAAGAAAATCTTCCCTTTCTTTCTCTTTTGCCTGTTAAAAATTTCATAAACTATTGAAAGAGATACTGCGGTGACTTAAACCTATCTGAACTCTATTTTGTCTGGTTACTATTTAATACTGGTGACTCTTCCCTTTATCCTTTTCGAAATTGCCTTCTCATGTGAATAAAGTCGTGAATTAGTGGGTAAAGACATGAAATGTGGTTGCACATCACCATCAGGAAAAGTGATTCTACTAATTCACAATTAAATGTGACACTGGCAGCAATAAGTTTAACACAATAATAACAGTAATAACGGTGCATAGCACCCCATGGGGATGCTCTGTAAACAGAAGCACAAATATTATTTATGCAAAATTCAATGCCCTGTAAAAATGAATTAAAAATGAAATCAACCAGGCTGGTTTATAAGTTGTGGGTTGAAAGTCATAGTCACTGTGTTTCATCCAATGGAGAGGAATACAGTGGAGTCTAGTGAACAAAAAAACCACACGTGGATTTCAAAGAGAATATAAGTTGTGGGAGAAAAAAAAAAAGGAAATAGGTGACAGAGAAAGATGGTGGTGAGTCTGGAGGTCATTTGGTTTTAGCATGTGTGATTCTAGATCACGTGGGCAACCAAAGTAGAGTTCAGCTCAAAAGAGAAGCTTAGGGGCTTCCCTGGTGGCGCAGTGGTTGAGAATCTGCCTGCCAATGCAGGGGACACGGGTTTGAGCCCTGGTCTGGGAAGATCCCACATGCTGCGGAGCAACTAGGCCCATGAGCCACAACTACTGAGCCTGCGCGTCTGGAGCCTGTGCTCCGCAACAAGAGAGGCCACGATAGTGAGAGGCCCGCGCACCGTGATGAAGAGTGGCCCCCACTTGCCACAACTAGAGAAAGCCCTCACACAGAAACGAAGACCCAACACAGCCATAAATTAAAAAAAAAAAAAAAAAAATTAATTTAAAAAAAAAAAAAAAAAAAAGAGAAGCTTATGGTCACTTTAGTAGGGGAAAACTTTAAGCCCTGGCCAATTTGTTAGGAACTCAGCACAGTTAATAAAAATGCATTACCAGACTCAAGCAGAAATTCCAAGAGCCAATTTCTAAGATACCAAAGTGACACATGGTGTTTAATGAATATTTTTCTGGTGATTATGATTTTGCAAAGTTGAGACTGGAAATAAAGTAAATCTAGCAGAAAGAACATATGTCTGGGTCATGTGAAAAAAAGAATTGTACCAAAAACACAAAATACATAGGAAAAAAAAAATCAGTTCAATAGAGATCAAATGTTAACATAACATTAATGTATACACGCCCAAATCTCATATCAGTGAGAAATTTTCTTGTGACACTGTGACGTTTATTTCTTATTTCTTGTGACACCGGCAGCAATAAGTTTAATACAATAATAATAGTAATAACAATGCACATCACTCCATGGGGATTCTCTGTGTAAACAGAAGCACAAAGAATATTTATGCAAAATTCAATGCCCTGTAAAAATGAATTAAATATGAAATTAAGCTGGTATTCAAGTAGCTGGAATGAGAGCCATAGTCACTGCATTACATTCAATGGAGAGGAACACAGTGGAGTCCAGTGGCCTCCCTGTAAGGTTTTAGTGGAGTAAACAAGAAATGCCATGGACTGAATGTTTGTGTTCTCCCAAAATTCATATGTTGAAACTGAATCCCCAATGGGATAGTATTTGGAGGTGAGGCCTTGGGGGTGATTAGGTTATGAAGGTGCAGCCCTCATGATGGGCTTAGTGCCCTTATAAAGGAGCTCCCAGAGAGCTCCCAGGCCCTTCCCAGCACGTGAGGACAAGAAGCCTATCTGTCAACCAGGAAACCCTCACTGAACACTGAATCTGCCAGTGCCTTGATCTTGGACTTCTCAGCCTCTAGAAACCTGAGAAATAAATTTCTCTTCTTTATAAGCCACCCAGTCTATGGTATTCCGTTATAGTAGCCCAAATGGAATATAACAAGAAGAAATGAAGGAACATTAAAAAAAAAAAAGACTCAGCCATAAAAAAGAATGAAATAAGGCCATGTGCAGCAACATGGATGGACCTAGAGATGATCATACTAAATGAAGTAAGTCAGAAAGAGAACGACAAATACCATATGATATCACTTACATGTGGAATCTAAAATACAACACAAATGAACATATCTACGAAACAAAAACAGACTCACAGACATAGAGAACAGACTTGTGGCTGTCAAGGGGGAGGAGGGCAGGAGGGAAGCATTGGGAGTTTGGGATGAGCAGATGAAAACTACTGTATGCAGGATGGATAAACAACAAGGTCCTACTGTACAGCACAGGGAACTATATTCAATATCCTGTGATAAATCATGTTAGAAAAGAATATGAAAAAGAATATGTATATATGTATAACTGAATCATTTTGCTGTACAGCAGAAATTAATACGACATTGTAAATCAGCTATACTTCAATAAAATTTTTTTAAAAAGGAGGAAGTTTAGAGAGATACTCTACAATGGGTTGATTCAAGGTCTAATATGAAATAAAGAAAATACAATGGTTTCCACCCCCTTCTCATCCAAATCTATATACCATCGCTAACCTCCATTCATCTGCCAACTGTGCTGCTAAGTATTTGTGAGGAAAGTTAATGGAGAAAAAGGAAAGGAAACCAAGAGAGAGCATGAGAGCCTGGTCTAAGCCTTGTAGAAATGCAGACATGGAGAACACGCATGGCGGATTCAGAACGCACTGCCAGCTGCCTCGAGTCCACAAGAGCACATTTTCAAGCCAATTAAAATCCAGTTTTCCTCCCCCAAAGTTGACAAATCAGACTGTTGGGGAATTTAAGACCTCGTGAGAAAAACTAGGGTAGAATAATCATGAGTGGCAGTGATCATAAAAAAGCACTTATACATAAATGATATATTCACTAAAATTAAAGACAAATATGAAAAGACTATCAATGACAGACACACTAATTAAGTCATGTTTCCTGTGCAATTAATTTCCATTTATCATCCTTTGATCTCTTGAATATTTCTAGGATCTTCCTTCTAGCTGGTTTCAGCAAGATGACTGTAAATTCAGTTTGAGTTGCTGTAGATAATAGGCATATGAAAAGACTTTTTTAGAAACATCTGGTTTTTAAACCAAACGTTTAATGACACTCTTATGTTACTACTCTGAGCATCTTGGTTTTAATACGGTGCTACTCCAGGTTCATGTTTAATTGATATATAATGTTGAAGATTTGGTGGAGAGTTATACATAAGTAAATGTAAACATATCAAGATTTTCAGTCAAGGAAAATAACAATTAGGAAAGTGCTTATTCTGAGGCCAAAAAAGAAAATTGTACATTTAAGTGCTGTGGCAAGGTGAGGTCCATAGGCTGTACTTTTATTCTTAAATTAGGATGTGTGAAGAGTGTGTAAAAAAGAAAACACCAATGACATTTCTAGATGCCAAATAGAGTGGGTCTTGGCTGAGGAAAGCCTGTATCTGTACCAGGTCATAAATTTCCTGAAAGACTTCCCTGTGTGTAGCTGTTACAGGAGGGGCTCGCTGGGAGGTACTGCCAGGATGCTCACAATGGTCCACAAGGCCAGGAAGAATCTTGAAATCCTAAAGGCGCCAAGAAAAGAAAAACACGCTTTTCCAGCCACAAGGCGGCTCAAGGCTAGATGTTGGGAGTAAGTCTCTAAGTGTCACTGCCTCATAGAGAAGGAGGCAGAATTTCCCACGAAAATCTCCTTGCAGTATTCCAAACCACATTTTCTTACTCCTTCCTGCCAACAGGCTTGCTCTCTATTTTTAAAACGTAATCTGGGTTAGGGACCTCCCTGGTGGCGCAGTGGTTAAGAATCCGCCTGCCAATGCAGGGAACACGGGTTCGAGCCCTGGTCCGGGAAAATCCCACATGCTGCGGAGCAACAAAGCCCGTGCGCCACAACTACTGAGCCTGTGCTCTAGAGCCCGTGTGCCACAACTACTGAAGCCTGCGCACCTAGAGCCCGTGTTCCGCAGCAAGAGAAGCCACCGCAATGAGAAGCCCACGCACCGCAACGAAGAGTAGCTCCGCTCGCCGCAACTAGAGAAAAGCCTGCGCACAGCAACGAAGACCCAATGCAGCCAAAAAAAAAAAAAAAAAATATATATATATATATATATATATATAAAAACATAATCTGGGTTAAACTCAAACTTCCAAATATTTTATTTATTATGTATATTCATAATTCCACCACAAAAGTTGAGGGTTGAGGGCATGGTGAGAAATGACACTCTAACGGAAATAGCTTCAAAGGATCAAAATACAGCCAGATGATTTTGACGTATATTTTAATTGCATGTTGCTTTGTCATGGCCCATGCAGTATACGTCACATGCCTGCCACATAGTAGATACTCAAAAATATTGAGTAAGTGAATAAATCAATTTACAACATGCTTTATAGCCATGTACTAATCAGGTTTTTTTTGGTTTTCATTTGTTTGTTTTTCTTTTGATATTTCTAAATCTAGAATGTATACACAGAAGGATATGGACCTCTTGTCAATTCTCTCAGTAATTCTTGCTTATCGTGTCTTTCTTAATGTACTAGTATATTGTAACTTTAGAAAGGTATAGAGAGCTTGAAGGTGACAAAACAGCATGAAGCACTGAAAAAAAAGAGCGTTGCTGAAAGGTAGGACATACGAATTTAATTTTTCAATATTCATCCTGGTAATGTAAGAGGAAACAGCATTTGATTTGCTGGGAAAACCTCAAATAGATATTAAGAAAAATTTACTAATCAGAATTATATTTAGATACTAATTATTGAGCAAGCAAGACCAAGGTCCCTATACTTGGGAAATTTGATAAATGGAGAAAACCATTCTCTTTCCTAGACACTTTGATTACTCTTCTGCCTGGAAGCAGATGAATGAGTTTGATCACGTGTTAAGCTCTCTTCCAGTTCTAAGATTCTATGAATGAAATGGTGTACTTAAAAAGATGGAATTGACCCACAGATTCAGAGTACAACAACTGCCTTGGCAGTGGGAAACATCAACATACTTCATATCTTAAATCAGGAAGACCAAAGCCAAATGGATAGCATTAATGAACCAGAAGAGCAGAAAGCTTTCTGGCACAGGCCTCAGCCTTTCTCTCACACTGACCTTGGCCAAATGCATTTCCTTTTGTTCTTGACAACAATACAGCAAATAAAGTGCCCATGTTTGAAAAACGCTTCTAACTTATTACTGCATTAGGAAAAGATCAATGCCTGTTGCAGATGGCTGTGGAGACTGAAGGATGGAAAATTAGGAACAGCTTTAGATTTGTGGGCAGTTTACAACATAGAGACTAGATTATGCTAAGGAGAGGAGAATATGACCTAATAATGGAGATTTTGAAAACAAGCAATGAGTAGCTAATACCTATGCTGTTACTTAACTGAATTTCATCTGGAGTTTCAAAATAAAAAGGCTAAATAGGATCAGATTTCAGTAAATATACCACAAAATAATGTTTCATCTCAACATCTATAGTCACCCTTTTTTTCAGAAATTACAGTATATATATAATGTAAATATGCACACATATACATAAACACATAGATATAGAACTAGATAAACACACACAAATTCTAAACCAATGATACATTTTTCAGTTTCTGTATTTTCCTGATAATGATTTGTCTGGCCAAATGATTCTGTAAGAATTATTTATTTGCAAGATTTTTCCATCCAAAGAAAACCCATGTTACATGAGTTTATACTGATATTTATATCAGGAGTTGCAAATTCAAACAACTACTGCAATGTCAAGTGAATAAGTGAAATGGACTGTGTGTTTAAAAAGTCGGTAGCTATTTAGAAATTATCCTTTTATTTTATTTAGGCCTTCATTATATAAGAGCATAACCTAATTGCATAATTGCTTAAGTTGTTCTATACGCTATACTTTGAAATTCTATTTTAAAAATGCTATTATCCACAGACATAGAAAACAAACTTATGGTTGCCAAAGGGGAAAGGAGGTGGAGGGATAGATTAGGAGTTTGGGATTGACATACACGCACTACTGTATATAAAATAAATAACCAACAAGGACCTACTGTATAGCACAGGGAACTCTACTCAGTATTTTGTGATAACCTGTAAGGGAAAATAATCTGAAAAAGAATATTTATAAACGTATGTGTATAACTGAATCAGTTTGCTATACACCTGAAACTAACATAACATTGTAAACCAATTACACTTCAATAAAAAAATAAAATTAAAAAATGCTATTTAGTAGGGTTTTAGGTAAAATAATGTATAAAAATATTAGGATTCTCATTAGAAATCATTTCAAACAAGAGTAAAAAATGAATCATCGATGCCCACACATAGCACCTGTCAGTTAAGAATGTTGACATGTTTTGATCCACACAAGCCCTCTTAAAGAATCTTGCTTAAATAAGCACAAGTCTCCATTGTGTTTTACAGTAAATGGCAGCAGAGGCTTTCTTGAAATTCATCCATTATGTTTACTAAATATCTTGACTTTTTGAAGGAACATCTTTCTGCCTAGTGAAATCTGTTGGAACCTGCAAAGTCAATTCTTGTAATACAATTGTTGTGTCTTGATTGTCACTAAGATTACACCAAATTAACCATCACTGGGAATTAGCTGACAAAGAACCACTCTTTTGTTGGCCTAGACCCTTCCTCCCCCAGCTTTTTGCGTTATATGGAAGAGAAGGTCTTTGACATGGCAAAAGAGTAAGATGTTGCTGAATGCTTTTTGGAACCGTCCTAGGAGGAATTTGGTTTTAACAGCGTTTTCTTTGGGTTGGTAGGCCATGGAGTACAATGGACCAGAAGATGCTGTTGATGGCCGGAGGCGGTGGGTGTGGCTGGGAGATGGCCAAGACAGTGTTACTATCAAAGATATTATGAGAAAAGAAAGGGAAAGAAATTGAACTTGAGAAGACTCTTGAGTGTTTTAAAAATAAAACCTATACGTTTAAAAGAAGGTGGTCAGGGGACTTCCCTAGTGGTCCAGTGGTTAAGACTTCGCCTTCCAATGCAGGCGGTGCGGGTTCCATCCCTGGTAGGGGAGCTAAGATCCCACATGCCTCGCAGCCAAAAAACCAAAGCATAAAACAGAAGCAATAGGATAACAAGTTCAATAAAGACTTTAAAAATGGTCCACATCAAAAAAAAAAAAAATTAAAAAAAAATAAATACAAGAAGGTGGTAACAATCACGTTTCCATTAACTGTTTAAGAACATGCAAGCACATTATGGAACTTTCCATGAGCCAAATAACATAGTACATGGGGCAAAAAAGTGAGTCTTTACACAGGCCATGACATACACTGGACAGCCAACAGTAACATACCATTAAAGCCAGAATCAGTAAAAATATAAACCTATTCATGATAGGGGAAAGTCAAATCTGTATACCTGCTGAACTAAATGGTTATATCATAATTCCTACAATACCATACCACTCGAACAACGGGGGCCTCTGACAGAGAGGTAAGGGCTTCTTCTAACTCTGTGTATTTCAGAAACTCACTTTTACAAGCTTCTTATCTCTGCTGCCAACAAGAGAACTGGATAGGAATCCCCTGGAAGCTGTCATCCCAGTGACCTAATCAGTCAAGAAAGTTGCTGTTGGGCAGCAATGACCTCCCACCCTGCCCACTATCCACAGGGGCTTCCTCCTAAGCCCTCAGGGTCCCTACTGGCCAAGGAAATGGAAGACCTTGAAACTGAAGCCAAGTCATGACATGGCAGGTCAAGAAAGCACAGCAATAATAAAGAATATCCTTTAATGTCATAATAACATTTCCATCACAATGCTGAGACTGGAAAAAAGTACAATACTTAGATTTAAAAGAAAGTTTTAGATAGTCATATATCTTGGTTTACTCATGCCTTTAGCCATGTCCTAAGGGAGATAGTCAACACAGTCAAGAATTTATGTGATTTTGGGGGAGGAAACATAGAAAAGTCACTCTTCTAATCATTCTTCCTTACTTCTCTCATCTGGCCACCCAATTTAATTTTATATGTGTATTCATACACACACATACACATATATACACATGTATGTATTATGTAGATATGTATAGGACCGATCAGAACTTTCTAAAATAAATGATATATTTTGCAAATCAAGGTACTTTGTTGTTAAAACATATTATAAATGGGAGAAACATAAATGCATTAGTAAGCTCTTCTGAGCATTTTTTTTTTTTTTTTGCTGTGTGGCATGTGGGATCTTAGTTCCCCGACCAGGGATCGAACTCGTGCCCCCTGCATTGGAAGCATGGAGTCTTAACCACTGGACCACCAGGGAAGTCCCTCTTCTGAGCATTTCTTGCCTGGCCACTACTGGAATTATTCCACAGATTTCAAATAATTTTCCAGCCATGATAAAAAATTTGCATATTTTTAAAATGCTTACATTACTTCATGTACTTTACTCGCTACTTATAAAATCAAGGAAAATAACAAAAGTACTGTTTAGTATTAAGATGGGAAAAAAATAGAGCTCAGCTCAGTAATTCTTGGCACATCTTCCATAATGTGATGTGCTTTTTAACTGCTGAGGGTATGATTCAAGAATATCAGCATTTAATGGAGTGGTTTTAAGACCAGGTGTATGCTGAATACTTGAAAGACCTCAAGGTACCAAACATACTCAGTAAATGTTCATTGTTAACAAGAATGAAACTAAAAATAACTGCAATTATTTTAATTATTGTTCTAATAAAATGACAGTTCATTCATCTATTAACACGTATTCAGTCAAAAATTGAGATAAATTTAAAAAGTTAAACAGGATACAGAAGGGGTCTGGTACCAAGGTAAAAAGAAATCATCTACAGAAAATACTGCTTGGTATTTTCTATGTGTCCCTGGTGCTTATTATGGATTTTTTTTTCAAGATTGAGATACACTTAAAGAAAATGGGGAAATTAAAAATATGGCATGGACTCTGTAAATCTAAACTGCCACATTTAGTAAACTGCTAATGTGTACTGAATTTTCATGTGAAGTTTTTAGCATAGGATTACACCAAACATTGTACTGTCTCTAAATTTGAATCATATGTTGCCTATTTAAGAGAACATGGTGGACAAGTCTGGATTTAGAATATAAAATTATAAAATTTCTCTTGAAATCAAGGACTTAAGCACAGAATAAAGGAGTAAATACATCCTAAGATAGTCCCCGAAAAAATGCGGGAGGAAATCTGATCTTTGAGAAAAAATACTTTCAAAAGTGGGATGTTAACAATTTCAAATAATGTCAAAATAAATGTTTGTAAACAGTTATTCATAATCTTAAAAGTATCACCATAACATGTTGCTACTAGATAATGCAACATAAATAGAAATAGAGGACCAATTATATAAATTTTATCAATCCAGTGACTGAATCCAATGAACACACATAAAAATAAAGCTATTTTATATTTTAAAAATTATTTTACTTTTTCAAGAAATTCCAGTAAGTAACAATATTCTACTTTTCATATAATGAAATGTGAATATATACAAAGGATAATTCAGAACCACAGTAATAATTCCTTACACTGAAAATTCAAATCTTTACAACTTTCCCACTTTCCTATATGGCATAAGTATAGTTTCTGAAGCTACCTGGGTTTCAGCTTCTTTAGCAAAACAAGCTTTAGCACAATCTTTCAAGATTCTGGAATAAAAATTGCTTTTAAAACATTTGAAAAGAAGAACTTTGAAAGATATTTTTGTCATGGATGAAATAGCTGTGGTTTTGAAAACCAATAATCAATGTTTTCTTTTAAAGCAAAATAATGGCAAAGTTAAAAGGTACATTAACTTTGGCCATTAGAGGGATGTGTTAATTATTTTAAAATATAATACCTAATAATGATACAACTATTAAGTCAAATCATAAAGCACTCTCCGTCAACTTCTAATTGTCCAAGGAAGCTAATAGCCTAAGTAACTTTTGGGTTTCCAAAACCTTCCTTTATTAGCACTTTTGTAACACTTGAGACATTTTATCCTACTTACAACTTCTACATCTGCTGTCCAAACAATGCCCATATGATGATTGAAAGTTTAACAAATAGTATAATATTATTGATATTTCAATATGGATTAGGTATTATAAATCTCATATAGATAGCAAACTGGCAATGGAAGTAAAATAACTATATATTTAATGTAAACAATTCAGACATGCATTCCATGGAATTCTGAGCAAGAAAATCATTTTTGAAAAATTATAATTAATTCCACAATCTATAATTTTGCTTCAAATCAATGCTTTGGATCAAACTGAAACTACATTCAGGAACTCTAATGCATTTAGTAATAGACAGACAATCTACACCTCAGTTGCAGTGTCCCCACTCTGAAATTTTAAAAGAAAGCAGTAGCAATTTTACTGTAATCTGATAAAGCAGCATTTGGACCTTTGGGGAAGGAGTTAATGAATTATAGATCTGAAACCAAGTTCCATGGATTCACTGTGGACTTTTATTCTAATAGTTAAAGTACATGTCTATCAAATTGCTTATGAGGACAAATTTATGGAAAATAAGCAAGAGTAGAGCTTTGTTCTTATTAAGAAACATGAATATGTATGTAATTTTCGCCAGACTAAATTAACCCAAAAATGAATGAATAAAAAAAAAATAAGGACAATAATTGTCACCAGAGAAGGCTTGCTTCCCTTCCTGCTCTTACAAAAGCATTTATGTTTAGAGTTTCAAAAAAGAACTCATATTTTTCGAATAAAACTATTTGGAAAGAGACAAAAGAAAAGGAATCTGCGAGGAAACCTTTACAGAGCAAGAAACATGCACAGTGTTACCCCCTTAGTAATAAACCTTTTTGAAGCAGGGGTAGCCTGTAGGCTTGTTATGAACGTAATACATGATAATTAGTGTTCGTGCAAGCAGTATACTATTGCTGAGGTGTGTCGATTTCCTAAGCATGACTCTATTTACAAAGGTTACATTGAGCCATTAAGCCAAATTTTACATTAAACATCTTTTGAAACTTCAGGAACTCTGAATAGAGTAAAATCCCATTTTAGCAGCAACAGTACCAATATGAAATGAGTATGAAATATATCATAGATAGTTGTGCAAATCCCTCCCCGTCTTTGTGGGCATGTTTACAGGTGTTCTCCCTGGCGAATGCTCAATTACCAATTCATCTGAACCAATATCAATACATAAATGGATTATACCTGTGATTTTACCTTTATTTTCAATCTAATGGTTTAATTTGATGTCCGCTAATCATTAGGGATTTTAGAATGTAAAATCAGTACAATTTGACTTTAGCAAACTTGCAAATTATACTATTCTTATCTTTCTCATCTTCTCGGGCTACTGTTTCTTCTATAACCTTTTAATATGTGAAGACCTGAGAGCGAGGAACTAATATATCAAACAACAACAACAAAATCCAGGCAATCTGGTTCATTTCTATTAATAAATTTATTACTATGATTTAACTCTGGCATTGCCTTATATAAAATAGAAATAAATAGCTATTATTTTAATACCTTTATGTTCCAGACATTTCAAATATATCAATCAACTCTACCTCAAAGACTCTGGAATACAGTAAGTAAAAACACCCAAGTGAATTAATGTCTACAAAGCACTTTCACGTAGATCATCTCATTTAACTCATAACTCAGTGTTGTAAACATACGATTAATATTATTATTAATAATAATATTTCAGGCTCAGAGGAGATAAGCAACTTGTGATCTTGGACCTATTTTTCTAATTCCAAGTGTTCTTTATACTCTTGTATATATATCTCCATTTTCCACAACTCTAGCAAATTTATAAAAAATAAGAAGAAATAGAAAAAAGAAAATAATAATAGCAGATAATTTACTCATTGATCTCCCCACCCCTTTGCCCCCCAAACAAGCACTTTGAGTATCTCCTGGGCCCTTCTCTGAGAACTTGCAGTCGATGGGAACAAAGTGAAGGGCAGGAATCTATCTACAGGACATGAAGTGTGTTATCACCAAGGTTCACGACTGAGGTTGTGGCAGGGAAAGAGAAGACAGAGTCAAAGGAAGAGCCAAAATTTAGATCCTAAAGGAAAGGAAAACACTGCTCTTGGCCAAAATGGGGAAGCCGGAAGAGGGAATCAGTTTCTAAACAAAGATAAGAAGTATGGTGTCATACTTGTCAAGTTTCAGATGATTTGGGGAAATCCAAGGTACATCACACGGAACCCCAAACTGAAGTGCAAGTGAGAACGCAGACCTGGTGCTGTAAACTTGAGCCACAATGCAGACACGTGAAAATATAAATGTAGATTTGTTTTTCAGAAAGTACAGAATGGAAGGGCTAGGACCTATCTTGGAAACTTCTCATAAATATAGTAGAGAAACAGTAAGTGAAACCAGAGAAGGAAACAAAGAATGGGTGATTTCAAAAGCAGGAGGGGTAAAATTGGTGACAACTGTACCATGTTAACCAAGGGAGAGCAAACCATTTAAGAAGTGTGATTTGTAAAAGTTTAGCAAAAAGAGTGGAGATGGTAAAATTGAAGACATTATATAATATCAACTTAAGGAACACATGGCAACATAACTATAAGTTATGATAAAATTGAGTATCTTAAAAACAGTGTGAATGTATATACTCTTCTAGATATTTTTTAATCAACCCTGATGAAAATATATGCAGTATCACAGATTCTTATCTAAACCAAAATCCTCCTAAAGGTAATCATTATTAATAGTATGATTAATATATAATTATATTATAATGCATCATATCAAATGGGAAACTATTATATCCTATCATACTGCTCTATTTGCGTCTGTGTGGGTGTGTTTAAAGGTGATGTTTAGTGTTTGGGTTGTAGCATATCTTTGCATTTTCTTTAACACACTGTAAAAAAAAAAGGAGTAGCTCAGAGTCAAAGGAGTAAATACCAACACAGTTAAACTATAGGAATTTTAACAGTCTTACATCTTGTAGAAAAGCCACAAAGCTCCATGCTAGCAACACTTCTAAAGTCCGCAGTATGGGACTGGATTAATTTTGCTCTTTCTGTTATTTTTTATTAAATCTCAAAAACCCCAATTTCATATGAAATTTCACTCTAGAGTACTTTGATGTACTCTGAAAGTTATGAACTTAAAGAACTGTAAAATCCACACTGATTCGGATGTTGTTTATGTTAAGGATGGGCAAAAGAATTTCGATAAACACATAAAAAGGAGTTCAAACTGGCTTCTTTCCTCTCTGGAGTAAGGAAATAAGAAGACTCCTGCAATCTTACACCACGTTAAACTGTGTTTCACTTACAAAGATCATCGATATGTTTTCTGGGCTGAAGATTCTGTTACAGACTTTTGGAGAAAATGAAAGCAGAGGGCAGTAGATTGGTTCTAATGATGAAAATCCAAGATTGAATAGTATTCTGCGATTTCAAGTCTTTAAACAGATACAGTATTGTCTGATCCCTCAATAGGGAGCATGGAAGAGTAATAGGAAAACTAGAAACCCAACTTCATTTTACCCACGAGAGTACAGGTCACAGACAGCGTCTCCATCAGACTCATATTCAGTAACTAGGGATGGGCTGACAGCATACGTTCATTCTATTGTCTCTTAAAGCTTATGATGCTTTATTGACACACTACTCTTTAAGGCTTAAGCTTTATTGACACATGACCACTACCATGTGGTAAAGTGATATTCCTTTTATACAAACACTCAAACAACAACTGTGGTACCACAGAAAGATATTGTGTCTTTGTCCCCATTCCTGACACACAGCTCCTAAAATCTCTGGAACTGTCTGAGTGATAAATAAGGGTGACAGGAGCCTCTTTGGTTCTAATGGGGCAACTCTTCATGACCCCTAGATTGCTTCAGGATGGGGGCGTGTTGGTCAGAAAGACCAAACCTCGATTAGAAGCTTGGAACTTTCAACCACACCCCCTACACACAACCTCCAGGTAGGGGAGGGCGGCTAGAGATAGAATTCATTGCCAGCGGCCCGTAATTCAATCAGTCATGCTTATTTAATGGAGACCTCCATAAAATACCCTAAACAATGGGACAGAGTTTGGAGAGCTTCCAACCTGGTGAACATCAAGGTGCTGGGAGGACAGAGCACCCAGAGAGGGCATGGAAGTTCTGAAACCCTGCCCATCCCTTGCCCTATGTATATTTCCATTTGCTGTTCCTCAGTGTATCCTTTATAAGAACCTAAAAATAGTAAGTGAAGTTCCGTCCTGAGTTCCATGAGCCATTCCAGCAAATTAGTGAACCTGAGGAGGGTCATGGGAATCATGGGAATCTGTGTGCTGCTTTTTGGCTTATGAAGCACTACACCTACCTTACCTCACCTGATTCTCATATCCACTCTGAGAGACAGGTATTGTGGTTTCCCATTTTACAAATGAGGAAACTGAGGCAGATTCAATCCATTACAAGGTTTGTGGATTCCAGTGACACTCCTACCTCAGTACCACACGGCTGCCTTCCTTACATACAAGGGACTGTCTGCATTCCAGCATTATTAAAAAAAAGAAGAAGAAATCAATTAGACAAAGAGCTGCCACTGAAATAAGTTGGTATTGTTCAGATTGCTCAGTCTGAATGAATAACAGTCACTATGCCATCTCAATTAACGTAGGCAAGGCTGCAGTCATCTATCTTCTTTTCCATTGTTGCTTAGCTTTTTGACTAAAATGGTCAGTCCTCTATTGTTAACTGTGATTGTTTTTAAAGAAGTGAAAAGAAAAAAAAAAAAGAAAATGAACAAAATCAATTATAGTTGTGGGTGAATTCCATATACATGAGGCCCAACTTTACAGTTTCAATTAAATGGAAATACAGGCCCATTGTTTTAAAAGCATTAAAAGACAATTCTAACACTGACACTGGCCCGCACCCACACCCCAACCTTGTCTTCTTAAACTAGAACACCTATGACAACCAAGCCCAACACTGCCTAGAAGACTGGATACTGATAATGGCCAACTGTAAATAACTATCTGCATTTTAATTATTCCTCTAAAAAGTCAACTAAGTACAAGTCAACCACTTTGTACATTTCTATAAAGTATGGAAATTATCTAGTTTAAAGCAACTTGATAGAGTTCACAGATGTGAAATCGAAAGTAACTATGTATAAGTCTGAGTAAATTCCCAGTGAATAATTCAAAGATTTATTCTACTCACACTGACTGAATCTCAATAGGAGTTTGAATCCTGAAACACAAGGGAAACCTCTTAAAATTGGTGTAAGGAAGCACTTCATGGGAGTGGCATTGTGACTTTAAAGTTATGGAACTGGATCCAATCCCAGCTCCATCACTTCCCAGATGTGTGATCTTCATCTCTTTTGGGGCCTTATCTAGCTCATTTGTAAAACGGGGATAAAGCCAGTATGTATCTCCCAGACACATGATGACACAATGAGATGATGAGTCTCTGGTAGAAGACACGTCAGCCATTGTTAGTACTCACATGTGCATTACAAATACACTTTACTATCCTTCAGACTTTTAGTTTTTCAACTTTTAGCTAGAAATTAATGCCTTTTAGGGACAATAATATTACTTATACATTTTTGAATACTCTTTTAAGTAGGAATATTTTGAGGATAGCAAAATGTCCACGAAAATCTATTTGCTCAATGGTTCCATCAGTCCTATTATGCGGCCAGCCGTCCAGTCAAGAGGGAAGACCTTGGGCAAACTGTCTTCCATCACGCCCGCCTTTCAAGACTGGTCCTCTCTCTCCATCACACCAGCTGACCAGAGCGTTCAGTATCCTGGAACCAACTCATGAAATCTGATCACTCAGTTCACAAGAAAGTGAAGTGGAAAAAAATGACTGGTTTTAGCTTGAATCACAGCTCTACCACTTTCTTGTTGTGTGATCTTTGCGCAATTCATGAACACCTTTTAGTATCTTTTTTTCCTCTCCTGTAGAGTTAAGAGTGAGGAATTAGAAAAACAGCATCTCTAAAAAGCCTAGCACAGTACCGGGCACATAGTAGGTACTCAGTAAATATTCTTTCTCTATGGCCTTCATCTAACTCTTTCCCAGGAAGAATGAACATAGCATGTAAAGGAAACAATTGCAAGGCAAAAAAAAATGAGTCTTTATTGGTGGAATTTCAGGACTCAGTAGTATCTTGGTAGAGAAGCTATTTTGAGACCTGGGGCATTTTTAGCATCTGTCACATCACAATAGGCAACCACTTAATCTGAGCTGCAGAGAGTAGACTATGGCTAGAGGTGATGTTTCCATAAACTCCTCTAGGAAAAATCCTGCAAGTACTTGTGTGAGAGTGAGAAATCTATCTCCCCTCTTTCTAAGAAAGATGAGAGGGACATTGTTTTCTAGGCAAATGTTTGAAAAGAGAAAACTAGTATGATTAGAACAAAACAGTATGTAGCACAGTAAACAATGTTTAATGATAGAAAACATGGCTTTTTTTCCAAGGTTGATATTATTACTTGGGAAGGCTTACTTGATGTCTAAAATTCTCATGGCACTCAGCTCTCATTACTTTAGGAACTCAGGTTAGCTCAAAAATGACAGGGCCATGATACCTATAGAAAGAGGAAACTCCAATTCGGCACAATTGCTAGTCTAACATAAGCAATCATAATTGGCCTTATTTATTTTTTCACCTGATAAAATACATTCTGAAAATCTGTGGAGAAGCATGTATAGTAAGCACCTGTTTATTTCAGAAAACTAAATTTCAAATAATTTAAAAAACAAACTGCTAGTATCAAATGTCAAATGTCAAATGCATAACATGTCAATTTCTTGGGAAGGGTGCAGCACAGATTTCATTTCTGTTATGCTTTTAGTACCTTTCCTCTATTTCTGGAGACAAATAAATTTTGAGAGAGCCTAATTAGCTGCCTGTTCAGGTACAACTCAGTGAAAAAGCAGACGGCATTCCTGGCCGTTTTTCCCCCAACTTCAAATTTCTTAGAATGCTGAATTTCTGCTTAAACTGCCTCAAAGCCCTTGAGATCAAGTGACGATTTTATTTTCTGCAACACCAGATTATGAAAACAATTATACAAAGCATCAATAGCATTTCTTCTCCACATAATTTTGGTAGAAACATGGGAGGACATTAAAAAAAAATCTGTAACAAGTTAAGTGTTTTAGTAGTGTAGGGGAAAGACAAGGGTTTGTTGCCATGTTTCATAGGCATTATTTTGACGCACGCCGCCCAAAGCCAATTCAAAGAGCAATCAGGGATTACCCGCAGCTCCGTTTTCTCTGGAGAAGAACACACGTTCTTACATTGCTTCCAACCTTTACAAGCCCCATCCCTGGGGTCAACTGACTCACGGAGAAAGTCAGATGAGGAACAACATAAAACACGATTACTGCTCTAGTTTTCCCTAAATGCTCTAGGTAGCCGTCACTTTACCCTGTGTACACCGCATTCCACTACTGCCCAAAGTAATAAAGACTTCTGTCACCGTGAGAGCTTTTCATCTTCAGAGCTCCTTTCTCCTCTCCTGATAAGACTGCCAACTCCACTCTCAGTAAATGAGCTCATGTGAACACTTTATTTTCAGTGCGTGAAAACAAGGGCCACTGCCCAGATTCAGAGATGGAGGGGGTGGTGCTCGGTCTTCAAAGTCAGATGAGGATGTTTGAAAGGGATTGAAACTGACCTAGGCAGCCTCCCTTGGAATAAGGAAGTTAAAGCTGAGCCATTATGTTCCTCCACTAGCCTCGCTTCTATTTTACAATGAAGTAAGATTTGGGCGGGAAGGGAGGGAGGGGGACAGAGCAGCTACCTCGAAACCGATTTCTGTTTGTGAACATTAAACATTTGCATTCACTTTGGCCAACACCACTAGCCAATATCAATGCCTCCGCAAGTATATGTGAGCTGAACGTGTGGCACAGATGGCTAAACCGTCACAATGCAGTCAATTCCGAAATAAGTGAATCGCAGCTTAGGCTTCCTCGTCCAAACAGTAACTAAATTTAATTTTTTTGCAATCAGTGGCATATGTTTGCATCTGTGTACAATGTGACTTGGGCCAAATCTGATATGGCCATGGCATCCTGAGTACTAAGGCTATATAATTCCTAGGGTTAAACGTATTGCAAATACCAGAGGGGTACATGTTAACTAATTAAGAATATACATGGCTTTTTTGGTCCCTTGGATATCTACCATGTTTGTATAAAGGTAAGAGCTGCTGACCAGCGGGAAGATCTTCACTGATGTATTTCTAAAATGTTTAAACTTACCCCATCTAAGAATAATAATAATATTTCTAAAACTTTTAAACTTGCCCCATCTAAGAATAATATGTGGAACACATTTAATTTCCTATTTTTTCTAAAAGGGATTGGCTTTATCTGTCTGCCTCATTATATTCACCCAATTCAATGTATTCAAATACGTAAAAAGTACTTATTATGTGCCAGGCTCTGAGGCAGGTATACAGATAAATAATTACAGCTGTGTAATGTTTGTTTTCTAATAAAAGCATGAGCTAGACCCTAGAAGGAACATAAGGAAGAAAAGTTCTCTGGGGAAGTCAAGGAAGGTACTTGCGCATAACTACATGCGTCCCACAAATAGGTAATATGGCATTCATGGAAGCGCCAATAAAAATCTCTTGAGTCACATGAATGGGAACTTCTCTCCATAGAACATGCAACTGAAAGCCCTAAAATAAATTGTTCATATTGAAAACCCACAGTATAAAACCTGAAGACAACAATTAGAAGCAACCACGAGCAATGAATTCTCCAGTGACCGGCGTCTCGTTTAAATGGTGAATTGAGGTGGCTGGGTGTCTAGCCAAATCATTTTCACTTTCTTCATTTTCTTGGGTAGGGTGTTTTGCTCAACATCTGTGCCCCACAGTAAGCTAGCGAAATAGGCTTTCTTCCTCAATGGCCAAAATCTGATCCAGGTTCCAATGGAAAAAAAGAGGCCTCATACGGTCCGGGGCCTGGATCTCCTTCCAAGCTAGACCCTTAAAGCCCCTATCACTTTCCTGTAATTCACTGAGTGGATCAGTCAAAAAGAACTAATTCAATGACTACTGTGTGCAAAGAAGAACTCATGGCATGTAAACTTTCTGACACAAAGTTTTTAAGCTATAGTTAAAAGAGACAAAATATAATAATAATATGACAACAATTAAAATAGAGGAAATAATATGACAACAATTAAAAAGCCAACAAATATGACAACAATTAAAAAGCCAAAAAATAGTCAATGCTGAAAATAATATGTTATAAGCTAAATCCTTGAGTGCTATGGAGATTTGGGAATTTAGGAGAGAGTGATGAATATAGTGATATGGGGTTAAGAAAGGAAGACTAGGGCTTCCCTGGTGGCGCAGTGGTTGAGAATCTGCCTGCCGGTGCAGGGGACACAGGTTCGAGCCCTGGTCTGGGAAGATCCCACATGCCGCGGAGCAACTAGGCCCGTGAGCCACAACTACTGAGCCTGCGCGTCTGGAGCCTGTGCTCCGCAAGAAAAGAGGCCGCGACAGTGAGAGGCCCGCGCACCGCGATGAAGAGTGGCCCCTGCTTGCCGCAACTAGAGAAAGCCCTTGCACAGAAACGAAGACCCAACACAGCCAAAAAAAAAAAAAGTAAATAAATAAATAAATAAATAAAATTAAAAAAAAAAAAAAAAAAAAAAAGAAAAGAAAGGAAGACTACCCGAAGGAGACTGATTCTGAACCAGGTCATGAAGGAAGCGTTGGGGAACTAAACATATTATGTTTATTATAATGGTTCCCAGTGACTTCTTTCTGATTGATTTTATAAGAAAACCACAATCAAAGGTTTTTAATATCTGAAAAGAAAAATAAGAGATAAAGTATATGCAAGCTAGTATTGGTTCATTAGTCATTTTTAAAGAAAGAAAGAGCACATTAGAACTTACATGGTCTTAACATCTCACAACAAGAAAGAGAACTTTACATGGTGTACTTTCCTTACAATTTCTTAAAACTTTGCTATTTACAAATTCTAATATAATTAATGGGGAGTGTTTATAATGCTTAATGCTGAAAATCCTCTGATCTAACTCATTTTTAAAATGAATTATTGCACTTAACAAGGAAACAAAAAATCCTTTCGATTTTTCCCCACATGCTACAGTTCTCCAAGTATTCCATATTTTCAGCTATTATCCCTTTCTTACAAAGAGCCCACTTAATAATGTTCACTCTAACAACCTCATTTATTTTCCAGAAAATTAACTCAGTTTCAACCCTGATTAATGATTTCATCTAAATGACTCAAATTAAAAATTGAAAATTATATTTCAAAAGCCAAAGAAAAAAAAATTGACCATTTCCAGTTAACAAATGATCCTTTCAAATATTAAAAGATGACCATGAAGAGTGCGTGATAGTAATGAAATCTGGCTCGGGTCTGCTGCTTATCTGGAGTTCATAGAGGAGGAGAATTAAAGGAAAAAAAAGAAAGAAGAAGAAAGAAAAGGGAAAGGTACCCTACGCATTTTTAACACTGAAATCCCTTGGGAATCCAAACTGACTTCTGCTTAGGCTTTGCCTGTAATCAGTGTACCAAAATTATATGAGCATTTCCCTCTTAATTAAAACTGGTCGGGCTGAAGATGCCCCTCAAGCAGAAGGGGGATTAGGAAGTCACACACACACTAATAGTCCCTGCTAACAAAACCTAACTCGTGAAAGAACGCATCATGCTACACTGTCTTCTCTATGAGGCAGAAGAAGCCCATAAGGAAAACAAGCAACTAATTAGGGAGAAACTTCTCCGTTATTTTAAAAAAGCTACCTTGGGCCAGGGATTAAGGAGGAGGGAATAAATGGGTGAAACACAGAAGTTTTTAGGGCAGTGAAACTATTCTGTGTGATCCTGGAATGGTAGATAAACCCAGAGAACACTAAGCATGAACCCCAATGTCAATATGAACTTTGGGTGATCGTGATGTGTCAGTGTGTGTCAGTGTAGGTCTATCGTAACAAATATATAACTCCTGTGCCAGGTGTTGATAGTGGGGGAGGGAATATATGGGAACTCTGTGCCTTCCACTCAATTTTGCTGTGAACCTCAAACTACTTTAAAAAAAATAATGTCTATTTAAAAAAAAAAAAGAAAAGATAGAATTCTCTCCACAAAATCTACTTTTGGGGTCTATGGGATTACTGACTTTACCCCAAGTCCTGTGAAAGAACTTTAGAATAAAGGATCATGTCACTTTCAGCTAGATTTCCTTATTTAATTCAATTGTTTAAATGTATGCACATCGAGAGTAACCAACACAGAACGAACGGCCTTCAAGCAGGTGTCAGAAAACAGAACGGAGGCGTTCTGCTTGTACACAGGATGCATCCTGTTTCTTTGACGGATATATTCACTTCAAGCTCTCCCTTCGGAGCGCAGATTGTTAAAGACAGAATAGCCTCTCAAATGATGAGGGAGAAAAAGCTGCTTCTGCGTCCCTCCCCAATTCTCCGCTGGGAGTTGACTCGCGGAGGTCGTTAAGGGCTTCGCAGAGGCCGTTAAGGGCTTCGCAGAGGCCTCCCAAGCCGGCCAGCGGAGGCGGGAGAAGGGAGGCGGGATGAGGGATGAGGGATGAGGGATGAGGGATGCGGGATGCGGGTCGAGGGACACGGCGGCTGCAGATGCGGGCGGGGGATGCTCGGCTCCGACTGCCAGCTCGGCCTCCCGCCCCCCCTCGCGGCCCCCCGGCCCCCCGCAGGCTGTCGGCCCGCCCCAGATGGGCGCGGGGCCAGGGGCTCTGCTGGGTGGAGGGGCCGCCCTGGGAAGGAGCCCTGGCCGGCAGCCCGCGCACCCCGCCGCCGCCCTGGGGCCTCCCCTCCGCACACGTGCCCCGCCTCCGTCCGGGGCGCCTCGGAGCCACCGCATCGGGAGCCAACCTTAGAGGCAAAACACAAACGCAGAACAGGGAAGGAGAGGATCTCCCAGAAAACTGGAGACCAAAACTATACGGAACACATCTCGAGTGTTATGGGGAGACAAGGGGATCTGTGACTGAAAACATTTACTAAACAGTATTCATTCTCATGACTTGTTTGGGTTCGGACAGAGAAACACGACTTCAAATGGAATAAGCAAGGATGGACTTTTATTTAGGGCAAGAATGTGGTGGGTTTGGGAGTTATAGGTTTACTGCAAGTTAGCACTTCGCAGCCGCTTTCTCTTCAGTGGCTTGTTTCCCATGTCCCTTGTCATAGCTGTTGTGCCCACACCCCCCGTGCCCCCAGGTTGGAAAATTATTTCATTAATCACCACAACAGGAGGCAGATATTACTACCTACAATTTAGAAGGGAAAATAAAGACACAGAAAGAAGTGACTTGCGTCATGACCCACCCCCCCAAAAAAAGTATCGTGTTATATGGCCCCTTAACTATTAGGAATCTGCCAGACTTTCTGTAGCAGACTTCATAAAATTCTAGAAAAATTTTCAGTACCCCGCATAATTTTAAAAACTGAAATCTATTCAAAGCCCTTACAACTGAAACGGGCCCTTGGGAGATTACTAAAATGCCTTCATTTAACAAAGAAATAAATGAAGGCTCAAAATGGGTGAATGACTTGCCTAAGGTCACACAGCTAGTAAGTAAACATAAGATAAACATGTATGAAAATGTCTGAATCAGTCCTAGTCTTTTTGCGTTCTGCTTAAACTCCTGGTGCTTTCAAATAGAGTAATTGTTTAACACACAGTGAAGGCTATAATCTGCGTTAGCACAGAAAGTGCTGGCTTGAATGAGCCTTTGACATCTGTAGGGATTTCATAATGATTAGTGGAAAGGATGAGGAGGGCCTGGCTATGCCTGGCTATGCCAAGAGGAATGTGATTCCTTTTCCATTACATTTTCCCGAGGAGTCTAAACGTTCTCAGACCCTACCTAGCTTGTCGTGAGCCTGCCAAGGCTTGTGACTATTCTAGGTACATACCAGCTTTTGTGATGAAACATAATGCAAAAAATAAAATTTGGCTTGTGAAAGCAAATATTCTTCAACACCAAATATAATCTTTGCACTTTTCAAACAAGAAGGCTGGGATAAGAAAATCAGAGCTAGGGCCAACTATAACAGGTGCTAATAAAATTTTTCCATGAACCATTGTGTCCGACTAATCCCTACCCTGACCTGGAACACTTTGGCCATTTTAATGCCAGGCCTCTCTGGGTTATCTATTCCAGGTTAAACGTTCCCAAGTGGATTGCTGATTCAGTGCAATGGAGAGAAGTTCTGCAGGGATTATTCTAAAACTGTGCAAGAATTTCTCTGACAGTCTAGATGAACCAAGTTTTCAAAATGATGATCCAATGAATTACCTAGCTGAGTAACATCTTCCCAGCTTAACAGGACACTGAAATGATTTCCTCATGTTCAAGGTTCAGGAAATAAATGTAAACTTGCTGTAAATTTAAATTTGTCTTTAGTAACTGATCAATAATCTGACATTGTTTTCATTGTATACATGAAGAAAATGAAGACAAAATAATTTTTCAGCTGTATCATAATGGTGTTAAACTACATCTATATAGCACGAAAGAAAACAATAGGTGGAGATAATCTTTAATTTGGTTGCTACAGATAGCAAAATCTGATAATAAAGATTTCAAAGCATTATCTTTTTGAATTACTGAATTTAGCCACTATCTATATTAATCAGAATAAGCACATTAATGTCTTGCTTTTATATTTGGTATCACTTAAAATCCCATTTTAATCATTGTGTATACTGAATGACATTTTTAAAGGAAATTAATCTATGTAGTTCTTAAATATCATTTAATTTTCATTAATAGTTCCTCTTGTTCATTTTTCACACTAAACTCCTCTGCTTACTTTAACATGTAACTCAAAGCCCACATTCTACACAAACTTTTTCAAAATGTATCTTATTCATCCATTCTCCAAAAAGACTGACACAATCCATGAATCGACCCTAATTTTCACTGAAGTAGTTTGCAAATATTTGTTATAACTTTATTTACCTATCTGCTTTATCTGGTTTGACTACTTGCCGGATGAAGATAGATTTCTATTTAATCCTCACCATAAAAAGACACTATTGAATGCTAAGGAGCCTGTGAATACTCCACAAAAGATCACCGGCTGCAAATCAGTTTAAGTCACAGACATATAAGAAATGAAACGCAAGCACAGTGATTCAGCGATCTCAGTCATTTTCAAACGATTCTATAAAACGCTGAGATTTCCAATAAAGAAAACAGAAAATTCTTTAATTTATGCCATAACATTCTGGTTACAAATTCTACCACCCAGTGAGGAAATGAGGATGTGACATTAAGAGAAATAATGCATATAAAGGAGGAAATTGTTGTTCTACTTTTGTCAGAGTCCAGATGGGAAGACAGAAACCATACTAGGCATTTCAACAGGGAGAATTTAATATGAGAAACTGGTTCAAAGGGTGTTGGAGAACTGCAAGAGCAAAAATAGGGCAGAGATCCTAACTGCAGGAAGCTTCTGGAAACTGTGGGAGCACAAGGAAGATTCAGTACTATCAGAATCTGGAAGCCCAGCAAAGAGGTCCCCACTGGACTAAGACTCAGACCTCTGAGCTTATGCTAATGGGGCTTGAGCGGGAGTGCCAGAAAGAGCTAGAAACGGAGCCAACTGTCAATGCCAGGGCAAAGGGTCTTTGATGGGATGGCACTGTCAGGAAAAAGTCAACAGGAAGCAAACATAAAGATCCAATTTCTTCTCTCTCCTCCTGCCTAGAATCCCAGCCACCGCATCACACACACAAAAAAGAGTGGGCTTAGAGCTGAGAGACAATAGCTTGATAAAGGGCACTAGGCTTAAGCAGGCTTTCATAACTGGATCATCAACCTCATCTCTAAGAAACAGTAAGCTTTCTATAGAAGTGCATCCTGGGGCATTAGAAAGGGATCGGGTCACTTGCATGAGCCAATAATCCGTTTCTAATACCTAGCGTTCACCCGCTAACTTCCGCATTTACATTGTTTGCCATGACCTGTATCACCTAAAATATTTAGCTGTTGCTCCTTGATCTAAACCATTACTCTTGACCTTTTAACTTTAAAAAGGCAAATTATATCGCTGTTTGTCACCAAAGACACAGTAGTGTTTCTGTGCAGGATAACTACATCTTTGGAATATACTGAAACCCTACCCCTGTGGCCTTAGGGCTGCTTTGGCTTGTTACCAGGAGGACAGGTGGATGGAAGGGCGGGGGGAGATGCCTGTATGTGAGGGGCGGATGCATATGTGTGTACAAGGAGGCCGCTATTGTAAAGAGAAGCACGGCACAAAACTAGGCCAAAAAAAACGTAACCAAGAAACAAAGCTCAAACAGGAACTTGATAAAGAAGTTACTTGTTCTTTTCTTCTTCTTCTTCTTTTTCTTTTTTTTCCCATTAACGTTTTTGGTCAGATCCTTAATGTTATATGAAAACAGAACTATTGCCTGTGAACCAATTTACTAAACAAATAGCAGCTGTAGTAAAACATCTGTTTGGGAAAGAGGAAATATAAACTCATAAAATCAAATGAAGGCAATGCGATTCGTACTTTCACAAATATGTGAATGTTGGACATATGGTGCAGTTTGCAAAAGATTATCAATCATTCTATTAAAAAACAAAGTGCAAAACAGGTATTACTGTGATCTCCACACAACATAATAGCCAGTATCTGAATAAGATTTTAGAAAATGGTATATGAATAATTCTCAGGAATGAGAGGCACCATTCCCATCTCCCTTGCAAAAGAAGTGTTTAAAATGAAAGATAGCATTATATCTAAAAACATTTCTATATATCTATACTGTCACCAAAAGTGGAAAGATTGGTATAATATAAGTAACATAATAAGTAACGTAATATGAAGACTAAATAAAATAATAATAACAATAGGAACGAAAAATCGTATGTGGAACTTGGGAAAGGCATTTGCTAGATTATGCACAGACTTGCCCTCTAGTTCATTAGGGTCAAAGCGATTTGCTTTCTGAGATCAATCATTAGAGGACCTCTACTAAAAATTTCAATGAAACTATGAAAAAGAAAAGTAAGGGAAAGACTGGGTTTCATCCTTATGTACCCAGCCTGGAAGAAAAGCACAAATCAATAAAGAGAGCTTAGATTAAAAAAATGAAACAAAACAAAACACAAAAACATCTTCTGAAGAAGTTGCTGTTATTTTCATAGGAAGGGAAAAGCTGATCTTCTGGTTTGTTTGTACCGCTTTGCTGCCCCTGCTCTCCTTCCTTCTCTTTGATTCACAGAGTTTAAGTTAAAACCAAAGAAAGACATAATACATCCGAAACCAAAATCACATCACTAGTGTATAGCAGATCTGAGAGTGGTAATAAATGTCAGAGCTGTAAAAGCAAAGGCAAGCAGCTAGGTTCCTTTTTTTTTTCTTCCTTTCTTTCCATACTTAAAAGTGAAATACCTAGCTGTTATCTTGGTGCCTGCAGAGCCTCCCCATTGTAGATTCAATAATACAAGAGGCTTCTTATCAGCAGCTGGGGTGACTGACTGGAGCTGTGATATGTTTAGACAATGCACTGTATTTAACTGAATTTACAGATGCCCCAACTCAGGCGTGGTAGTAAACGCCAGAGACTAATAGGAAATTAAACATGTACAATGGACTAACTCCATTTGCTCTCACAGTGTAATGTGTTTAGTTAACTTACTCATAGTCACACTTTATCTTTTTCTCTATGGATTCCCTGGGATATGTTTCAAATTGGCCAGAGATTAAATCTTCTTTTCAATTTTTTTGTTACCATTTTATTGCCGCTTTCCCTTATTATGGGGCCCTCTTTCTCTTGCAGAGATAAGCTAAACAAGATGACCCTCAGTCCTCCCCCACCGACCCAATTATCAGATAGTCAGCAAGGAATGCCAGGCTACAGGATTCCATAATATTAATATTAATATAACATGAGAGGAACAAAAATCAGTCACTTATTTGAAAGCAATGGTGTATTTAACTCATTTGAAATTTAAATGTGAATTTTAATGTACCTGGTATGTAACACATACATACAGAGTGGGAGCAGCATGCCCAGGCCATTCGGAGAATTGTTTTAACTCTTCATTGTTTCATAGATTTGCTCACAAAGACAGCTGCAAGTAGACATGTGTCTACGTGCACGCACAGCCCAACTGTTGAGGGGGAAGGAAGAGTTGTCACAGTGCTCTAGTACTTTCCATCTGGTTAACAGAGAAAGAGGATTTATCGTTAGATAAATCCACAGATGGTTCTGTAGATCTTCTTTGAAAGAGGTTGTTCAGAGAGAACCCTCTCGTTATACGAGAGCCACTGAATCCATAATGGTTTTGTTGTCCTTAGGAAACCGTAAAGAATTTCTACATTCATGAAAGCATGTTACCTAGAGAGCATAAAGGAAATCTCTAGTCTATTCTGATCACATGTGGACTCCTGAGAGGGTTCAAGATAGTCCCATCTCAACGCTGACCACATCCCCACCTGCCCATGACCCTGACCTTGAGAAAAGTGGAGTTACATACTGAAAAAACTGGCGACAAAGGTTGACATGAGGCTACATCATGGTGACCTCTGATTCACTTGTTTATATTTATTATGCGGACAAGCAAAAACATTTTTTTGCATCAGTCTTTCTTACAAAGCCAAGAAGTAAGGAAATCTAGAGCAAACACGATGGTCTGGAAAGGTGGACAGAGTGGATGGTTTCCTGGCAATTTACATGCTTCAAAATCTAAAGAATGAAACTGGACAGAAAGAAGGTACAACATAAACCCTATGTGTACATATTCACACCTACTTCTGAAAGACCAACCCCTGGACCCTACCACTGAGCAGCCCCATTCTGATATACAGGAGACCCAAGCCAGTGACCGTGGCCTTCATTTTACATCATCTTCTCCATTCTCTATTTCCGCAATAGCCCTTATTACTGAGTGCACAAACTATTTTATCAGAATCTTGCATCTAATGAGACGTATAAATATTTAAACAAAATGGAAAAGAAACATGTGACTATGATGATCAAATGCTAAGTGCCTGAATATCAGAGTCCTTTCAATCAATTTTTAAATCGGCTTTTTTTAAAGCAAGGATGGAACCAGATGAAGACACTAAAACCACACATATCCACACAAAACCACTATAACCCCGGCTTATAGAATTAATCATCCCAAAGCATTACTACCCCCATGCCCAGATCCAAACTTAGCTCTGTGGAAAGAGCAAAATGGCATGGAGTACTAATGTCATTTGAAAATCAAGTAATAATCAAATAACCATTACTCAGTAAAACAGACTTCATAGTATTATGAACTGAGCAGTCCAATAAATGTTACTTCTCTTAATCAGTTCTGATTGGTATTTGCTATAGGAGACACAGACAAATCTTTGACCAATCTTTAATTAGTATCACTGATGAAATATTTATTCTTTTAATTTGAATTTAGAGACCCAATAAAGCCATGTTTGCATCTTTTATCAACTTAAATATTATCCTCCTTTATTGATTTTGTCATGACTGCAGATTCTGAAAATGTTCTCCCGAAACAATGCATATTTCACATATGCATAGTTGCCCTGGTCTCATTGTTTTTAGGGCAAATATTTAATATAGGTATTCAGGTCATAAATTCATTTCAGTCCTCTTTCTGAGGGGATCATGCAGTAGATTTCCTCTAAGTGTCAAGAGAGAAAAGGAAGATATTTTTAGACATCCGAAGACCTTCTTAGGGAATCATAGATTCACCAAATCGTACCTAATCCTCCCTGGAGTTCCGGGGGTTCAATTCACAGAAACGGTGGGGCTGGACAACATTACCGGGCCCTTGTGTCTAGGGCCCAGACACTGAACTCAGAAGCCAGTGTTCTATATTTGGTTCTACAACCGATGGGCTGCCACCTTTAGCTTAACCCGTCTCCCAACCACAGACACAGTTACACAGTTCCCAAGTCTGATGGTTCAATGGGGATTGGAGCTCATTTAAAATAGCAGAAATCACCAAGCATATTATTAAAATCTAATGAAGCAATCAGATTGCACCTTGTTCCAAGAACACCTTTACCAATTTCCTCTAGTCCACAAAACACCTCTGAAATTAGTAATATCCAGAATACTCTAGGAAACAAAACAAAACAAAACACAGGAGGGACTGTATCTTCTGAGAGTTACACAAACAAATAACATAGATGTCCTCTGTATTGCTCAGAGGAATTTGCAGGACTGGAATATCTCCCCTAGTTATTGGTTTTGAATTTTCTTTCACCTTCTCTCTTGCATTCTAGAATCTCCAATGAAAGCTACCTCTTTGTGACAAATCTATTACAAATGGGTGTTTGTAATGTGTAGAACATCAGATGTTCAAACAAGCTGTGCTTTTTCATCTATTACATGTACTTGATAGCACCATCTACTCTGCTACCTAGAAGTTTCAGGTACACTTACTCCTGAGATTATTATGCATGAGATTATCAACTTTTTCTCAGAAACTGGGTCATACTAGCTTTTGTTTGCTATTGTATATTTAAAACCCAGCACAATGCCTGGCACATAAACATCAAATGAGGAGAACACAGATCTTTTCTCAAGGAAGCCAACACTTAGTGTGTACTTGTCTCTAGGGAACCTTTGATGGCGTCTACCTGGGAGACTGCGCTTCGTCCTTGACACAGCTTCTGCTGCAGAGTCCTGACCTCCAGGTGGGTGCAGACTCTGATACTCCTACATTCTTACTTCTATCCAGAAACCACAAAAACAACAACTGAGGTTTTCATGTTTCCGCAAGATCTGTTTTGTGAAAAAATGCCGAGTAGGATCCCTAACGCTTTTAATCAGGTTCAATAAAACAGAATACTCTGGGATTCAGGACATAATCTTCACTGAAATCCATTTTAGAAGTAACAAGCCTACTTTTTTCTTAAAATAATCTGCCATGAAAAGATAGGAGACACAAATATAAAAATAACCTTATTATTGATACACTAGCTAACGTGTATGTTGTGTATGCTGCCATTTCCTGTCAAAATCTTCATTAGTCGCTAATACTGTCAAACAAAATCTGGGCCCACAATTCTATTTGGTGGTGGCTGTCAGGTTATATTTTGCACATTTCAGTATTATTTAAAAGTACTTTTCCATATTTAGTATATGATGGCTTACTGTACCTTTCCACCGGCATTTATCACCTCTCAAGATTGATCAGTCTCCACGAAAGTGAAGTTCACTGTCACAGAAGGGCCTAGCCCTCATTTATTTCCCTGTCCAGTATTTGGTACAGAGCGGAATGTACAATAGTAGATGTGCCTTCAATGTAAAGGTCACACACTTAGAAATAGAAATATAAGTTATTAAAATAGACTTATAATCTTTAAAAACATCAAGTGCCCTTAAAGTCTACATAATTGTACAAAATTCAATGTGTATATTTTCTTTTGCTCCAGGTTCCAAAATGATCCTAAAGATGCTGCCGTCTCCCAAACCAGAATTCCAGTTGTTGGCAGGATTCACCATTGAGTTTAGAAAACTACAGGCTTACAGATCCCCATCAACCAACTTTATCCTTGCCTAATTTACCCATCTCTGTAGTAAGTTAAGTCAATGTAGCTTATGGGGCCTTGAAGGCATTTAAAGGATATTTAGAGGAGTATTTTTTTTTTCTTCATTTGATTTAGCTACAGCACGATAAGACCATGTTAATTTGTTTTTCTTCTGCATCTCCTTACTAATGATTAGGACAGGCTCTAAACATGAATGATGGAGAGAGAGGTGTGCTGTAAGTGCCTAAAGCGGTGAATTTGGTTCCCACCACCCCATGTTCAGCTCTGCCACTTACTATCTATGTGACTTTGGGCAGGATACCCAAACACTCTATCTCTAAGGATATGAGGATAATAAGTGCTGCTGAAATACACACACACACACACACACACACACACACACAATCTGTTTACAGTACTGAGTACTTATCAGGTGCAAAGCATTGTCTTAAGATCTTTACATTTACTAACTTATTCCTTACACCAATCCTATGAGGAAAAAAGCAAAGGCAACAGAGCACATAGTGGCTAAGTAAATGCCCAGGTTTTCTCAAACAAAAGTGGTAGAACTGGGATCTAGCTGTTTTACTGCCTCTGAGGGATATAACTAAGATTATAAAAAGCATCTAGGACCAAGTTTGGCACACAGTAGGTCCTTAATATAAATGGTAGGGTCTTCTTTCTCTCTGTCTCTCTCTTCCTTGTGTTTCCTTGTCACAGAAATCAATCGCCAGATTGTCTTAGACGAGCCTGAAGGATAAATTCAACTGGTATAAAGAGCCTAGCCTAGTCACTAGAGATAAAATCTCATGAGTATATATAAATATTAAGCCTACTAACAAATATAATGCACCTATAAACACACACACACACACACACACACACACACACGCACACAATTCAAGTTAAGCCTCCAAAGAAACTTCCTGGAATAACCCTTGCCAATGAGTTTATCATCAATACTGATGGAAAATGGACTCAGGTCACAAACACTATGCTGGGTTTAGGGGCAGGAAGAGAGGAGGTCAGACAAGAATAAAACTTATTGCCTGCCTTCAAGGGCCCAGAATCCACTGGGGGACTCTTTTTAATAACTCACTGTAATATATTTTGTACTACACTAGAGGTATGTAAAAAAAAAAAAAAAACCTATGGGAATGTAGAGCAAGAAACAATTAATTCTGCCAGAGGATTCAGGAAGTCTTCACAAAATGGAAGTGATTTCTTTGAGACGTGTTGAATTTCTCTAGGCAAAGACACAGGTGAGAAGGGCACTCCAGGTTGAGAGAATGACTAAGCAGAGACACGGAGGCATGGAGAGCCTGCGATGTGCCAGCAGTCGTGAGAAGAGCGGGGTGGCTAAAACATACCGCAGCTGAAGGAGGCCAGGGAGGTCAACTGGGTTCTAAGTGTGAATGGCCGCTTAGACAACTGGTAGGGGGTTTGGACTTTATCCTGTGCAGTGCGAAAGTCCGGAACAGAAGGCACCGTAGACACATAGACCAATGGAGAGTACTTCATAGCCTGGGTGATAAAGGAAAACAATCTATACTAAAGTAGCAGCAAGGGGAGACTTCCCTGGTGGTCCAGTGGTTAAGACTCTGCGCTTCCACTGCAGGGGGCAGGGGTTTGATCCCCGGTCAGGGAACTAAGATCCCTCATGCCCCATGGCTCAGACAAAAAAATAAAAAAATACAGTGGCAAGGGGGGATGAGTAGAAAGAGATGCAGTCAAAGGATCTTCTGTAGGTAGAATCCACTAGGCTTAGTAACTGAAGAGATGGAGGGGTTAGAAAAAGACGAATGCCAGGAGGTGTCTGATGACAGTAGTCTATAAACTTGATGCTCTGAATATTTACTCTTGCTTGAAAAGAAAGGAAGGGAGAAGGAAGGAAGGGAAGAAGGAAAGTAGGAAGGACTTGCCTTTGAGGAACTGATGCAATTCTAAGGTGCTGTAAAATGGAAGCAGAAGAGTAGACATCCTGAGTTACAGTAAAGGGCACCTAAGGGCACTTGTTGGTGGCCCTACATCACTTCCCAAAATACATACACAATGTAACACAACACCCTTTATCTTCTTTTCTCCATTCCTCTTTCTTCTACCTCCTTCTTCTCCTTCCCTCTTTCCCTTCCCTCTTCTGTGTAGTCTGTCCTAGGCCCAAATACATCAGCAGAGCTTAGCTCTACAAGGTGGGAAGAATCCATAATACTCTGCTCTCTCGTTTCCCTCACACTAACATTAGTGTCACAACCACAATTTACTTGACACTCCTCAGAATCCCATTATAAAAATTCAGGTTCTTCCAAAACTGCTTTGTGGGACTTATTGAACCTAAAAGCTCAGCTATGTTTACCCCTGAGCCTGCGGCCTCAAAGTGGAATAACTTAATAAATGGACGCGGCAGAGACACCTTTATGCTTCCTATGCAAATACTGCTTAGAAAAGCCATTAATGGGAATTATGGAAGGAGAAAGCCAACTAAATACATGGGCCAGAATAAGCAGGATGACTCAGTTGGCCTTCAGGGCCCTTCTCCTCTGCTGGTAATTTTATTAGAACCATTGCCAGTGAAGAAATTTGGAGCTTTTCGAATTGAACTGTAAATTGTTCCTGCTTTCCATGGGATCCTAAAGCAATTTCAGGGGGAATTTTTCTTTGGTTTGTGGAGTGATTCCCTGTGGACTGGGGGAAGTCTTTTGGAAATTTCTGGGTTACTCCTGGGGATTTTTCCCAAAATGGATTCTTCTTTAGAAATAGTTTGGTTATTAATTTTTAAAAATATTGGAAACTTTTTGTATAAAAATGTGTAGCATGTCCCCAAGTTTCTGTTTACAGGAGTCATAAAAACACTATTATAATGGTAATATCTTATAATGGTGGAAATGTTTATACTCATGGTTATAAAACCCTGTATTACTGCTTTGATCTCTGCAGTAAGAAGTTATTGTTTTAAAAACAAGACACTGAATGTGTTTTTGACAATTCTTCATTACCCAATTTATTTTTGGCAGAAGTGCTATAAAGTGTTTCCTTTTTATTTATAAAAATATATTATTTGTGATTCTGGGAAAAAGACTATGAAATGACATGGAAAGCACCTTAAAATGTTTGTCTGTGAGACCACTTAAAGGCTCATAAAAACTATTTTGATGTAACGTTTATTGTGTTCTATCATCACGTCATTCATTTTATTTAAAAGTGCATGCCTCTTTCCACATCCCAATTTTAACAAAATCATCTTTTACTGTTCACATCATGCTCAGAAAACTTCAGGTGGCATTAATAATGCCGCCCATTCACACCTGAAACTAACACAATATTGTAAATCAACTGTGGTTTAATAAAAACAATAAAATAAAATAATGCTGACCGTTCACAGTGGCAATATAAAAAAACTCCTTTAACCTTCTCCTCTGTTGTTTCTCTTGCAGCCAAAGTTCCAACACTAACAACAACAAAATGTTGTTTAAAAGATGATAGATATGGGGAATGACACTCGATACTTTGTAATAACCTATAAGAGAATCTGAAAAAGAATATATATACACACACATATATATGTAAAATTGAATCACTTTGCTATACGCCCGAAACTAACACGACATGGTAAATCAACTATACTTCGATTAAAAAATAAATTAAAAAAAAAGATGATAGATATGAATGGGAGAATTGTTTTTCGTTTTCTAAGAACGATATCTCATTACACTCATAAGCTTTCATTTCATTGTTAGCCTCTTAACCCAAATAGGTTTCCTTTTGCTATTTTCCCTGCTCTGTCACAAGTTTCCCAAGAGAGTCTTTTCTTGGTTTGCAACTCCTGTAGAGTAAAATATCACTTCTGGTGTCTCCACAGGGCCACAATGTCCAGGCTACACGAAATTTGAAGTCCTTTCTCCCTGACTCCACACCCTGCTTTACAAAAACACACCATTTGCAGATCAAAGAGAGACGATTTATGCTTTCATCCAGCTGACGGACGATTAAATTAAAACAGATCAGCAGTGCAGTGCACGGGCAGGTGGCTCCCACCACCACTGTCGGCCTCAGAGCGATTAAATTGTGGCGGAGATGGAGGGTCTTCCGCTCCCATTCCCGCACTTACAGATCAAACGGTGACAAATGAGATGTTACCGCTCTTGTAAAGCAGGGCGACAATCTGTCAAAATCCAACATAATTTGTGACCCTCTGTGACATCCTCTTTCTCTCTTTTTTTTTTTTTTTTGACATTTGAATACAGTGATTGTACTTGAGTCAAGTCCATTTAAGTGAATATAGTCAATTCTATCTAAAGGAATACAGCCTGTTAGCGCCAACATGGTAGCTGAATATGTATCTGGTGAGTACTCCAGCGACCCTTTGTGTTAAGTGCATACCATTAACAATGAATTCTCATTTTTTCCAAGTTATATAATTTGATGTCTTGACAGCCCAGACACTTAAAGCACTACTATTTGTTTTAAATGGCTTTATTTTATTGTTTAAATGTCAGTATCAAAATAAAGTAATGCATACAGCCTTGTCAGTTCTAGTACAGGGGGAAGTATTCCCGTTGAGGAGAGTCTTGAAAGAGTTTGTTCTAAAAATGGACTCAAAAGTCAATTGCAATGTCTCTTGGCTGAATCCTTAAATGACTCATGAAACATATTTATACCACATTTTCTGTTTAGCTGGTGCATTTAATAAGGCACTGAAGCATAAACAGCAAAGGGAGCATAGCATCTTAACTTACTGAAGTTGACATCATTGCCAGGTTAAAAAAAAAAAAATTACTGACTATGGAAAATGACTGAGGGATGTTTGATAGAACCCACAGCCCAGATAAATGAACAGACCTCTCCGTGGGCTTTAATTGTAACATCTGCTGAATTATTATAGGTGGCTTAGTCTTAAAGGAAGAAAATAAAAGATTCAAGGCACTGATGGAGGATAGTTTCCAATATTTTTAACTACTAGAATGACAGGGAGAATTGATTCTCTCACCCCTCTACTCCATTCAGACCTGTTTGGGGTTTACGAGCCTGTCACATTTCGGAAAAGCCGTTGACTTTCTACGTCAAAGTGGCTAAAGACTTTTCCCAAAAGACTTCTGTTGACCACAAACTTTTAGGCAGGGTAATGCCAACCTTCAGGGAAATCACTCTGAAATAACTTTGTTTACAAAGAATAAAAGTATATCTAGACTCTTTGAGCACTTTTTTTTTAGGGTTATACTTTAAGGTTCTCGGGCATAAAATGTTTTTCTGCTGTGTAGCTCACTCTGTGATCTGCCAAAGTGGGTGGGCTCAAGTTATTCTGCTCATCCTGGTTTATTTCCTTACCTCTGGACTTGTTTGCCCACATTTTAAAGTAACTGTCCAGCTTGATTACAAGCCCTGTTGATGACTTGGCTTCAGAAACCCAGCTGGCTAAAGAGTAGACCCCAGTTTATGGGATTTCAGAGTAATGAGCTGAGACAGAAACTTCACCTCCATTTTTGGCACACGGCATTGTGATATACACTAATCTACCCTTCTTATGATGGACCTTTATATCCTCTCTAGGTTTTAATGCCTGTCATCACTCTATTGTTACCCAGATGAGGAAAGGGAGAATATGAGCCTCAAGACCTACAGACCTTGTCTATTAAAGCCAGGGTCTCAAGCCAGTCTGAACACATAAGAAGAGCCATGGATTTACTTTCTACAGCCAGGAAAAGGCATTTCACCCCCGAAAAGGGATTCAGCGTCTATGGCCAGCAGCTCTACTGTGTCAGGAGTTACTAGAGGGTCGCTGCAGTGGATGATCACAGAAGAAAGTCTACAGTAAGTCCCCTACACACGAACCTTCAAGTTGCGAACTTTCAAAGATGTGAACGTCCATTCGCATGTCTAATCACGTATGGCGTGAGTGAAACTGCAGCTTGCCCTCTGTCTCCTATCGTTGACGATCCTTCAGCTCTACCATCTCCCACCTTCTCTCCCTCCTCCAGTCAGTAACTCTTCTTGCCTGTTCACTCGATGCCAGCCCCTATATGCCAGCTGTTGTATCAATACTGTGTTATTGTACTTTTCAAGGTACTGTACTGTACTGTAAGATTAAAAATGTTTTCTTTATTTCTTGTGTTTGTTTGTCTTTTATGTATTATTTGTGTGAAAAGTATTATAAACCTATTACAGTAAGGTACTATACAGCCAATTGTGATAGTTGGGTACCTAGGCTAACTTTGTTGGACTTATGAACAAATTGGACTTACAAACGCGCTCTAGGAAAGGAACTCGTTCATATGTAGGGGACTTACTGTATTGGGGTTTGGCTCCACTACTGTGTGTCTGTAGATTTCTAGACTGTAACTCCCACAGAGTTACCCTAACCTGCTGTGTGAGTGGCTTTTGTTATCACTGAAAGCCTACCAACAGGTTGGTAGTTAATATCGTGCTTAGTGAAATAAGCCAGACAGAGAAAGACAAACACTATCATGTCACTTATACGTGGGATCTAAAAAAACAATACAAATGAATGTATATGCAAAACAGAAACAGACTCACAGATAGAATAACCCAGTCGTTATGAAAGAGGAGAGGGAAGGGGGAGGGGCAAATTAGGGGTATGGGATGAAGAGATACAAACTACTGTGTATAAAATAGTTAAGTGACAAGGATATACTGTATAGCACAGGGAATTATAGCCATTATGTTGTAAAAACTTTTAATGGAGTATAATCTGTAAAAATACCAAATCACCATAGTGTACACATGAAACTAACATAATATTGTAAATCACCTATACTTCAGTTTTTATAAAAGTATGTTCTTCTCTGAACCAGTTGGAAAATGGGTATAAAAAAATAGAAAATGCAGGTTTGCCAAATGTCCTCTTCACAGTAATCCTTCCCAAGTCAAAAAATGCCACGTGAAAAATTTTAGAAAGATTGACTTTTATTTTCCCCTTCATCCCATCTAGCACTTTCTCCATATTGTTTATAAATGCAAATAGGTTAGAATTGTACCTATTGTGATTGACAAACAGCAGTCATTGGGGTGGCCAACTGGCCTGCATTTGTTAACAGATTACTTCTACTCCTGTGAGTTCTGTCTGGCTCCTGGGTCTGCAAAGGCCTTTGCTGATTTTATAACCTGCCACAAAGCAACGAGCTGATCTCTATTCCTCACTTTCCTCTCTCTTCTCTCACTTTCCTGCTTTTGATGTAGATTCTCTATTAGACACAGGGGATATAAAGCAGGTTTTCACCTTTGCCTGGAAGTAAGCACAAGGGGAGGAAAGAGGAAGGTGGCAGAAATATTCTGAACTTTAAAATCTTCCCTCTACCTCCAAGATGAGGATAAATGTCCCCCAAAGATTCCCTGAGATACACGCACAGACAGCTCTCCCCCCACAGGGATCTCCTGGCACCTCAGGGCTTTTTTGTTTTTTTTTTCTTTTTCTTCTTTTGATGGAATATAAGACTCTCAGTGTATGTAGAGATCTTTTCAAGCAAGACTACTGTTCTGTATCTGTCAAATGACATCTTTATAAGATAAAACTCATCTGATCTGTTTCTTTTCAACGTCTTCAATGTTTGCTATAATATGTTAATTATATGTGAACTTTCCTACCTCTAACAATTTCTCAGACTTTCCTTAGCTAAAGCTCGCATCTTCCCGTGTAACTTTTCCAGCAACAGAACACAAGTGCATCTGAGTGGCTGATGTTGACCAAACTGGAGACCACTTGAGAATGTCACTAAAAGAACAGTGGCTGAAGCTTATAAATAGGTGACACTATTGATAAAGCATCAACAAAATGCTTCATGCTGTGAAACATAAAGCCCAAGCAGTCATATTGTTAAAAACCTGTTCCTGTGTCTAATGTCTACATAAATAGCATGAACGCAATCTCATGAGCTGCTTTGTTTGGTCTCAAGCTAATGACAGGCGCAGGAGAGGAAACTTTTCCTACTAATTGCTGGTCTGCTTTAAAAACAACAACAACAAAACAAAAAAAACTTCCGGGGTGTAGGAGACTTACAATGTGAGCAAACATAATATCACAGAGCGGAATTCAAAAGAATGCCAATTATTTGAACATTCAGCAATGATCACATATTGTGGTCCTTAAGTTTAGACCAATAACATTTTGATAACAAAAATGCTCAACTCTTGGCCTTAACCTCACCCGGCACTTGTTGCTACTGAAAGATTAAGGTTATCTCTCTATGTAAGTAACCCACATTTATGTCCAAAATTATACTATAAAGCAGGAGACTTCTTGGCTAGAATAAAATGGTTTTTAACATCAATTTATTAGTACTCTGAAAATGCAGGTCCCTTTCCCTCAGCTGAATGACTAATGCATTACAAGATTCTGTGATACCCAAACCATTGACTGTCAGAAAGATTTAAGTTCAAATCAACATGCATTTATTCTTTGGTATAGCAATATGGAAGGCTGATGGCATGAATATTTTACAGTAATGTTTCAATATTAAAATCCCCATATTGAGATTCTGGAGTAGCATACAAATTATATTTAACTATCAAAAAATTCATTGAAGTACTTATTAGAGTATCAGTAATAATAGTCATTAAAATTTTATGATCACTTAAAAAAGAGCACTAAATAAAGACAGTTTAGCAAAGGCCCTATTTACATATTTTAACAAGACTTACATAGTAATATCAAAATCACATTGAATGTGAGAGTAAAATTAAACTTGCCCTCAAAAGAACAGATACATTATGGATCTACCCTGATAAATTTGCTTGTTTTCCCAATAGTGGGGTGAGTTGCACTCATTCATTCACTCTGCCTTTTTGGACCAGCTGGGATATTACACAAAATATGACCAAGGGTCAGGGGTTCAATCTATGAATTAAGGACAGAATTAACTAAAGAGGCTGTATAGGAATTGAGTCTGCAACCTTAGCCTCCTTTAGCACCAAGTCTGATTTTGCTCGGCTAAACACTTACACATGGACATCACCTGATTTACATATATGTAAGTAAAGAATATGTATATAACTTCTCCCACATATATATGTATATATATAGGTGGCTCACTTTCATTTAAAACCTTTTAGAATATTTATGCAAGTTCAAGTCCTTAAGCATTTTGATATATAAAATATGAAGCTGATTTTTCACAGCATTTTAGAAAGCTGATGAAAATCATTTTCAAAACTATGGGCCCTCACACTTTGCACCTCGATCCAGTGTAGACCATAAAACTAAAATATTAGTGGGATTTGCTTTCTTTACCTTACATGTGTAAGGTTAAGTGTGATCACTGTAAATTCAACGCACTTGAGTAAACAGTAGGCCAACAGAAATTCTCAAGGAGAGATATATGTAGGTACTCAGGAAAGATGGGTGGCCTGGGGTCAACAACCAAGTCTGCTGAGAGTAGCCGTGCCATTGACACAGGTCACTTTGGTTTCCTTGGGACGAGTGATTTACTGGCAAACACATTCAGTAGAACCCGTTAGGATCTATCAGAATTTGAGGCTCATGGTGGCCAATTCATTTGACAAGACATGCAGCACCACAAAATCCAATGAGGAATAAATAGGCCACGCCATATATGAGTCCTTAGCTATTTTCCTTGTTTTCCTGTCTAGTGACTTTACAAAATGTCTAACACTATCAAATCAGAAAAGTGAAAGACTTCCTAATATCATACCGTTCTGATTGTGTGTGTGTGTATATACACATGCTCATGTGTATGAGAGAGGAAGATAATTATAGAAATTATAGATTCTTATAATCAGAAATTTATAGAAAATATGAAATACAAAATGTCAAGTGATGCATTCTGAAGTATTATCTAAAGAAAAAAAGAAAAAATATCAGAACTTTTTGGGACCGCCTTCATTCTATGGTGGTAACAAATTCATCAAAAAGCCCATGATCACCATTGTTCCTGTTTCCCTTCTTCAAAGAAATAGGAATTAAGGTCTCTCACTGTCATTGGCTGCCAAATAAGTTTCATGCACCTTATATGGCAGCTATATTAGCTTTAGAGGTAGGACATTAACTTTTTCCTGCAAGAGTCTAGCTAATGCCAAGCAGGAGTTCTGTATTCTGAAAGGCATGACTGGTGACAGAGGACAAAAGACCACAAACAATAATTTGCAATGTATTTGGGCCCTTCTTCTGAAGTATCTTCAGCTTCCCAATGATCTTTTTTGAGCTTAATATCAAAATTCAATTACATCTTTCACGACACAGAGTGGTTTGTTTAGTTGAAGAGTTAAAAGATACCCAGAATGACCTGATAACTGAATAATCCACAGAGAACACCCAATACATGTGGCTAGCAGAGAGTCAAATTTAACTCACAATATCTAGTCAGTAAAATACCTAAAAATGTTTTTAAACTGAAAAGCTCATTCAATTTGAATTAGAGAAACCTTGAATACGTAACACTGACTCAGGAAGATCCAAAGCATACAACCTTCTTCATTTCATGGTCCTTCCCAACGTTTCAAAAATTAAAGAATAAGCCCTTTTGATATTAAAAAAGCTCTTCATACATGTAGAATTGGTTTTTTTCATATAATTAGGAATGCTCTACTCTATAGTAACAGATGGTAGAATATAGTCTTTAAAAGCCTGGGCTGGGAAGTCAATTTCTGGTTTGAATCCCAGCCCTGTAATGTACCCATGTGATTCTGAACAATTTACTTAATATCTTTGTTCCCCAATTTTCTCATCTACAAAATGGGTTAAAAATAGCACCTAATCCTTAGTGTAATTTTGAGGATGAAATGACTTAATATACATAAAGCTCTAATTGTAAACCATCACTATTTAATACATTTTAGATCAGCCCATCACAGAGCCAATTTGCCAGTTTAAATGCTATGCTGCCCCCAGAAAGTCCTACTCAGTCTTTTATATTCATTCATTCAATTGTTCTTATTCTCAAAGAGTTTGGACAAGGACACACCACCAAGCTAATGTCGAACCAAGAAAAAGAACTAATGAGGCCTACTCTTGACAGTAAGTGTGTACTTTGGTGGGGTGGAGTAATTACTTAAATAATATAAGTCAATCCTTCCTTCACTAATTCTAATTCATTCACATTACACTCTGGCACAAAGTGAATAAGGAGTTTAATCACTTATATGTGACCTAGGAAAATGTTGACAGTGTTTGACCTCAAGGACAAAAAATATAAATATTTACAAGAATGTACACTTTTATAAGATAGTTATCTCCTCTCATCCATGGTCCTTTGATCTGTGACTATAGTTACCATTTGGAACATCTACTGAAATATCCTCCATTTTCAGAAAATAGTTCAAGGCAGAGCAGTATTTTGAATGATGCAGAAAAGAGGACTGATCTTTAAACACGTTTGGCTCACCAATCTGAAATCTGCTATTCCTTGAGATAGTATCAATATTGACATAAAGTTTGGACACCAGATGTCAAGATGCAGGGTGTTTTCCAATGAAGACTCCCATCTTATTTTGCTTTTACATCAGCCAATGAATATGGATTAGACTGGAAGCAGCCCTGGATATGTATCCACAGCAGAAACTCACTGTAAGTGGCATATAAGTGAGATTTATGTATAAAATTTTGCATACTTATTCTAGTCTAAAGCACTCAAAGCACTAACCTTGACCTACCCTATCCAGTTGGGCAAAAATCCAATGTATTATTCGATTTCAATAATTTTCTTTTCTTTAAGTTTCATTGGAAAAGTATGCCTGCCTACCTCATATAGTACTAAAAGATACATCCTAGTGATATGTGCTTAAAAGGCTTGACAAAGAGGTACAATATTGAGGGCCACATACAGTAATTATTCCATACATCCAATCAAATATACCATTGGTCGCAGCCTTGTGTGTTGTTACCAGGTGAGGGGAAAGGAGATGCAGAAGGACCTTAACCCACACGTCCAGGTAATGTTATGATAAAGCCACGCCCCTTAGAAAAAAGGCTTCCCTCAGATAGTTCTCATCTCTAGTCAACACCTGAAGTTCTCAACAATGCCATTCCCTCATTGTCCTCTTGAGGAAGCAGAATGTCTCATTATTAATCAAGCCATTTGGGGGCAGGTCACCAACCACAGAAGACAAAATTTCACTCTCCCAAGTCATCTTGGCTCTGTTGTTCAGAAATAGAGATTGATGGCACACAAGGATTAATCAATTGCAGTGGACGGCTCCACTGATTTTTCTGATGAAGTGATTATTACTCCTTCCAATAATATTCCCAAATCCCGTCAGGCTCTGAGGGGGGTGAACTCTGCCTCTGAAATGCTTCTCAAGTCCATCTCTTTCTAGGCCTACTGCCATCACTCTCGTGTGGATCCTCACTGTTCGACCCTTGAAAAATCCACAGTGATGTGCTGACTAGATTCCATGCCTTCCCTCCATCCACGCTTCTCCCTTAAACACATCACTTCTCTTAAGGCACAGAAGCCTTAATTGATGTCGACTGTCTACAGGATACAGTGCACGTATTTGGCCTGGAATTCTAGCAACACCTTCCACGATCTGGGCCTTATCAACTCCATCCTCATCTCCAAATTCTGCCTTTCCCAAAACTTGATTTGAGCCAGAATGATACTTACCGTACCCTGAAAATCACTTAGACCTGTGACTTAAGTGACACCTGTATATAACTGGCCACAGTTACTCTTCTGTGGAAGGTCTTTCCTCTTGACTTCTGAAGTTCTAAGAATTAACATTTCTTTAAGAATGCGAGAAAGTCCACTTCTAAAAGATTTCTTAAAACACTCTGGTCATCTTTAATTAGTTAGGAACTCAACTCTGATAACTAGTGTCTGGCTTATTTATACAGGACCTCTTCTATGCTCCTGAGAATTGTTATATTTCCTTTTAGGTGTTCTTTGATCCTTCTCAACTAGATCAACAGCCCTTTAGGGGCACAGACCCTATACCTGAAATTCCCTGAACATATTAAAGTGATCTATACATAATGGAAAATTTGTTCACTATGATATTAAGAGAAATGTGTGTTTCTTCCTTCTATTAAATAGCTCTGATGGAACACAAAGAAAAAATATGTATATTTATAATATACAATTATATATAAATATAATATAAATGTAAGAAATTATATAATACATAGTTTTATTTATAAAATATATAAATATATTTATATATTTACATATATTATTCCCATAAAAGAGTGCACACAATCATTTCCTTAGTAGGCCATGCTTTTTATTGGTGTTTGCATCTTGTAAGCTCAATTTATAAGGTCAGACTTTTCCTGAAGAAGAAATTTAGATGCATATGAATCACTCTGATTACAGGTTTCTCTTTTTCAATATGCTCTACATTGATTTGAGCCTTTTGAAGTCTCAAAATAAATAAATTACTAGTATATTTGAAAGGAATTTCCGTATTTCTAGATGAGATTGGCACTTTTAAAGATATGTAAACTAATCTAAATCCCTCCTGTAGAAGATAGCATTTTAACAATATTATTCTTTTTTTTTTCCTAGGAGTTCAAAACATTAACTTTCATAGTCACAGTTCAATGCAACTTATGACTAAACTTGACATCCATCAAAATCAATTAACTCTACCTTTTAAGAACAGGGAACAGGGCAGATTTTGTTTGCAGCATTATATAGATTAACATTACCCACATAGATGATATCATTATTATCTAGCTAAATTCCTACATCCTATGAGCAATACATCCATACAATGAGGCCAGAAAGTACTAATGTAAAAGATTCCCTGCCCCTGTTCTTCTGACAGAGCAGGAAAGGTGCCAGGGACAAAGCTCTGCTATTGAGTGTCTAAGGAAATTGAAGAGTTACTTTACCAACTTTGGAAGGTACAGGGAAGGAAGCAAGACATCTGAAAACTAGTCAGATGCTTACAAATCCTTACAAGGATAACCTTACAAGGGTCACTAGACCGTATAGTTCTGAAAAGGTACCCATGTCTCATTAACAGACAGAAAGATGCTGAAGTTAATAGTAACTCAATATGACAAATATATTGAGGATCTGCTAGGATCTCTGCATGCTGGGATGGCCATAAATAACTTTTGTGTGCATGTATAGCAAAATGCACAGAAACACAAACAAATATGTAACAAAGGCAGTATATAACAAAGGCAGGTCTACATAGAGAGTATACATTTATTGTGCTCAAGGGTGTATATCCACGTGGTCAAATGTACTGTTCTAGCAGGAGCATCATTTATAAATCAAACTCTACTAGCCAAGTCCATATTCCCAGACTACTATTATTTGCAAAAGATCTGAAACACTCTCCCTTTCCCCAAAATACGCGAGGTCAATATAGTTTCCACTAAGACCTAGAAAACAGCCCAGAGAGATATAAAAACCCCATGAGTGACCACCAAAGGCCAGCCTTGGTCTCTTTCTCCCATAAATCATAGGCAATAGGGTGCTAAGCACTAACAATCTAAAGAAGAATAAATTCCTAGAACCATGAATAGAAACTTGCCTTTGCTCATTTCTAGCAATACTGTGAGTTTCTGTTCCTGTGTTCACTTATCGTTGCAAAGATGAAAAAGTATTCAGATACTTAACAGTGTCTAATAATAGGAGACAGTTTAGAACAGAAATAATTCCAGACCTCTAAGAAACCTGTCAAAATTTCCCAGAAGTAAGAAACAATGACTTACAGTAGACTCTGGCCATGACCCTGGGGTCTAAGTGCTAACTCTAAAAAAGTGCCATGAGATATTTGATGGCAGGTGATCAAGACATTATTTTTCGCCCTATCTGGAGCAGATAATATACTCTGAAATGAATATTCGGCATACCCGCCTTCAATACCACGTGGAAATTCACACAGAGACACAAGAAAAAAATGACATTCTTTTTCAAGGCTCTACTTGAATCCATACAAGACCCAACCTTCATCTTTAGGCTACTGTTCTCAAGTTAATAACTCGGTCCCTGAAATTCTTACCCAGACTCCAGCCTTGTGGTTTTAACTGCTGTGAGTCATTTTGATTTGGATACCCCAATATTACCTGAAACCCAGCATATCTGAACTCAACTCATGCTGAATCCATGTTCAGTACTTATGAGAGGGCTCGGATCACAGGTCAGAGAAAGCACCCAACAAATATGCGTTTGGTGGATTATTTCTTCTCATACCAGTTTCCATTCCACATGTCCCAATTCCGTTTTTTGCCACCCACTGGTTTCCTACTTTGCTTCTGTGAAATAACTGAGTCTTACTGAGTTGTTCCCCACCTTCCCCCCGCCCAACTCTCATTCAAACACTCACCAAATCCCTCCATCCTTTCTTCACAAACTCTGTCAGAACTGCCTCTCTGCACACACTACAACCCTCAACCAGACGCTGTGCACCTTATACCTGGGCCGATGGAACTGTCTCCCAGCCTAGCACAATTGACATCTGTCTCTTTCCCCTCTCATCTGATCTGACTACTTCTACAGGATTAGAATTCATAAAAATAATAGCTTTGGTCCTTTTTTAGGAACACATACTGGCTCCCCGCTGTTTGTTAACATTAATTCTAAACTACCTCAGCTGTCTCTCAACGTCTCTCTAAACCGAGCCCACCCTACCTATCAATCCTTATCACATAGAGAATGTCCCCACAGCATCCTTTGGTCACTTTGGTCCTAACTACACTTAGGCAAACTCTGTACTGTGGTTTTATAGGCAAAAAAAAAAAAAAAAAAAAAAAAATCTATATTAACATTTGTTCTCTATATGAGGTTCATACTTACCATACCATCTTGCTTCTGATTTTTTCACCTGAGAACATCATGCTTCCCTAAACAAAATTCTGGGTTGCTAGAGATGGTAATATCAGAGGCAATATTCTCTAACGATTAAGATCTGAACTCTGGAGTGGACTTCTCAGGTTCAAATCCCAGCTCCTGTAATTAAAAGTTACGTGACCTCCGGGAAAGCCTTTTAACTTCTGTATCTCAGTATTCTCATGTGTGAAATGAAGACAATAACACCTACTTTATAAGGTTGTTGCAAGAATCAAATGAGCATACACACACACACACACATACACACACACCCGTACACACACACATACACACACACACATACACACACACACACGTACACACAGACACACACATACACACACACATACATACACACAAACATACATACAGAGTGCTCAGAAGAGTACATGAATGACATGGTTAATAACTCAATTATTTTTTGTTATTATTACATTTCTTGTAGCCACTATTCTACCTTCCCCTCCCTTCCTCCCTTAATGTCAAGATGGGGGGACATCTGTCCATGCTCCTTACTTCTGTTTCACCCATTCCATGCAATCCTCAAAGTGCCACTACCTGATTCCTGCCCACACCATTCTAATAAAACTGCTCTTGCCCAGTTCAGCTTTGACCTCTTTGCTATCAAGCCCAAAAGTACTTTTCACTTCTTTTAATTGAACATTCAATGGCTTTTCACTTTTTTTGACCACTCCCTCCTTAAGCCTCCACTTCCTTGGCCTCTGTGATGCCACATTCTCCTGGATTTCCCTCCCACCTCTCTGATCTTCTTAATTTCCTATAGATTCCCCTTCCCCTCTCCTTGACTTAGTATCAGCAACCCCAGGATTCTGTCCTGAACTCACTCTTCTGTTTTAAAGAAATTTCCCCACAGCTTCCATTATCATCTGTACCCTGACAGCTCCCAGAATCTCATCTTCAGCCCAGATGAAGATCCATTCTGCCTCCTGGATGTCTTTGCTCATCCATCCCACCTCAAATCAGCATGGCAAAAGCTATATGCATCCCTCTCCCACTTCATCCCCAAGTACTGCTCCTCATCTTGGGTTCTCTAGTGCAGCACCACTGACCCAGTGGCCTAAGTCAGAGATGCCTGTGTAGGTCCCTGCCTGGCATCCCTCTCATCACGTTCTGTCCACTGCGTTACCTTCCTCCTCCAGATTCTGTTCTCTTCTCTCCCAACAGGACTGATCTCTGATTTCACTCTGTCATTGTTTCTACCCGGGATTACTGCAGCAGATTCCTAACTAATATCTTTGCAACTGGCCTTGCCCTTGGCCACACTATATATAGTTCGACGATCTTTCTAAAACTGGAAATCTAATCATATCAGCCCCCAGGTTAAACCCTTCACTTTGTTTCCCTACTGTCTGGATAAAATGGAAACTCTTTAGAGACAATCTTTCTTTATTTTTAATTAAAAAAAATTTTTTTTATTTTTTGAGGATTTTCTTTTCTTATTGACATATAGTTGCTGTACAATATTATATAAGTTACAGGTATATAATATAATTATTCGCAAATTTTAAAGGTTATACTCCAATTATGGTTATCATAAAATATTGGCTATATTCCCCATGTTGCACAATATACCACTGAAGCTTATTTTATACCTAATAGTTTGCACCTCTTACTCCCCTACCCCTCTTTTGCCCCTCCTGCCTTCTGTCTCCCCACTGGTAGCCATTAGTTTGCTCTCTATAGCTGTAAGTCCGCTTCTTTTTGGTTATATTCACTAGTTTGTTGTATTTTTGAGATTCCACACACAAGTGCTATCATACAGTATTTGTCTTTCTCTGTCTGACTCATTTCACTTAGCATAATGCCCTCCAAGTCCATCCATGTTGCTGCAAATGGCAAAATTTTGTCCTTTTTTTAATGGCTGAGTGGTATTCCATTGTATATAGGTACCATATCTTCTTTATCCATTCATCTGTTGATGGACACTTAGGTTGCTTCCCTATCTTGGCAATTAAAAATAAGGCTGCTATGTACACGGGGGTGTACATATCTTTTTGAATTAGTGTTTTTTTAGGTATATACTCTTTAGGGTCAATCTTCAGCAGGACCCAGCTTGTCTTGCCAGCCTCATCTCTCATCATTCCCTTCTGAGATCCTAAACTGAACTACACGTGGTCCCATAAAGGTGCCGTTCTCCTTCATAGATTCTACTTCCTCTCTTTGGAGTTCTCTCACATCCCCTTCTCTGCTTCCCTAACTCCTCCTTGTCCTTTAGGGTGAGATATGGGTGTCACCTCTGCAATAAGCCCTCCCTAATTTTCCAAGATTAAATCAGGCCATCCTTCTTAGTGTTTTGTTTGCACATTCTGCATACATACAATATCCCAATTCTTGTTGTCTTATTCCTTGCTGTCCTTCATATAGACTGAACTCTTTGGGGACAGGATTCATGCCTTATTCATCTTATCCCCAGAACTCAACAGAGCAACTGGTACCTAGTAGCTAATAAACATGTATTTATTAAATGAATGAAACTAGCTGCAGTTCTCAATGCATAATGGGCATCGTTATCATATTTTTGGTCTAAAAAATGTTTAAATTCATGACTAGCTTGCTGATAATGTCATGTCTCAAGGAAAGAGGTAATATTATGGGAATTAACAGTGCCATTCTTTACATTAAAGAAGCGCTGTTGGTAGAAATATTGGTGGGTGTGGAAGTGAAAGAAATCTCAAGAATAAGTGGTCATGTAATCTTGCAGTTTACAATAGTGAAAGAGGCAATGCACAGCCATGTACCTTAAACTCTAAGATATGTATATATAGACATAGATGTAAAAAAATTCAGAGAGATAATTATGTCATATTAAGAACTACAAAACTGCCCATACAACTTGACCCAGTTTTCCCTTCCTCATGGAATCATCTTAAAAGAAATGATGCAAAAGAAGAAAAATGCAGGACTTCCCTGTTAGTGCAGTGGTTAAGACTCCGTGCTCCCAATGTAGGGGGCCCGGGTTCGATCCCTGGTCAAGGAACTAGATCCCACATATGTGTATGTGTGTATGTATGTGTGTGTATGTGTGTGTATGTATGTGTGTGTCACATGCCACAATTTAGGAGCCCATGTGCCACAACTAAGGAGCCTGCAAGCCACAACTAAGGAGCCCATCTGCCACAACTAAGACCTGGTGCAACCAAATAAATATTTTTTAAAAAAAGAAAAAAAGAAGAAAAAAATGCTATAAAGTTACATAGGATGATCACATATATAATGGAGGGAAAACAACAAATGACCCTCATGAAGCAAATAATTAGGTGAATGATAACACTGATTTTTTAATGACATGGCATTTAAGAATGCTACAGAAGTATATGTAAGAAATAATGTATGCACTATGATTATAACTATGAAATATATGTGTGACTAAAGGGATCACAGAGAAATAAAAATAAAAATTGTATTTGCTCTAAATTTGCTTTCAAAATGGAAAAATTGAAAGATTAAAAACAGAGCTGACTCCAATAAGAAAGTCAGGCTTTAGAGAATTAATTAGCCTTTACATTCTTCTTATAAATTGCTAACAATCTCAAAAGGGAAGAAAAGAATACGGTATCTTCAGAACCCAACGCGGCTAACAGTAATGTAAAGCTACCATTTATTGAACTTCTGCTATACACTAAATCCTTTGAAACATTTTCTCTTTAGTTCTTACAATTACTTTACAAAGTAGGTACTATTATTTCCATTTTATAGATGAGGAATTTGAGTCTCCGAGAGGCTAAATGGCTTATTCAAGGCTCAAAGCTACTAAGTGGTACAGTCAAAAGTCAGACCCAAGTACACTTTGGTTCTAGCCCAGAAACTTTCTAATACGCCATCCCCACTGCAGGCCATTCTTTCACAAATTTAAATTTTAAAAAAACAAACACAAAAACAAATAGAAGTAAAAGAAGAGAAAAATGGAAAAAAAAAATCAAAAAGAAATTATAAATAAGAAACACATACTCCCAAGCTAGCCAAGGCTTATAAAGGATGTCCAAGTACCAAATATCTTTTAGTTTGTTTTCATTGTCTTGCTTTCCATTTGCTCAGGAATGATGGTTATAGTAAGTATGCACTTATTTCCCAACGGCTGGTACCAGCCACTTATATTTCAAGCATCCACTAGTGTGTGAATCTTGGGGAAGAGGAGAATCCCAACTCCCAACATAGGACAATTAAAACTCCAGACAATTTGCTAACCTGAACCCCAGCAGTAGGGGGTGGGTACATGCTCAGCCAATCAGAACCCCTGCCTGATCTCCTAATAGGGAATATGATTCAAAGAAGGGACTGCTGAGAAGTCACTCCAGGGCCAGTGCAGCAGCTTCCAGTACCTGGTGCGAGCAGCTCCTGTGGTGGCCACAGCAGCGTCCTTTAGGGGATGTTCCCGGACATGAACTTGGCTGTGGTCCAGTCACTCCACTGCCCATTTCCTGAGCCTGTTTCTCTAGCATTCCCATTGACTGTTGAGCTACCGATTTCCCTGCCTATGTATATTCCTTTTCGGTTTAAGTTCACTAAAGTCTATTTCTGTCGATCGCAACCAAGTGCCCTGGCTGGTAAAATAATGTAACAGGAACAGATGACCAAGTGACAGTAAACTATATTGCTGTTGCTTTTGTGTTTGTTTGTTTGTTTGCTTTTGCCTGTTTCCTCCATCAAACAAAATGCTCCTCTAACCAGGGCAGGGTGAAACTGAATACACCACAAAATAAAATAATAAGAGAGCATTTACACACTTTAATAAAAGTCAAAATGCTAGACCCAAGGAGATCACAACCAGACTACCAGGAAAGGGTCCTTATGAAACTAACGATGCAGCTTCTTTAATCTTTGAGAAACCAGGGAACTAGAAGCACCCCATCTATAGATGTGAACATGTCTAGACTCTCCAGAAAGGGGAAACAGAGGATTTTAGAAGCTACAGATCCTGATGTGTATCCCTTACTAAATTTTAGAGAGAATTAGGTTCAAGGCCCTATAAGCAACCACATGCACACTCAACCACACAATATAAACAGTAGTTGCCTTTGGGTGGTGAATTTTTTTTCCTCCTCCTATTCTGCACTATCCACATTCATTTCCTATAATGAACAGTTAATCCTTTTAAAATGGAAAAATACCCAAAAAACAAACTTAAAGGTCAAATCATGTCCTACCATGAAAAACCTCATACCCTTCTTTTTTTTTTTTTTTTTTTATTATTAATGTTTTTTTTTTTTTTTTTTTTTAATTTATTTATTTATTTATTTATTTATTTATTCCTGGCTGTGCTGGGTCCTCGGTTCGTGCGAGGGCCCTCCCTAGCCGCGGCAAGCGGGGGCCACTCCTCATCGCGGTGCGGGGACCGCTCCTCATCGCGGTGCGCGGGCCCCTCACCATCGCGGCCCCTCCCGTCGCGGGGCACAGGCTCCAGACGCGCAGGCTCAGCAGCCGTGGCCCACGGGCCCAGCCGCTCCGCGGCATGTGGGATCCTCCCAGACCAGGGCTCGAACCCGTGTCCCCTGCACTAGCAGGCAGACTCTCAACCACTGCGCCACCAGGGAAGCCCCTCATACCCTTCTTTGATGGGGTTACTCTCCTAGTAGGTGACAGGAATTCCACAGACACCTTGACAGTGCTTTCAACAAAATACTTAACAAAATCACCATGAAAATCCTGTGGACAAGACAGAAACGTGTGGGGTGGATGATAGTAAATATAGGAGAGTTTGTGCTGAATGACATTAGAGTTAGGTGAACTCACAGCTGGATGTACTATCATACTCAAAGTATGTGTATTAATGAATTGGTGTCAATTTACAAGGAAGGAGAACTCCAGAGGTGGATTGGGAATTTTTATGGTGAGTCCTACTCAATGTTAGTTACAATGGCGTGAAGACAAAGATCGCAAATTTATTATAGTATTTACAGGTGAGCCAAAGAAGATGTGTATAGGTTATACAGGATGACAAAGTGATTCTATAAGATCCAATTCAAGATGATATTTTTCAAAAAATCTAATAAGGCTAGAAGTAAAATTCACGATTAGGCTGAAAAGTCAGTTAAGTACTAAAGGCTAAGGGAATCAAAACTAGATAATGATTTATGAAAAAACACCTGAGGATTAGAGCTGACAAGAAGGTTAACAGTATCAGTGGTCTGGGAAGAGCTTCTATAATATCCAAGGGATCCAACAGATCTGGTGGTCAGTATTTAGTCGTAAAACATCAGCACTACAGGTCTGAGAACCATACTTTTAAGAAGACGCTTATGATTATTTTTACTTATTAAGTAAAAAATAATTTCAAAAAAAGCAACCAGAATGATAAGGGGCCTGAAAATTATTTTAGGGAAGAATTAAAGATACTTAGCCTGGAAAAGTGTGAAGGAGGGAAAAGGAAGCACTTTCACATGCATGAAAGTATCAATATAAACTTCTGTGTGATTCCACAAGGCAAAAGCAGTGATAATCAGCTGATGCTCAAGAGAGGCGGTAAAAGAGTTACTAATATTGAGACAGAGTCAGGGCAAGGAGAGACAGGTAGCCTGTAGCTAAAGCAGTAATGCTGTACCGTAAGTTTATTCCATGAAGCTAAGCTTTCTTCTTCCATATCTTTGTGCCCAGTGACCCGGCTAGAGCCTAAAACACTTAAAGCATGAGAAAAGCAGTGCGTTTGTGGCCACTAATATATATTGAAGGTCAAGGAAATCCTCAAGAGTAGATTTTCTAACCCATTTCCAAGGCACTGGTTCCCAGAACTGGGATATTACATTGGGTTTTCATGGTATGATTTCATATAGAACGACTTGTTCCTTGTGGATGCCACTAAGAACTAAAATGTCTCTAATCCATACAAAAATAACTAGTTTGTGGCTATGGATTTTAAAACTGGAAGTCCCTTCATTCCCAGGTGCCATTCTTTTTTATTCACAAACATCCTGATCACTCATAATGCTTCCTCTTTTACCACTTCCCTCTACCTCTAGCTGCCATGCAACCTTACCCCCACATTCCCTTCCTTTCCATGCTGGTCACATTGTGGCTGGTCCTCGCTTTCTCAGATGCCAACTCAGCTTGTCTACACATCCCACTCCTGCTTAGTTCTCCTTCTACTCTGCTCCATCTAGTGGAATGCTTTTCTTTACAGCACAGTGCCAGCTTTAAGAAGAACGAACTCAACTTTGCTGTGAAGGGTTAAGAAATAAATGTAGGAAGCAATATCTATATAAAGGTATGAAAGCTTTTATTTTGGTTAGGTAACTTATGTTTTCCCAAATCCCTGGACAGAAACCTAGAATTCTGACAACACGTTTACTTGAAGAAAGTGGAAATGTTCAGTATAGTAACGGCATAAGCATTACGGTCAATGAGGGCTATCCTGTCAAGAAATAAAAGACAGGCAAATGACTATTTTCTCTAGTATGGAAGCTTCGTTAGTACAGTTTTGTTCAATCTAAATTATTATTTGATAATTGTGAGATATGCTCTACGGATCAAGAAGGTTTTTTTTCCTTATACTGGGTGATAAAGTTTAAAATATTAGGGAAATGAAAACAGTCCTATGTTTTCTTTTATATTTACAGAATAGAAGGTGTGCCTGGAATTATGTGAAAATTTCATCACATTAGCATGAGTATGATTCTCTGGAAAACATATTATATATTCCTGTAGGAGGATAATTATTTTACAATGTTCATAGAATATGAACTTTACTATAAACCTAGAGCCTGATGGTATACTTTCTTCAGATATACTGATTAATCTGCATACGATATCCTTATGATTAGAATAATGGACTTTTAGAGTTGGAAAGGATCTTAGAGTCTAGAGCCACAAATGTTAATCCGTGCCCTTTCTACACTCACAGGGACCACTCTGTGAATACAAATAATCCATTGAGCCTGACAGGATCAGATCTTAAGGACTCAAGCTACAAGCCAATTTGGAATAGGCTCTGATAACTTTTGGAGTTGAGAAGCACATGAATGAGCATGAGCTTGAGTATTACCATCATATGAATAAAAATTCCTACTTTTGAATTTGATTGGGTAAAGATCACAGAAATAAACAGAATAAAGGACATGAACAAAATGCAACCTTAAAAGTGACAGCAAGGCTAGGCAACACCACTGGCTCATTCCTTCATTCCCCAAGATGTAGCTACCGAGTTCTTTCTGAAACATACATCTAATCCTATGCAAAACAAGGACCAAACCTTCAAAACTCATTAACTTCAGTCAAAGTCTAAAATCATTAACGAGATTTCAAGATCCTTCAATATCAAGACCTTGACTCCATCTTCAACATGACTAGCCTGCCTCTGTACTGGCCATGAGCCTTTAGCCATACTTAGCAATTTTCACTTCCTCCAAAGAGCAAAACTCTCTCAAGGTCTCTGAGCTTTTGCATCAATGGACTCTCTACGTGGAGCTCTGTTCTCCTGTCCCCTATCTTTCACCAGGTGCGCATTACTCTGATATCATCTTATATATCACTTTTTTCAACAACCCGAAACTGGATCAGATACTCCACCCACGTGCTCCCATGCCCCCTTGCTGCCACCAACCCTCCTTCCCACCACCAACCCTCCTTCCCACCACCAGCCCTCCTTCCCACCACCAACCCTCCTTCCCACCACCAACCCTCCTTCCCCCCACTGGCTAGACAGTAAAGTCCTTCACCTCCTGTTCACTGTTGGTCCTCATCACCTAGAATCCTGCTTGAAACAACAGAGGCAGTTAATACACCATTGTTAAGCGGGTCAATGAATAAACGAAGGAATGAAACTAAGACACCAGGGAAACGTTGGCACATAAACCAATGAGCTGACAGTGGGCATTTCAGGGTTCTGTTTTCTTAAATATAAAAATAGGAAAAAAAGGTATCTTTTCCCAAACATGTTTGGATGCCAAATAATTTTGCTCATCGGGTATGTATGGATATAAGATAGCACTGTGAGAAGCAAATTTAAGACATAGTGAGTTAAGTCAGAATGGAGTAACTCTGGGAGGGAAGTAAAATTCCCCTATGGGACTTATTACCTCCAAGAGCTAAGTCACCCCCTGGGGAGAATTTGGTTCTTATATAAGAATGCTAATTTTTTTTTCACCAGAGCAGAGTCTAATCAAGTGTGTAAATGCTGCAATACACCAAGCCGCAGAAGAGAATTAATGTTCCTCTTGTGGGTGGGTTCCTGAAATGTCTTACCACCAGGAAGTAACACAGGCACTGAACAGAAACAGAGATCATTAGAAACAGTTATACAAAACTTATGAAGAGAAAGACCCTTGCTTTATGTGAACGTAAGAATTTGATCCTCTTTTTTTTTTTGGTGCCCTTAAAGTAGAGACTTAGGTAAAATACCAAGTCATACCCACATTCACAGGGCTCAAAGTAAGAAAAAAAGTCAGTTTACAATTCCTTTGGTTGTCTCTTGTTGTATTTGAACACTACGTGAATAATAGTATCTTAGATACTCTAGTGAGTTCATTCTTCCCTTGCTTAAAAAAAAAAGAAAAAGGTCACACATACCCACAAAAATGAAAACTCTGACACCACTATTATAAGCAAAATCCTGGTGAAGTGGTGAATGGTGAAGTCACTGGAAATATTGGGGAAATAACTTGACTTTTAAGCACATATTGTTTTATCGTGAAGTCAGAAGCAGATGACAAACGAGACGAGCGCTGTGAAAAACGATTTGCTTCATTCTCTGTGATCAGAGAGGGTCTCTTTCATTCTCTGTGATCAGAGAGCCTTGGATGTCCCAAATCACAATCATAATTTATCAGCTTGAATTATTCTTCCAACACAGAACGATCACTGAATTATAGTAAGACTTCAGAAGTTCTGTCCACCTGCTGATCAAATTTCATTTTTGGCCTTTTTTTTAACTGTTAGTAAAACTAACACACACACACACACACACACACACACACACACACACACACTTAAACCTTATAGGAAACGGCTTTCACCTCTGCCAAATTTCAGCTGGGAACAAATTTTTATGGTCTGTCAAAAAGCACCTTTCAGAAAATGAAAAGAGAATGCTTTCCTGATGATAAAACTAATTTCTCCATAGATAAAAGAGTGAGATTTTTCATCAGATTTTGTCAGTGTTGTGTTGTGATGCATTTATCCCTTCAAATGTTCCTGTTTTCCTTTTTTTTAAAAATATACCTAGATTTAGATTTGTCAGTGACGGGGAAAAAAAAAATGATGATGAAACACAACTTTGGTTCCAGGAAGCTGAGTCCATCAGGTTACCACAGAGGGGGAAAAGGAGACAAAAAAAAATGGATGCTTTTTCTAAAATGTTAAAAATTGGAAAGAAGAGTGAGAGGCTAACTGGTTTCCAGTTGCCTAGTTGGCTTCCAAATTCTGTAGGCCTCCCTCACTGAGGCCAGTTGTCTCCCCAGAAACACCGACAGGAGATTGCACTGTTCCAACTGTCTCCCACAGAGAGACTGTCTCTCAGTGACTTCCTCTGTGAGAATCTGTGACTTCACAGCAGAGAGAAAGCTCCTACTTCAAGATCTGAGGGTTAGATTACCTTGGTACATTGTGTTGGCTTGCCAACAACTGGGAAAATGTGTTTTCATCACACTTGAACACATTAAGTAATTTGGTGTGTGACAAACATGTTAAAAAGTATTATTGTTGTGGAAAAAGCCGTTTTTCTTCAGTTATGAAGAATGATTTTATAAAGAGCCCAGGCCTCTAGAGCATTATTTAACTTCCTGCTATTTTACCCCCCAACCTAGACCAAATCTCAGTGTGTTCAGCATTAAGACAAAACTCTAACTCAGGTATTTTCTCAGAAGGGGTTGGTACATATATATGTATATGTGTAGGTATATTAATGTGTATATAAAATACATGCCCCCTATATATACAGTGTATGTATATAAAGCACATAAACATACATATGTATATATATTATACATGTATAAAATCCGTGCACCATACATACATATTGGGTGTATAGAAAATGCATACACATACATATATATGTATTATATACATATATAATGCAAATATGTACACATGCACATATATACACACACGAAGTAGAAAGAATGTCAAGCTGTTACTCTTTGTGAGACACTAACAAGTGTCTCAGATTTTAATAAAATTCACACACTTGTACCCAAGAAAAACAGGATGGCTCTCTGGCTTTGATAGTGGAAGAAGTATAAAGAAGACGGGGATGAGGAAGCAGGGGTACAAGAAGCCAGCAGAGAACTGTCATTCTCTTACTCCTGAGGTGCCCTGAACACCACCTTTAGCAAATAAACACATGCAGGAGGTCCCGAAGTCTTCGAAGAAAGAAAACCGATGTCGGAATTTAAATCCAACACCTACTTCATCTCAGGCTCTGTGACAGTAAAAGAACCTTATAGAAAAACATATACTCTGCCCAGTAAACTACCATATGATTTAATTCCTTAATATTCTTATATTGAACTATTTTCAAACATTTAAAAAAGATATTACAATACACACATAACCACATGTTTCACTAGTCTGACTTTAGCTGATGGTTTACTGATACAAGTCCCATTTTTAAAGCAATGTTTCCTTTCAATCCTCTGATCTCATGGCCACTTATGTATCTAGATGTGATGAGAGCATTTGTGAAACCCTTTGGCTATTCAAAAGCAGTGGAGTCAGTGGAATTCTCATTCTCTCAGTTTCAAGTGAATACAGTCCTAGTTATGTCTCGATTTGGTTGAGATCTGAATATGCCAAAAAGGTCTACTAATTAAGGAAGCTGACAACTTCATGTTTTTATATGTATCATATATATATATATATATATACACACACACACACACACACACACACACACACATATGTCAGCTTACACGACTAGAGAATTTTCCTAATTAAAAGTTAATACGTTTTGGTGTGTGAGTTGGTGAGGGAGGGTAGAAACTTAATCTTTGCATAGAGGTTATTCTAAATACACCAGGATGATCAAAATTAAAAATACAAATTAGAGGTATTTAAGAAAACAAAATAACATGATTCACCTTTACTAGTCAACAGATAGGGAAGCTGAAATTATTAAAGAGTTTCTAGTTTTTAAAGCCCAGAGTAAGAAAAAGAGGCAAAGGGGAAATGTGGGTGGAGTAGGGGATGGGGTCTCCCCAGTACGTGTAAAAGCAACTCCTGAAAGAAGATAAAAGTAACTCATGAAGGATCAGCCACAAATCTGACTGATCTTAAGTTCATCAGCTGGACGGAACTATTATAAAGCCAATAAATAGAGCTGTAGACAGCTGGCCGTGTGTAATACCCTGCCTCTTTGCCTAAATGTTTAAACCATGATTTACTTGGGATTTAAAAAAAAAAAAATGAAATCTCAAACTCAGCTCTCCCCCAACATACAAAGCAAATTCCAGAATCTTGAAGACTTTTATTGTCTCTGAAAGTCATTGTCACGACCCTAATCCCCTCATTAAAGCTAAAGAAAGGCTGGGATGGCATTAAAATGAATGCAGACGATTTGCAGCAATCTCCTGCTCTCACCACCTCCAAATGAAGGCAGGCACATTGCATAATCCAGGCAGCAAGAGCTCCTGACAGGTGGATGATTTATGCTCATAGTCAGAAGAATCGGAGGGCCTGCAGAGGAGACAGCATGAGCTAGGCGGTGGCGAGACAGATGCTCTCAGTGGGCTTGCGGGGGCTGGCAGGTTCCAGCTAGTTCAGGTGCAACCTGGACACTTTAAGTGCTGAACTCTGATTGCCTAGATTCCAACACTCTGATGTGCTATTTGCAATATGATACGCAATGTACACAGTGAATAAACGGTCAACTGCAGGCAGGCACTGTATACATGCATGTACCCCTTCCGTGCATAGATGTTATGGACACAGGCCCCAGCACATAAGAGAAAGGAAACCCATTTTTTTGTCAAACGATTATTCTAGTGCAGATGTAAATGTTATGAAGCGCAAGGATCTTCAGTCCTGAAAATGTTTAGCCCAGGTAGGGTAAGCGGAGAGTGACAAGATTCCCTAACAATTAGATCAATATTAAAGATTGCACAGCGGGATTAGGAGAAACACACCTCAGCAGAAAACCGACATTCCTGTCAATTATATTAATTATTTTTCAGATACATGACATGCCTTCATGACATTTCCTTCTCAGAAGACATTTGAATATTTGAGAGGAAAATGAATAAGGGGTGGATAAAAGGAAGGATCCCTAAAGGGTTGAACTGCTTTGAAATCAATCTTTAGAACAGTTTTTTCAGAATTTCTCTCAATAGCCCCAAACAATAACAATCTGGTAAAGATTATGGTATTGGTTAAAAGGGTAGATAAACCTAATTATAGCTATCGACGACAAATTACGGCCACTCCGATATCTAATAGAAGGTATTAGCCAGCATTTGACTGGTCAGCAGTAACCCACCAATGGCTGGAGAAATTCACTCCATAGATCTACACGGAACTGTATAGATCACTGTTTTCCTGCTCAGCCCAGTATCTCTGAGGCCCAGAGCTCCAGGCATCAGTGAAAGGGCTAAGTACCCAAATGGACAAGCTTCGGGTTATCTTGGATGAATGCGACTTTACTTTTAACTCCTAATACTGCAGGGTCAAAGGTAGAACTGCCAATGAGAATTAAAGACACAGCCATCCCTTTAATTAGATAACAGTATTCAAAGACTGGTAAATTCCCAAGAAGCCACTTTGCAAAGCAAGAGTTACAGTGTTCTCCTGGGGGGTAAGGGGGAAGGTGGGCACTGGGCTTTTTTCACCTCTGCACCACTAAAAGAGAAATTTTTAAAAGAACAAAATGGAATACATTGTAAGTAATTCAAAGTGCCTCCAGACTTTACAGTTCTCCCGAGAGAAAAAACTCAAACAATTTGAAGTCTTCACAAACTGCATCCAAATCCTTTTTCTAACTTCATTAAGCTCCGGTGCTTAAAAATCGTTCATAGCAAGTACTTTAATTAGAGACGAGCCAGTGCAGGAAGCACTGGACAGGCAGTGCATCCGCCCAGTAATAACACTGCCTGGGGTGGCAGTTTCTTACTCAACGATGCAGCTTAGTAAAGGGACAAGCCAGGGGCTGATACCTTTCCTCCTCCCCCAAAAGGAAACTGGGGATGTGGGTAGGCGGGCGACAGAGAGAGATTCAAATGTCGTTCTGGCCTCATCAGTATTCCACCAGGTTACCATTGTACGTACAGAGAAAGAATGGAAAATGTATTGAAGAAAGCAAGTTTTAATAGAAGCAGAGAACTAAGTCATCTGTACTGTGTAAGCCTATTTTTCCATTTTTGTTTCCCTTCTTTCCTCTCTCCTCCCTGCTTTCTCTTTGTTTTCTCTTTTTCTCCACGCCAAACCTTCCAACCCCCATACTCTGGGACCAAAACCATTGCCACGAGATTTGCAGTATATAGGTACAAAACCAGCATTAAAGCTGTGGGTGCTATATAGAACTCTGAGCTGCTGCTGTTGATGGGATGTTCCAAGGTCAATAAAGGGTGGAAAGGAGGTAGGGAAAGGGGAAGGAGGGGAGAACATTCCTATGCAGGAGTAATTTATACTCTCTACTTTCCCTGCTGGAATAATGGCTTTGAGGCAGAACTTGGGAAGACAAGTAAAGAACTTGCAGGCTCCCAGCGACCTGCAGCCTTAAACCCAAGTTATTTAGAGACCTAAAACCACAAAAACAACAAACCTAAAACAGCACAGTTTTGAAGGGATGGCATGATTGTTAAAGCTCGAGGTGGAGGCGAAAGCCCTTTCTTCACTAATGACTCACATACTGTTTACCCTGAAAAGCTAGAAGTGAACGAACACATTAGCATGTCCAAAAGTAACTGTAGATGCCATAAATTACACTCTGGAAAAAGTTAGCCATGATCTGGATGAGAAGTGATTCCATGGCTGCAAGGTCATTCGTTTCTGGTCCATGACAGACTTGTGTGCTGTTCTCCCACAATCCACAGAGGGGTCTCTGTAATTCTGGCAGGTTCTGCCGACCCTGCCTGTCACCTTCAGATCTCATACCCACAGGGGAGGGTCTGGGGCTGGAGTCACACAGAGCATTACTGAGGACCTCTGACCCCAGTAAGTCATGGAAAGCAGCAGTGTGAAGACAACTCAAACCTGCTGTGAACGCAGCACTTGGTCATTTGGAAGGGAAAAAAATTCCAGGAAGATGACATTTTGAGACCTAGCAAAACAGATCTGTTTTGGGTTTAGCTAGGCAGTGTCCTGAACGCTTAGACAACAAAATAATAGTGATGATAATGATACTGATAACAGCTGACATTAACCAAGGGCTGATATTTATCAGACGGGGTGCTAAGTATTTTACACTTGTTATCTTATTTAATCCTCACAGCAAACTCCATAGGGAAGGCATTATTATTATGATCATTGTTTTATAGATGAAGAAACCGAGGCTGGAGACATTAAGAAACTTGTGAGTAATCAGCCGCCTAACAACTCAAGGCTGCCTATCAGAAAATTCTATGATCTTAACACGCTATGTCGAACGATGTGTTTATAATACAATTCCAAACGTATTCTCTTTATGTTGCCCATATATGAAACCCGTGCCTTTTTTAAGATATCACACTACCTAATGGAATTTTGCAACGTTAGACACTAAGGATTCAGCATTTTCCACTCTACTTTCCTCAGCCTAGAATTTCTTTAAAATATCCAGCCATGAAGAAAAAGGAAAGTGAAAATAAAGCAAAAGAATGAGGTATAGGTACCTTAGCAGGTCACATGAGAAGACTTTTTATCTGTGATCTCTCTCACTGTGATGGAGGGGAGGCATAGGAAAGGCCCTGCAACTAACCTCTGCTTCCCTGGCCCATTAGCTGTTTTCCAATGTGCAAATGACTCTGGTCTCCCAGGACCGTTTAAGAGTTCAGCCGACTTCAGCATTCACTCCTTCTGGGTTTCCAGTTAAAATCAATGCATTAACTGCAGTTGCTAGTGAGATTCTGTAACTGCAAGTTAAGTCAGAAAGGTGAGGAAGGGAAGAATTCCCAGCTTTATAAGCTTAGGAACTTCCAAAGAGGCCAGTTCCCGAGTGGCATTAAAATAGAAGTAGAATTACCTGTAAAAGCTGGGGGATTTTGTTCTTTTCTACCTTAAAAAAAGTTTTGATAGATTTTCTCTGCTGGAGCACATAACCAAATAGTTAAAGATTTGTGAGATAATCAGGAGATTCTCTAGTTAATATTTCCTAGGCACACAGAGTTTGAATTGAATCGCTGTTCCGTTTACTTTGTCACCATTAGTGGAGCTTTATTTTTCTACACCATCCCCTCCAGATTCTAATTAATGACTTCTCCGGAGACCTACAGACATATATGAAATCGTTGAGAAATACATTTGTTCACAGACCACAAATTTGGACCTGTTGACTGCAGAGCAGGAAAGTGATGCTACCAACAGAAAATGAAATCATCAGACAGTGACCTGGACTGCCTCTTGGGCACAGATGCTAGGCACCGGCAGTCTCTTCCGCTAAACGATAGCCCGTGACAGCCTACCTGGAAAGGGTGTAGTTCAGAAATACCAGCGGTTCCAACATGAGTCAAACCATTTCTAAGAAAAGGTAGAAACAGTCTACATGGAAACATTAAGAAATAATCCTGTGGTCCTACAGAGAGCAACATCTACAGAAATCAGAAAACAGTCCTGTGATTGCATAGACCTCTTATTTTAGAGTATCTATAACAAGGAATGATTCTGGAATTCTAATAGTTCTGGCACCAAAACCGTTCGCTGAAATCAAGGTCTCCTTGCTCACAAAAGGAAGTAATAGCAGAGAACGGTGGCTTCCATGTGCCAGAAATAATATTTCGCCTCAACACTCTGGTAAGATCAACTAATTAAGAGAAAAACCAAAAGACTTCATTATGAATATCAGTAGAGCAATGGGCTTCAGCATCTAAGAAATCAGGAACAAATTCTGGCTTTGCCATTTACTAGTTGTACCACCTTAGGCAAGTTATTTATATGAGTTATTTAAAATGGGTCTTATATAGAAAACAAACTTATGGTTACCAAAGGGGAAAGGGGTAGGGGATAAATTAGGAGTTTGGGATTAAGAGATACATACTACTATATATAAAATAGATAAACAGTAAGGATCTACTATACAGCACAGAGAGCTACATTCAATATCTTGTAATAAACTGTAATGGAAAAGAAGCCGAAAAAGTATATATATGTATAACTTAATATTTTGCTGTACACCTGAAACTAACACAATATTGTAAATCAACTATACTTCAATTTAAAAAATAGGTCTTACTTTTCTCATTTATATTCATTAACATATGAAATGTCTATGGGCAAGACAGGTGAAAAACAATGGTATTTCTCATCTTCTTTTCTTTTTTTTTTTTGAGACAGGATATATCTATTGCTGTATCATCAGGGTATTCAATATAAATTCAGTACAACGTGACTTCTGAAATACTCTTCTGTCATGGTCACACACATATAAAGGAAAATGTAGAAATGACTTATATATGATGATAGCCCAGGAACTGTTTCTAAAATCATTATTTATGACAAAATTATTTCTATATTCAAGTTTTAATAATGGAACTCAAAGCCTACTAAAGTAGACTGAAAAAGAAGAAATAATTCATCAGTTATATGTTACTGAGCAACTACTATGTGATCGTTGTTATGTTAGGTGCCATGGTAGACTCAAATATAAACAGATAGAGTCCCTGTTCTGAAGCTGTTTATGCTTTGCTCTATGGTAAATACTAAGTGACAAATAGAATAAAAAAAATTAATATTGATATTAACACAATATTTTCTGATTTCTTATTTGTTTACTAGGCACTTTGCCAAAGAATATTACAACTATTACCTCATTTAAACCTCAAAACAACCCTCTGAGGCAGTGAGAATTACAACCCCCCATTTTACAGATAAGGCTTAAAAAGTCGGGTAAAGCAACTTGTTTGAGATAAGTAATAATAATAAGCAAGTACGTAATAAAGTTTGGATTGAACTCAGATTCTATGTCTGCACTGTCCAGTAAGTTGGTCACCAGCCACATGGGGCTATTTAATTTAACTAAAATTAAGTAACATTAAACATTCAATTCTTCTTTTGCATTAGACACGTTACAAGGGCTCGATCCACAGTCACAGACCCCATCTGATCTGAGACACAGAGCTTTTCATCTTTACACTCTACTTCCCTACATGAAATTAAAATGCTAAGTTGTATGAAACAACATAAAGGCTGGTAAAATTCAGAAGGGAGAAAAATCTATATAATTGTAAATAATCAGGCTTATGATTATTGATGATGGATCATAAATTCCATGAGGGCAGAAACTTGTCTGTCATGTTCACTTTTTTAACCCTGGCATTAATAAAGTGATTGGTATGGAGTCATGCCTCAAAAATATTCATTGAACGGGTGGATAAAAAGTGGATGAATAAATGTTTGAAGATGGGTTTGGCGAATATGTATGATTTTGGTCCATAAGTTGCTAGAAAGCAGCTTCCAGAGGAATAACCCGACCCCAACTCTAGATGTTATAATGAACAGGCTGTATTTCTTGGACAGCACATAGAAATATTTACACCAATTAGACCATAAGGCCAGAATCCACATTCCTTCCAAATATTTCCAAATTATGCATGAATTGATAATAACCTAAGACTGGCTAAGGTCAGAGTAATTGCCACTTAATTGGCTTCAAATATACTAATGATTATGATAATGTTGATACTGAAGAGACTTAATAGGCCTGGAGATAAATGTCTAAGGGAGCAGGGGGTGAATCCGGGGGAGGGGGGGTGGGATAGGGAGGGGATAATTATGGAGGTCATAAGCTTGGAAACCACCAAATGGCAACTCACTATGGTGGTGAAGAAACTTCGCTTTTAGAAGAAATTTTGGAACAAAAGAATGTTCAAAAGGTGGGGCAGGGGGCGGGCAGAGGAAGGAAGAGGAAGTTGTATGCCCCAAAAAAGTCAGGTATGAGGGAAAAGTTTAATTGGGGGAAATTAACTGGACATAGAAAAGCCACTACATAAGGGCTCAGGAGGCCACAAAGAAAACACTTGTAGCTGAGAACTGAGAGGCAGGCCGGGCAAAATGAACTTCACTTCCTAAGTGGGTAACGTGCTGGCTGGAACTGAGAAACAGAACCAGAAATCAGTACCGAGCTAAGCAGAAACACATGCTAAGTGAAACAAGGTAATGCAAATGATCTCATTCTTACATAGTCTACTCCTTCAATTCCCCACATCCCAAATACACCTAAAAAATGCTAATCCAACAGCCCAGGCATCTAAAGCTAGGACTACGCAGCCTATGTAGAAAAGACTTCACAGTTGAAAATGTAATCGTTGAGAATAATAGGGAAGGGATTATGACTTTAGATACACATCATTTTTGGAGAGACAGGTTAACCCAAGGGCAATCACTAAGAAACCCTCCCTTTGGGTTCTGACATCGGGCCCATGATATCCCGACCGCCGTGTAGAAGCAGGGGCTCTTACAATTGGGGCTTTAAGAGTGGAAATCCTAACACTCCTGTCAAAGGTCTCTATAAAGCTTCCTGCTTCCAAAATCATTTCCATGTGCTTCTCTTTTAATGGCATGATTCACAGTCACGTCAATATTAAAAAGCATATAAGCTGAAGTCAGGTAAAAACAAAATGAGGATGTGGATACTCAGCTGAGCTCCACCGCACCTGGCAAGCAGCTTCGAAGGCGCCTGGGCTGTGCTGTCTGCCCGGGGAAGGCTGGGTGGGAGTGGCAGGGCTCTGATAGTTGTTCTCGTGGCCACAAAGCCACACTGGCTCTCAAACAGCACAATCTGCCATTCACTTAAGTCTGGTTTGCCAGGAAGCCCAAGGATGGACTCCCCACCAGTACCATCAGGCTCAGGGAATTTGGCTAGCACCAGGCACCCCAGACTTCTGCCAGCTAATTGGCTTTGGGGAAGCCGCTGACCTACTCTCCACTGAGTGGGTTTTGTGAACCTGGAACCCAGCCTGCCGCTCATCATTGATCAACCTTGGCCAAGCCAGCTGGCTTATTCCTTTGCAGACAGCTTGCCTCAGGGAAGCTGGTTGGTGGCTCGACAACCTACTAAGAGAGAGAGACGCAAAACTCCAGAACAATCTCTCAAGAAATAGCCAGTGCTCGATTTCTTTTGAGGGAGACTTCAAAGTGAACGAAATCATGTCTGATGCCTTGGATAACACAGAGGGAGCAGAATTCTGCGTAGCCTCAACAAGCACGGTAACTAACACGTTAGGAATGGTGCCCAAAGGAAATAAAACCATGGAGCTCTTCATTAAACGGGTCTTATTCAAATATATACCAGAATTCCTTTACATTAAATTTAAGCACAATGTCATGAACAACAGGGTCACGTTGATATATGCGGGGATTGGTGGAAAGGAACAAAAATCTGTTGTCTGGAGGCTGGTGGGGAAAAATTCCACATCCAACAGAGTCCCATATGGCAGGGACCTCCCCTCCCCACTTACCATGCTGTCACTAGACTTCTCGTGTAAGAGCAAATGTTGAAGCAGGTTCTTTCCCCCTTGGGGCAAAATCCATTGGGGATTTTTAATAATCCAAAAGGTATAAAAATTGGTAGCATATTAGATAAATGCTGGCTTCCTATTTCAAATTCACAAATGGAAATGACAAATGAGGACAATCAAATAAATGATTAACTATTAAGAGTATTCCCATTAAAGCACGAGGAAGGGAGCTAAGAGAACCGTTCCTTATAATTGCAATCTTTCTGTCCTCTCTCACACTAAGGTGGCGAGCAAGGATAGATGTATTCAGTTCCAATAATTCTCAGTGCTGTGTTTGGTAAGTTCACATGAGAGAATCTCTCCACTTCATTTCTAATGTAATTGTTATTTTCAAAAAACATATAAATATAAAATGGTTCCAGAGAACCAAAGGTCCACAGGAAATACGTGATAGACTAAGACTCACGTGGGTTAGATACAGAGTCATGGACAAATCTTTAAAACATTAGTATTTCAATTTTCCCCATTTATAAAACAGATAAGATTGTAATATCCCAGAGGTCCACTATGGCCACATCCTCAAAACAACTGAGGCAGATGGTATTCAAAGTCAGTGACTCAGATTCACTGCTCTCTACAAAAGCAAAACTTATAAGGAATTTGGTTCTGAACTTCACTTAACTAAAATCTGGAGCCAGAGAGTAAAACTATGTCACGAAACAAAACGTTCCTCTCTGCTCCAATTGGGATTTAAATAAGATGTCACACACTGCTTGACCCCCGAAATCGGGTTCCCAGGAACTGAACAGCTTAAGTGTTACTGATGTTTATTCACACAGTTTATAACTTTATTCCAAAGTTTATGTTGAGATCTCAAGAATCTCATAGTGCGAAGTCACCATGAAAGATCTTCTAGTCTAATCCCCACATGACACTTGAAATTGTTTTCTACATCATCTCTCATAGTGATGGGAAACTTAACTGCCTTTCGACACAGTTCATTCTATTTCCGGACATGAAGTGAAGAACTCAAAGCGATCAAGTGAGCCCTGGTTCGGAAAAAAACTGGTTTATTTAAGTAATCTTTTAAGAGCTCAGTATCTCATAATACCCATAGCTGCTGAAGAATCCCAAGCTAAATATATAGTAGAATATTCCTACTGTATTAAACAAATACAGAACATAAGCAGTAGAGCCAGAACGCCTGCTCTAAAATCCAGACTCCATCATGCATTGTGAGAACTTTGGCAAGTAACATAATCTCTCTAAGCTTTTCTTTCCTCTGTGAAATGGGGAAATACCCACCTCTGGAGGTCACCATAAGGATTAACAAAAAAAAATAAAAATCCAACTAAAGCACATAGTACATAGCCTAATGCACATTGAGCTCTCACGAATAAGTGTTATTACTCCTACCCTCAAAATCTTTGCTATTCATTTTAAGACTATTCAGGCTTTCATACCAACAAAGCATGACAAAAAAAAACCCAAAAAAGTCACCATCTGGCAGTGCAGTACCTGTACACGAAATAAGTCTTCGTGGCACCTTAAGTATATTCCCAACAGCTTAATGTCAAGACAGAGCTCACGAAAACAGTGCTCTTTGCTATTGCTTACATTATACCTTGAGAGTTTTGTTTAATACTCTGCATTAATGAGGGAGCTTCTTAGGATAATATTACAACAGAGAGTGCAAGAAATACCAGTGAGGTCAATGCAGTTCTATTAACTGTCATCTAACAGAGAAATATTTTCCTTGAATACCATTAAAGCTTTCTCCTTTTCTTTGTTCTCCTTTTTGAAGGCAGTAGGAACCCAAATTTCCCTACCAATAATTTCTGTTTTCAACTTGGTAGCATAATGATATTAGACTTGGGGGAAAAAAAATTCACCTTGGCAATGTCTTCTTCAGAGGTTTTTACAAAAGATATTTTGCTAGGATAAATTGCACTAAGCAGGTTCTTTAAGTAAGCAAAAACAAATCTGTTTGTTAATAAATGGGCTGAGTAGTTTTTGTATTTTTTAAAGAGAATCTACCTGGAAAAATGCTACAGCCTTTAAATGAACATTTTATTAAAATGGAAGATATGAAACAGAAGGGTAATTAGATAAGTAAGTTGCTCTTTGCTGCTTCTGCTGATAGGGTAAACCCAGAAGACTCTCAGAGTTCCCACTGCCATATATAAATCAAAACACAAGCTGGAGTTGCAGCAAAACAGTTCTGGGATAATTTTTCTTTATAACCTGGGGGCTCAAGACAACTGATTGGAGAGATGTAATGGCAGCTAAATGAATAAATGCATAATCTGTGCTCTGTCTCATATGTATGTATATATGTGTACACACACACACACACACACAATGCCTTCTCCAAACTAAAAAGTAGAAATAGGAAGTATACACTATGGATTATGATAAGATAGCTCAGAATAAATAGGGTCTCTGCACAAAGAATCCTCTACTGCGGAGGGATCCTCTATACTCCTATCATTTTTTCCACTCAAAGATTCCCTAAATATGAGGTAGGTCTTATTAATCGATGAGAGAGAGCAAAAGATGAGGGCCTTCCCTTCTACACAGACTGGCAATGCTCGATGGATTTTAAATGATTTGGCAAGCCAAAAGATTTAAGCAGGGCATAGATGGCATGAGCCTTTTAAGGTACTAGAGAACCAAGAAATGAAAATGAAAGATCATTCTAGATCTTCATACTTTTTCAGGTTAATTTCTTTCCCAGGGACCTATCTAGAAACAGACACTAACTCAGCTTGACCAAAATGAACGGACCTGAATGCATTGTTCTATGCAGTATCTTTTTTTAAAATTAATTAATTAATTAATTTTATTTTTGGCTGCGTTGGGTCTTCGTTGCTGCGTGTGGGATTTCTCTAGTTGCGGTGAGCAGGGGCTTCTCTTGTTGTGGAGCACAGGCTCTAGGCACCTGGGCTTCAGTAGTTGTGGCACATGGGCTCAGTAGTTGTGGCTCACAGGCTCTAGAGCACAGGCTCAGTAGTTGTGGTGCACAGGCTTAGTTGTTCCATGGCACGTGGGACCTTCCCGGACCAGGCCTCAAACCTGTGTCCCCTGCACTGGCAGGCAGATTCTTAACCACTGTGCCACCAGGCAAGTCCCTCTATGCAGTATCTTTAACCTTGCCATTCTCACCTCCACAGCTCCTGATACACAATGCCTTCTCCAACTCACTCTATGCGCAATATTCTAGCTGCTCAGTTATCCTGTAAAGACCTTTCCCGGGCCGATCCCCACCATTATCTGTATCTGCAGTGGCCTCATTAAACTCCAGGTGAAAAGTCTGGTTTCCCCATTCAGAATCCTAAGGAAAAGCCCCTTCCTTAGGAACGCCATTTATGCATGTATCTTAGGCACAAACCCCTTGTTAAGCCCACAAGTTCTGCTGCTTCCTGGGAGTGCCAGCACTGTTTCCCATTTTCTCCACCCTTAAATGAATATTTCGGGCCACTACTGGCCTGCTATACTGAGATGGTGGGCAATCGACCCACAGCTGGAGCAGGAAAGACCCCTTTATGGGCCAAGCCTGCAACATGGCTTGATAGAGCTACAGGAGGAGCCTGAGAATATGACATACCTGACTTTCATCTCACTCCCACTGATATGCAATGGGACCTTGGGTAAGTTACTAAAACTCTCTGAACCTGGAGTTCTTCATCTGATTAATGAGAATCTGACACCCAGGGTCCCACTATTTTCCTCACAGTGAGTATTAAGGTGATAATAAAACCGTAATATCCTGTGCCTTTCCACACTGAATAACATTTCAAATGCTGATTCCCAACCACTGCTTTGACTTTACCCTGAACAGGAAGACTCACGATTATACCATATCTTGTAAATTGCCAGCCTAGAATCTTCACCCTTCTATTTTTTAGACTTTTAAAAAGTGGAGGAAAATATTGAGCACCTCTGGAATAGAAACTTACTTTAAAGATGTCAAATCAGGTATGAAAGGTAAATACGGTTATCGACAAAACACATAACATAGTTATGTGTTTTGTTTGTTTTAATGACTCATTTTCCCCCAAAGGAAGTATTCAGAAGGCACTTAAAATTATATAAACTCGCTCTTGTCCTTTCCCACTTATGGCAATGTTTTTATTTTAAAAATCTAACAACAAAACTTCAAATATATCTGACCAGGAGGTATGTACCTCCTGCTTTTCTAGAAAGATGCAAAGCATCCAAAGAATTATTCAGTTAAGACAAAATTGACAAAGTAGCACAATTCACTCGCCATGTCTATCGAATCATAGTTCTTATTGTATTTTCAAACTTATGGATACAGTTAGCAGCAGCAGTAATAATTATAAGTATCTTTGTGTCATATATTGGTACTATGTTTCTAGAGACATTATATCATTTTTAACAAAACTTATAGAATTTTAGAATAGAAGAGATGAGAAAGAAAGTAGTCTAACTGCTCTCCGGCACATATGGAAATGAAGGCAGAGTTGAATGGACTTGCTTAAAATCACAATGCAAGGTTGTGGAAAATCAGAATTAAAAGCCAAAACACAATGTTTTGCCAGACACATGGGAGAAGCTCACTTAATATTTATGGAGGTGTGCTAAAACTTATTTCTCTCCTCTGATTTTTTTTCCACGATGGTCTGATATCAATGTCACCTCAGTAAAATTTAATGTACCTATGAGGTTAGTAGAATTCTTATATTTCTTCTTGCACGTTTGAAAAGGTGTGTGATTTGTCCATTTTCTTTGGTAGACAAAGGATTAAGTTCCATATTTATAAATAAATAGGTTGAAGCAAGTGAGTCCTAGAGGTCATATACCTTGCCCCAGGTCCAGGAGGAGACAGAGCCAGGGCTTGAATCTAGCTCCACCTGACCTTAAAGCTTGACCCCTACCGTCTCCAGCAACAATAGCTAACCTTGATCTGGTCCTTGCTCTGGGTCACATGGTATGCTGAGCACCTAACCTGCAGTATCTTATTGGCTATTCACAACAACATTTTATTTGCAAATACTATTATTGCCACTACCATTTTGCAAATGATGAAAGTGATGATTAGAAAGGTTAAGTAACCATCTTTTTAAAGGCGAAGTGAAAAGCACAATTTCTTGGCATGAAATAACTAAACCAGTCCGCCAGGCTGCCTGGATTCATCTGTACTATGGCATGCAGGCTGGCCTGGCTGGGGAATATAATATTGCACACAAATGTGCATCTCTTGCTCTCATGTGCAAGAGTCAAAGAAAAATACTTGAGTTGCCAAGGTGAAACCCATCACGCCAATAAAGAGCAAAAAGCCTTTCTTCAATCTTTTGATCCGTGAATTCTATACATAAATAAAATAATTATTGCTTTCATAAAATATCTGTTTGCCACTGACAGAAAACAGAACCGGTATGTCCTACAATAGCCTTTAAACAACTAAGGAGAAAGATCAAAATAAAAATAAATCTTGACCAGATTTATAGGTGCACGCTGATTAGTTCTTGTTTTTTCCTTCACATAAACAATACCTGAAAACAATGAGAAGGGAATGTTGAGACTAGGTCTCTTGTAACAGATGGGTTTTCTCTGACTTACAGTATGGTATCATGCCGAAAAAATAATGCTGGCCCATCATTCGTGAGGCTTGGCAGAAAGTAGAGCCCAGAAAAAGCGAAGGGGATTTTTCAGGATGCGGAATGGTGCAACCACTTGGATTTGAACAAAGTACCATTTTTTTTAACTGTACTTCTCACAGTTTTATGTTGTTGCATTTTGTTGTTTTCCCCACACAACTGTTTCTTTGCTTCCACTGGTAACAATTTTTTGATTCAAAAATTCTAATATTAAAACCAAACATCGCTCATCTGGATATGATCCTGGTGCTGACTAATGAGAAGCCACGTCTTATAGGAATTTAATAACACACACTGTGATGTAACTGGAGTTGTTTACCCGCTAAGCCACCACTTCCATTTTGTACCTCACATCCTTAGTAGAAATGCCAGTCAGTAAAACCAAGACATTATTTTTAAAAGAGTAAAAGTCTCATCTTTCTATAAACGCCCTTTTTAATGAAAACATCTTCATTTCCCTCAAGCAGCATTTTATCGAAGATGCACATGGCTAGGTGAATAAAAATACCTGTGAAAGGAAAGAAGATTCCCATCAAAGCTGTTGAAATCTGATTTCATTTCAGATTCTGGAACTCATGTTGTTTTCTGTTTAAATAGATTTGGTCTGTCAATTTCCCGACCTGCTGTACCATCAGCCTGTATGGACTGCTGTGGCCGACACGGGGGTTGTAGAGACAAATATTATTACGGACCGGTGATCGAATTGAACAGGTTTACACTGGAATAGATTTACAACATCATGATCTCTGACATACTGCATGGGACTGAAACCCCTCTCCATCCATAAAGATACATTTAAGACAGTATCATTCTCTCCAGGCTGAGAAGGTAAGCCTTGAGCCAAGGAGATGGCCAAACGTAACTGTGCATTTATATGCAGGGTGTAATGCAATATTTCACTGTATTTTTTTAAGGACACAAGAAAAAGAGTATTCCATATTTACTCATAACTATCATCTCCTTTCTATTTGGGGGAAGGGGCTTAGAGATATTTTTCCACCAAAGTGGGCACGAGGAAGTAAAGGAAAATAAATTATTTTTTGAGTATATCAGCAACAGCAGCAATTCCCTTGAAAACAGTCCCTCTAAAGGCTTGATAACAGCAACTGAAGAGGTGTGAATTATAGATAAGCACCCGTCCTATTTACTTTCACCAACAATGTTTAATTAAACGCAGTTCACACCTTTTCAGTCACTCTAACCACCCTTCAAGATTGTTCCTGCTTGAAAACACAATGGGGAAAATTATTTAGGGGAAAATATGTTTTCTACTTCCTCCTTAAACCTGGAAGGGCAAATAGGTGAGTACACTGTAGCAGCAAAATCAAACTGATCAAAACAATCCTATTTCCCTGGACATGGAGGCGTATCTCCATGTATTTTAGTTTTTGACAATAAAATCCAAATCTAGGACACACCCATTCAAAGTGTTAATTGATACATTACTTTTATAACATTTTTAAAACATTGATTTGCTTTTGGAAAATAACGATTCCTCAAGTCCAAACTCTAAATTAAGCCTTTTCGAATGAGTGTTAAGTTTGGTTTGAGTCTCTACAGCTCAACTAAGTGGCAATATAAAGATAATTAAGACCAAAAATATGATTGTCAATCACTTGTTACACTCTGAAATATGTTTTGTTTGCTACTCTGCTATGGGGTTTAAGGCAATTACTAAGGTAATGTTTCCACCACAAGAAAGTCAGCTATCACCACTGTCCTAACTCAGAGGAAAACTCTTTGTCATATGGGTTGGGCAGTTATCATTGGATTATTATTCATATGTTTTCCTTTGTTAAAATTGTTATCCTTTTAGTATCTTCCACATAAGCTTTCTTCTAGCAAGAGGAACCACGTCTGTCGTTTTCACTGCGGCATCACTGGAGCCTAGGATAGTGCTTGGCACGTGAGAGGAACTTAATAAATATTTAGGAAATGGATTATAAATGCAAAACATGTTCACTGTGGAAAAATCCGAACAGTGCCAAAAGCTATAGAGTAAACAAGAAAAGTACTCCCTACCCTGACTTTTTTTCACTAGTGTTAACACTGGTACCAATCTTTACCCTTCCTTCTGTTTCTCCATGCATATACCATCCTAATGTGTGTGTATTAATATAAATTATTACAGTACAAATTTGTATTTTTTTAATTTAATATAAATGCAATATAAGCATATTTTATATAAAATATATTTATATGTAAATTGAATCATCCTACTAGGCAATTTGTTTTCTTTTTTTAATTATTGAATTAAAGTTGATTTACAATGTTGTGTTAGTTTCAGGTGTACAGCAAAGTGATTCAGTTGTATATATATATATACATATATATGTATATATATATGTATATATATATATATATATATACACACACACATATATATGTATCTTTTTTAGATTCTTTTCTATTATAGGCTATTACAAGATATTGAATATAGTTCCCTGTGCTATAGAGTAGGTCCTTGTTGTTTATCTATTTTATATATAGTAGTGTGTATCTGTTAATCTCAAACTCCTAATTTATCCCTCCCCCCTCAATTTCCCCTTTGGTAACCGCAGGTTAGTTTTCTGTGTCTGTGAGTCTGTTTCTGTTTTGTAAATAAGTTCATTTGTGTCATTTTATTAGATTACACACATAAGTGATATATCATATGATTTTTGTCTTTCTCTCTCTGACTTACTTCACTTAGTATGATAATCTCTAGGTCCATCCATGTTGCTGCAGGCAATCTGTTTTCTATTTTATTTTTATACTTGGCAAAATATCTTGGTCCTCTTTCCATAAGGCTTTAATGATAAAGTTACACGCTTGTTTACAATTATTTTTCAACTTGAGGATGAGAAGACTTTGGGAGAATCTTCTTAGTTCCTAGTCAGTGGAGGAGTTAATTCTTAGTGGACAAGAGAAAAATAGCATGAATTCCACGTACCCAAATATAATCTGATTCATTCATCTTCCTATGACATTGTTCACAGTTAAAATCTTGGAATAAGAACAAGCCAGGAAAAATTATGAGATCTGGTGATGCCATACCTAATTGAAGCTCTGGTTCATTCATGAGGAATAAATACTTGGATCTACTTGGATTCAGAAGTTAAAAAAGAGGTGATCTCGGGACTACCCTGGTGGTGCAGTGGTTAGGAATCCGCCTGCCAGTTCAGGAAACACGGGTTCCAGCCCTGGTCCGGGAAGATCCCACATGCCGCGGAGCAACTAAGCCCGTGCGCCACAACTACTGAAGCCCATGTGCCTAGGGCCTGTGCTCCACAACAAGAGAAGCCACCACAATGAGAGGCCCGCGCACCACGGCGAGGAGTGGCCCCGGCTCCCCGCGACTAGAGAAAACCCACGCACAGCAATGAAGACCCAATGCAGCCAAAAATAAATAAATAAATAAATTTACTAAAAAAAAAAAAAATAGCCTATAAAAAAATAGGTGATCTCCAGTAACAACAAATTATACAAACTCATAAGGCTGACCCCAGGAACAAGGTACAGTCTATGACTCAACAGAAACAGTACATTTAAATATTTAATTTACCTCATATTCTTTCAAACTTCAATGACCATATTTCCATTTTGTTACTGTATAAAATTATCATATTTATTTTAAACTCTGGCAAATTTTCTGAAGAGAAGGAAACAGTAAAACCTAAATGCAGTATATAAAATGCACATCTACAAAGCACATACATATACAGAAATATATTAAAAACAAACCAAAAACTAAACCTAGGCCTCCCACAGAGAAGAACAATTTTTCTCCATCTCCAAGCTAAAATGTTAGTTTCACTAGACATACTGAAATATACAAAGATTTCAGGAACTTTGATTTGGGTGGGAGACTTGAGTGAATTCTAGAATCTATTTGGGTTCAGTTCCTGGCTCTGCCCTCATCTGCTGTGTGAACTTAGGCAACTCGTTTAGCACGGAATACATGCTCATTGTTATTATTTTGTGTCTGTTGTTGTTATCCCCAACTGAAAGCAACAATTTTAATACCATTGTTACAAACTCTTTATAATAGAATTTAAGTCCCAAAGAAAAGACTAGAAAAGAATAAAGAGTGCTTTAAACCTAAGATGAATTTTTAAAAAAGAAAGAAAACGGTACCCATATGAAGTGATGGATGTGTTAATTACCTTGATTGTGGCAATTATTTCACAATATATATTAATGAAATACAGGTCATCTACCTTAAAAATACGCAATTTTTATTTGTCAGTTATACCTCAGTAAAGATGGGGTGATCTCTCTGTAGACCTAGTAGTGTAAAGAAAGCAAAAAGACAATGACAGTAGCCTCTTGGCTACCCTTCATCCTTTGCCTTCTGCAAATTGTAAAGATGAAAAGAACCCGAACTGCCAAGCATACCTGGTGGGTTTAGCTACACATCAGATGTGTCCTACCTTGTCCCTTCCTGTTGATGTCAAGCAGTTAGCCACGAGAGATCAGCAAGTCCGGGTATAAAGGAGGAGTATTCTGCTATCAGATTCAGGATACTTACTGTGACCCCAGAGTTGCCTGGTTTCTCTAATATTTTTGTAATTCCCTGTGCATCCCACACCCCCAGCCTAAAGTACAGGAGCACTAGCACACAGCCTTACCTTCTTTGAGCATGCCCACTTTTAAACACTTCATGAAGCGGCAAGCCTGGCAGGATTTACGTCTGCGCTTTGTGATTTCACATTCATTCGTGGCAGGGCAGCTATATTCTATATTACCTAAAACACAGAGTTTAAGAAAAGAAGCTGTTAGATTTGCAAGACCCAGGCAACCCTAGCATCCCCAAGGCAACACCAACTCTGCTACTCCTGCCATCCTCCCTCAAAAAAAAGTCAACGGCAGTCATGAGGATGGCACAAATATGAAGCCAGATGCTCGCTATAACCACTGAAGATGCATCAAATAATGAGAAGATATATGGTGAAGCTCTTCAAAAGATTAAGCTTAAAATCAGCCTTTAAAATTATGCTTCATCCACTCATACAAAGTAGCGGTCTTCCAGAATTTGAGGATCCGAAAGAAATTTCCCAGCGGATTATTTCCATAAAAACACCAACATCAAAACCGTATTACAGTACCATCCATCCTGGACTTCTTTTGGTTACTAATGCCCTGATGCATCAGACTTTTTGTCTCTCTGACACTGAACAGTACAAATCTCAATGTGAAAAATGGTCAGCAGGCTAATTTGGGACTGCGCAGTAAGCTCCTTGAGGGCAGGGACTGAAGTTACACGGTTCTCGCTTCATCACTTACCAGAGCCTTACAATACAATTTTACTCTTGGAAAATGTTTACTGATGATGATGATCACCATCATCACCACCATCATCACCATCACCACCATCATCATCACCATCACCACCATCATCACTATCTTCATTACAACCATCATCATCACCATCTTCATTACAACCATCATGACCACCATCATCACCATCATCATCATCATGTTTATTCAATTACTTGCATAATGAATTCCAAACACTCAAGCTGCATGGAAGTGCTATAAATCAAAATAAACTGCTATGAAATTATATTTTTAATATTACAGTCTACATCATTTACGTTAGTAACAACACATTTGAAGTGATAAGGATGTCGCCAGAAGATCCAAACTTTAACTTGCAATTTTTCAATTAGTGCCAAAGACTATGTGTGGGAAGTGCTCTGGGGCTGCCTACAGCTTTGTAGAGAAGCTGCCTTTAAAATAAAGCCTCTCTCCCCTATCAGCTCTGTCACATAGTGCTTGAAGGTCTTTCGTTACTTCCTAACCCTTTCCCCTTGTGATTAAGTGCATTAGTATCTTAATGAAAATGCATTCTGTTTATTGCCCTCTTGGGAAGGGGGAGGTCATCACACCAAATGCATAAATTGTCATCAGAGACGGTCCGAGCATAATTGCAATTTTGCTGCTCCATGTTTGCAATACCCAGGGTCCATCCAAGTCCCCTGAAACATGCACAGATTCTAGTAATTAGCATAGAGTCTGCCTGGGACCACAGCATTGATGAAATATTTCAGAGTTAATCACACTTTGTAAACACTGATTTATATTGACTACCTTTCTCCAGACTGATGTCTCCTCATTAAATATCACATTAGTGGATTGCAGGATTGTACAAAGACTCAACTACTCAGCAACTGCTAATTCAACAGGAAGTAATACCTAACCACTCTTAACTACGGAGAACTGGTTAAGTATGCATGGCTTCAAAAAAAAAAAAAAAAAAAGCCTGTGCATTATAACTTAAGATAATCCTATCAAAATTGACTAAATTAGCATTCTAATTCAGGGTATTTATAATAATAAAAGCACCTACTTTTTAACATAATAGGTGAAATATTAAGAGTAATATTAATTGCATCAACAGAAGCACACACCATCACCTTCCTCAGAGATATTATTGTGTTACTGTATTATTACACTCACAGAAAACCAAGGATAAGTCAAAGGAACCAAACTGGCTGGGTCACGGCTGAGAATAAAAGGATTTAGAATCTGAACTTTAGATGAATGATTTTTCACTGCGATTTTCACTGAAAATTTATTTTGCATCAAGAGAGTGTTGCTAGTCATTTTCTAGGGGTTAATTAGTATTCTACTACCAGATCCTTCCACTCTACATGGCTCTCCTTATACTTATGTAAAAAGAAACCCAAGCCTCTGCTTTCTCAGGAAGAGTGGAACAATAACTAGTTAGAAAGAGAAAAAAAAAAAATGTTTTCCGAACAGCATTACTTCCCTTTTTTTGTTCCTCAAAAGTCAATACGAAGTCATCATTTGTTCACTTTCTAGTATCAAGGCATGAGCACAAGTTCCCCTGCCCCATCCCTTTTAACCCAGTGCTGGAAACTTCTACTGGGATGACCCAGCATCACACACACACAAAATAATCACCTTCCTTTTCAAACCAGTTCCTCTTCTTCTTTGAACATTATATCCTCATCCTTCGCAACAAGGCCCTTCTGACAGGCCCCTAAATGAGGCCTGTGTGAGCTCACACCTGAACTATGGTAGTTATCGCCTAACTGGGCATTTTGCCTCCGTCCCGTCCCCCTCTAATCCACACTGCATACCACGATCATATTCCTCTTCCTATGACGGCTTTGATCATGTCGTTAAATCAACTTTTAAAAAAATCAATAGATTCCTATGGCCTCTGGAATAAACATAAAATATTCACCTAGCCCACAAAATCCCTGCCCCATGTGACTCTCATCCACTTTTCCAGCAACATTACAATGATTACCTTATATGAACTTCCTGATGCACCAATTTGATTTATTCAGTTTTTGCTGTGTCCTTCAGACGTCCCTCTGAGGATGATCTATCTTTGCCCCTCTTTTCTTCTTAAAATTACTTCCAAGGCTCAACGTTCAACTCAAATTCCATTCAAATCTTTCATGAAAACTTCTCAAACCACCCTAGCAGAAAATGATTTCTTGGTTCTCATATCTTTTCGGGTACTCTCATCATATACAGACGTGCCAGATTCTTTTATACCTTTTCACGTGCATATTACCCATGAGATGGTCAGATCCTGGAGGCAAGGATTATTGCTTATGCGGAATAGAAATCCTCCACCCAAAAGTAGTATATAAGTAAAATAATACATTTTAAATTACGTGATATTTTTTGGTGTCTCAAGGTCATTTTTCTGAACATCAATTATGATGCTGTCACATAGTACTGTCCGCAAGGTCAGGTGAGCTAGATGGCCCATTAGGAAGCAAAATGAAGAACACAAGGAAAACCAGTCCACAAATCAAATTAAAAAGAAAAAAAAGTAGAAGAAAATCTAGTTAATTTTTCAAAACCTTACAAAAACACCTTTGACAAAAATGGAAATCCATGGCAAAACCAGGAGAGCTTATCAAGGAGAAAATAGAAAAATACAAAGGTTTCTGGGGAGTTAAGTGTGAAAAGAGAAAAAAAACCAAAACAAAACTGTAAGAAGTTTTAAAGGAAATAAAAGTACATCTTGATATAAATAAGAATAAAAGTAATATAAAATATGAAAATACAGATGGGTGGCACTAAAAGAGCTATTTAATGTTTATCTTATCATAACACTTACTATCATTTACAAAATGGGTGCCCTAAGAATTGGAGCCATGTTGCAGAAAACACTCAGGAGTGATTCAATTATAGCAGCTGAATCTATAGACGCCCCTTCTCTGAATGACTGTCTAAAGATTTTTATATTTCTTCAGAAACAGAAGGGAAATTGTCAAATTGCCATATGAGAGTTTTAGATCACATATAAAGAAGGATTCCAGTTTCCTTTCTAACCACTACATTCTATAATTCTTCAATGACAAAGAGATACGTAAAGGCAGAAGAATTTTTAATAGTGACTTAGGATGAGTTCTTGAGGGCAGAGTTCTGTCTCATTTATAGCTGAATCCTCAACGCTTATCAATAAGCCTACCATTTTGTACACGTGCAGGGCTGGGAAAGAAAGAGCAAGTCCCTGCCTCTTAAGGAATCTACAGTTTTACAGAGGAGACAAGACATGTCAACAAATCACAATACAACTGAGTGTGCAGTGCAACGGTTCTGGATTCAAGTCAGCACCAGACACCCGTGTACACGGATGCATCCCCACAGCTGCTGAGAGTGTGCTTTGGAAAGTCAGTGAATTCTTCACACAGGAGCAAATGATTGAACTGTGCTGTAAAAAATGAATAAATGACTACATTGGGGTAAAGGAATCTTCCCCAAGCTATAGAAAAAAACACCACATTCTTATAAAAATTTCGCTGTGAATGGAAAGAAAATACACTGGTCCTGAGTATTTTCATAAATGATAGATTTTCAGCTAAGCATATAGACATGGTTTACGATGAATCTGACATCCTTCTGCCAAATGTTCTGTTTCAATAAATTTGTCTTGACATATATGGAAGATAACCTTGATTTCACTAAGTAACACTGGTTTATACCTTGAAAAACAAATCAACATCATTCTAAAGAACTTCTTGGCTGGAGGAAAACCTCTCTAATTTCCAAGCCCTCCCACTGAGTTCCTTAGTTCATTGTTGTTGGCTGTGATCACCCACCCAACAGTCTTTGATTCATGTCAGAGTCTACAAAGATTCTGCCCTTGAAAAACCTTCCCTGGTGCTTTTTCTATTCAATGAAGAGAGCATTTTATCCTAAAAATATGCTGCCCCAAGCACCTAGGCAACACTGTTACATCTATTTTGATAATGGCTCTAAGACACTCTCCCAATAGACCCTATGATCTCGATGGGGCACTTGTTTTCCTTCGATTCACCAAGAGGAAACAGGCAAAAATATTTCCAGTAGCAACTGCCGGCTTCTGGAATGTTAACACTGGACAGTCATTCAGGGGAATGCAGAAGTTATTGTTCACAGCCTAGAATTCTCATTTCAGACACGGAGTTTTCTTGGATTATAGCTCGCTATTTTCTGGGCCACGTTTGTTATAAGGCACCAGGGACTGAATTGGGCAGCCGTGGATGACACGACTGGAATTTTCCCAGTTTTGTCAATAGCTGGGGAAATAAGCTCAGCTTCAGAGGGAACCAGATCCACGTGGAAGCTCTGGGTTTTTTAACCAGGCTGACAATCATGATAGAGCAAGTTATAATATCTCTTGGCGTCTTTTCAGAAGGTCCTGGGCTCTGATGACTGACTGCAGAGTCTTCTGTACAATCAGTTTGAGGGCAATATAATCCTCTCACTTACTGCTTAATAGAATCTTGCAGCTAGCTGGTGGATAGACTAACAGGGTGTATGTAAAACTTCAGCCTGGAGCGTCAGTGGATAATTTGTATATTCCTTTCAGTCACTTAATGGACTTTTACAGTTTAGCAGTGAAAGGGCTGAATGATGTAAATTAGCACGGCATCTCAAAATAAAAATATATGTCAAATCTTTACTTCTGACTCACATCTCTTGCACATAGTAATGAAGCATTGGGCTTTATGTAGTTCCCAAGAGCTGTCCTCTTTTTCATACATACAGACATCATAATTTTAAAGCCAATTTGAAAGCATCTGTCTATTTCCCCCAATTGTTTTAATTTTATTAACAGAACCAAATGGCTTGGGATGACCCAAGGGCACTCCAAGTGGGGTTTATCCAATTGTTTTCCAACATGAAGTGATTTAAAAATAATGGGATTCGCCTCAGTACACAATTACAGAGCATTAAAAACATGAAGGCAGTAATCTGTAGTATTTTTGTTTTAAGTGTCCAAAAGCAGGAAAAAGAAAGAAGGAAAACCCTCTCTTTACTGTATGGTAGTAAAGGTTTTTCCATACAGTGATACAACTTCCCTTTCTTTCCTTTTCTTCTCTTTTTTGTGTTTAAAGCTCCTTTGTTTCTAGCTCCTTTCTCCTCATTCTACCTGAAATAGAAAATAACAGTATCTATAGCCGGGATTATATAATGTGAGATAATAACTCATTACATACCTGTGGCAAAAAAAAAGTCATAATTCTATCAATGCATATTTAAGTAAAGGATGCTATTTTATTTTCAAAGAACGCACCCAAAGTTAGACTTCAAAATAAGTTACTTAGGGACGCTATATCTCTTCCCAGAAGAATGCTCTGAATACTTTTTGAAACTTCTTTCAAACTGCCACTAGAGTTATTTCAAAGCTATAAAGCAGAGAGGGGAAGGAATCAAATGACACTTTGCTCATACTCACCCAAAATATCTGACTGGCCAAATACAAGACACGATGCCGAACGACGGTTGTCTATTACGAAATGTTAAATCTCCCCTCAAAGGTCCAAGAACTGCCATCACTGAAGATATTTCAAGAATCTGCCTCAAGTTCTCAACGAAGATGCCCCAGACTATGACAAGGAATGGCAGCCCCAGGCAACCGAGGGGACCCCACCCACCTGCGAGCTCTAAGACGTGGCAGATGGAGGAGGTGGGGGAAGAGGGCCACGTCCGGCTAACAGGCACACCGGGCTCTCAGCAAAGCAATTTCCTACACAGGGTTATGCCAGAGCCTCACATTCTTTGCCTTTTGGCTGCCCCTCTAACCCTCTACAAAATGAGGTGGGAGACAGGCGGGTCTAGAAAAGGTCACTTGATATTTGGTTCTTTAAGGTTCTACTGGATTAAATTCTGATCATCACAAAAGCAATTTACAAGAGCCCTAAAAGTATGTGGGCACAAATGACTGCCTTTTCACAGTGAAGATCAGGCCTTGCTCCCAAATGCGAGTGGATGATGCTTTGCCTTTAAGGGAAAAAGATCAGGAAAAAACCCACAAGCAGGCAGGTTTATTTATTTTTTATTCTTTTTTATTTTTTGGCCGTACCACACAGCTTGTGGGATCTTAGTTCCCTGACCAGGGATTGAACCCTGGCCCCCCAGCAGTGAAGGCTCAGAGTCCTAACCACTGGACCGCCAGGGAATTCTCCAAGCAGGCAGGTTTATAAATCCTAGTGACTGGAGACTAAACCACAGACTCTGGTTTCATCCTCCAGCCATCTGTGTTGGGAGGGCCATTGAGCCTACAGTGGGTACCAGCATTGACTGCCTCCATGCAAATACATGTATCTAATCACAAGATTACATTTCCCCATTGTATTCAGTGAACAATGATTTAGCAGGAAAACAATGCTGTACAATGGGGAGGAATTATTTAGTCTTAATTTTTTTCCAATTTAAACAAGACATACCCTGCCTCAGTTTCCCCCAAACTTGTAAACATGGCCACTCCTTTATTGCTTTAATTGCACAACTGTTAACACTGAGCACGGTGCATGTTCATCTCAAAGAGAAGTTGGGAAAAAGTTCTTGTGTGCCCATGTATATCCATCCTTAGCATACGGCCTTGCATATGGGTCAGGAAAACGTCTGAGGATGAATAAGTGAGGGAAGAAGGAGAAAGGAAGCGGCAGATCTCAGTTCAAATTCCAGCTCTGCACTTTCTTAGCTGTCAGAACTCAAACCGGTCACTTCACCTTCATACTCCCAGTTTGCTTACGTACAAAAGAGGAATCATCACTCCTGCTTTATAACATTGTAAGCATTACGTGGAATATAGGTATTAAAATCATATACAGTTTTGTTCTCCCTTCTGAGAAGAAAGGGAAGAAACACTGTAAGATTTTCATCGACGATGAAACATTATGAAATACTCTGACTCAAAGACCTAAGCGTGGAGTTTGGGAATAGTATAAAAACAGTCTTCTGCAGATTTATGCAAGAGTGTGAGAATGAATATGCCATTCACCCAGAGAACTGGAGAGAGGATTTTGTCTTGCCAACAACTCTCGTGTACACAGCTATAGTTTACAGATACCAGGAGGAGAGGAAGAAGTGTAATAACTCAAGTCATTTTTTAAAGCACCAAATTGTCTACGAAGTGAATTTCCAAGACATCAACCACCTCTCCTCATGAACATTTCCTGTCACTTCCCTGGAGCTTGTTAAACTGCCCATCGCTGGGTGTAATCTGATTATAATTGAGGGCAAAGCATTTGCAAAGCTCTTCAAAATCTCACCCCAGCCTTATCTCTTGCCGCAGTTCCAGGTCAATCCCTACCCCTATCCCAAGTCCACCCCCTTGTCTGACACCCACGCTGAATTACTTCCAGTTTCTAGAAAGCAGCATTGTCTTTCCTGCTGGTCCTAGATGTGCTTCTTTTATCATTTCTTCAATGAAGCTCTCCCAGGGCCCACAAGACTGGGGTCCAGGGGTCTGTATGGGTATAACTAGTTCATCTCGCACTTACCTTCAAGCGAACTTTTCTCCTAGCCTTTAAGGCACTTTATTACATGTGTCTAGTGAATTGCCCACCTCTTGTCCCAACTGTACAACTGTCCGTTCCTTGAGGACGGGGACTTACTCCCCTGGAGTCCCCAGCAGAACGTTTCATTACCCGTCCACTTGATTTTTACTGATCCTATTTCTCATTCCTTCATTTTAATGTTTAGCTCCAAAGTACGCATAAAAATAAACTAGGTACAGTCAATTAGACAGAGCATAACTGATAGCAGCCCACCAATAATATACCATTTGTCATAAAGCAACACAGATTTTTAGGCTATTAGACTTAGAACAAATCCCAAATTCCAGTAGGTTCAGGCTCCTGGTTTTATGTAGACCTGAAAGAGGTGGATGGGTACTGACTTATCTATGATCACTCAACCCTCTTTACAAGGATAAGTGCTAGTTAATTGCAGAAAAGAGACTAAAACTCAAATTCCTGACAACCAGCCCAATGCTCTTTCAATGCACCTGTTAAAACTTACATACCAACACCTCTAATAAACAGTAAGAGTGTGGAGCACTCTTCTATGTGCTCTACATCTATGAACCCCCATTTTGCAGATGAGAGAATTAAGGCACAGAGAGAAGAGGTAACATGCCCAGAATTACACAGCTTACAAGCGCCAGAGCTAGGATTGAAACCCAGGCACTCTGGATCCAAGTCTCTCCTCTTAACTAAGATGCAATGTCGCCTGACTCTAATCTCCAAAAGAAATTAATTGAGTGCTGTAACTGAGTGTTGTTTAGAACAGAAATGAAAAATGAAATCGTTATCTCCTGAGAGGGTGCTTTGTGTAGCTGTTGTTGTTGCTGCTACTGTTGCTGGTTGCAAAGGAAATTTTGATGCCTGGGAATGTGGTAGGATAGGGTGGATCTTGGCATTGTCATTTGCTGTTGTCAGACTTGTGGTGCAAGACCAGCTGTGGGAGAGGATAGGGTTGCTCTTGGAGAAGGGAATTCCTCAACACCTCAAAAAGAAATCCCTCAACTTGTCTCTGTACCACTATGGTTTGTGACCAGTTTAAGTCCACAGAAACCAAACAAACCGTGTCACCAAAGCAACAGGTGTCAGGTTGTACACATGTATTTTATAGATCCCCAAACACAGCTATTGTTCATGATCGGAAAAAACTCAGAATCCAGAATCGGCAGGGTGTGCTTTGAAATGCATTTAAAAGGGAATAACAGTATACAATCAAAAATGCTTACTGATGAAAATGATGGAGAATACAAATCTCTCTCATCAAGGTATGCAGAAATTTAACGTTTTTAGCTTTGACAATGACATCTTCTTGGAAAGGGCTACTGCTCTTTTGCAGTGTAGAAAACATCCCCTATGTGATGTGTGCAGACACTTCATCTTTGCCTTTAAGCTCCTATGGTATAGGGATCGTGTCACGGTCTTCATAAAAGAGCTCAAAAATGACCACTGCCACCTGAAAGGTGTTATATCTGAGCTAACCGTAACTCCCCAAATTTGCTGTGCTCAGGATCCAACTCCAATTCTTATGTGTTCTTTCTCTACTTAGAAATTTTAAACAGCCTTGATATGAGTCTGCCTGTGTCTCTTTAAACATACAATTAAAAAAAAAAAAGCTCTGTTAACATAATACTCTTGGTGAAAGGAAGAAATGCTAATTAAGTCTAATGCATCCACTCCATTTGGATAGAAAGAGTTTCAATGTGCGCATTTTGCAGTGGCAATTACCGAATGGTACAGTAAGTCCGTATGACAAGTGTGGAGGCATTAGGATCCTACCCTATGTGACAAAAACAAATGACTCAAAGAGGAATTTGACTTCATGCCAATCTTGAGATTTTCCTTCTACCTTAAACAAGTCAAAACAAGCATACCCTTTCCTAATACTGCCCCTAAGTGCTTTGTTCTTGAATGCTACCAGTGTGCCCAGAACTCCTAAGAGACATTGGTATTAGATTCTTCCTTCCGGATCAAGTTCACGTATTCAACAAGTGTCGACCTATGTCCTCCAAAGCTGGTATGGATTTGGGGAAATCCTGCTTGACACAAGTGATGGTAATTGATCTATATTTAAACTGTAGAATGTGATATAACTGTGATTACAAGATGCTAGAGTCAAATGGGTTCAAGTCCCAGTTCTATCATTTTCTGTCTGAGTTGGGGCAAACTTTTAAACCTGGAGTTACTTTCTTTGTAAATGAAGTGGTCATGGGACCTAGCAGTTGATACCTCATGGGGTTGCTGTGTGAAGCAAGTGAGATCGTGTATTGAAGGTACTGAGCAGAGTGCCTCATACAGAGTGAGCCTTGATTATCAACCATCATCACAACAGGGTAACGATACTCAGGAGAGGGATGCAGAAGAAGAGCCAAGAGGGACTTGCGAAGGGCCCGGTGCTGGGCCTCAGCCCAGAAATGAGGAAATGCTGGGCAGAGAATTCCTCCTGGCCGGCACTAGGAAGCCAAAAGGCTAGGAGCGTAGTAGGTCTGTTAAATCAATAGGCACCATTAGGAGAAGCATAAGCCAACGTTCAAAAAGGAGTAATGACTAGTCACCCCAAGAGTCAGGGGACGCCAACAAGGCTGCCAGCTGGATTTAGAGTAAAACAGAGAAGCTCAGAGGAGAACCAGTAAAGCTCGGACCGTGTAGCGTGTGTGCCTGAAGATTCTCCTCTCGGAAAGAAAACCTGGGCACCTAAACTGTCTGCTCTGACAGGGTGGTCAGCAAAGGACCTGACGTCTCCTCAGGGAGGAAAAGTACAGAGGGAAACTTAGCAGGGGAGAGTGGGGGGCTTCTTCCTGTTGGATGATGATCCAGGGGAGGCAGGGTCAGGATTCCTCTTCCTGGAAACACTTAATTCTTACCCCTTTATAAAACAGCAGGGGTCCACAAGCTTTTTCTTAAAGGCCCAGATAGCCAAGAGTTCAGCTTTGCAGGTCCTTCAGTGTCTGGTACAACTCCTGTAGAAGCAGGAGAGAAGCCACAGACAACGCAAGAATCGGTGCGGCTGTGTTCCAATAGAACTTTCTTTAGCAAAGTGGATTTGGCCCCCAGGGCCTTGGTTTACTGATCTTGGGTCTAAAACATGTGGACAAAAGGCTGCAATGATAAGAAATACTTTACAATCTCTTATCCATCATTTCCTCTTTTTTTTTTTTTTTTCTCACAACCCTGTAAAGTAGCTTCTTATAAGTTAGGTTCAGATATTAAAAAAGAAATCTCAGTAAACTGAGACGAACAGGTGGCAGGATGAGTTGAAGGGCTTTTGCTTGAAATATTTGTAAAATTTGAAATTGTTATCCACGTAAAACATAGTCTGAGGACTCTGGGGACAGCGAGGGTGTTCCAGAAGCAAGGAAGCAGTGCAGACGCTTTGGAAGCGAGGGAAAAAAAATACAGGCGCAGTCAAGGACAAAATCTTGGGCTAGATTCGTTCCTTTGAAGATTCTTGTACTTGCCTCTGATCTTCCTCAAATGGAAACTATGTTAATAGTATGCGCTGAAAGAAAATGGGTATCAGAATGCAGATGTAGGGTATGCTTTCAGATTCACGCTAAAGCATTCAGATCTCAAGCTCTAAATTTTAAATTAATCCAGATTTTCTTGTACTAAATTCTCTTGTTTTCTTTCTAGGATGACTCAGTGATGCCCTTCTAAAAAAAAAAAAAAACATATAAAAATATGGCTGTTTCTTTAAACTTTTTCAAACCAAAATAAAACAAGAGTTAATTCCAAAGAATATAATTTTTTCCTATAAACATCCAGATGCATTCATATAATCACTTAAAAGAAAAAAAAACTCCTTCTGACTAGTATTCATCATAAGAAAAAAAAAAATTGATTCTGAGCTGCCTTCTATTGTGGTCACAACGTTTAGTAAGTGGACAGGAGAAGAAATAAGCCTCTTCCCTCCTGAAATCAAGAACGAAAGAGTCTGGGAAGTGTTATCAGCGGTGAGTGTACACTTTTAGGATCAACCTAAGACCAGCAACTAAAAATCTAGTAGCAAAATGAGTGTCAGCAGATAAAATCCAAGGGAACTGAGACAGAAAACTGATACGGTGGTACTGAAGGGCTGAACTCTCAAACTTTATATTTAGGGGATTTCAGAAAATGAATGATAAAAAATTAGATATTTTTAAGACTTACTTCTGCTGCCTCCTTTTTACAAACCTTTAATATCATCTAATCATCACTGAAAATATTAATTCTCCTTTTTTATTATATTTTAACAACTTAATGGAAAAATTTGCCCATGAACTAAAATCTCTTAAGAAAAATTCAGTCCAAAATTATTCAATGCTTGAAAAGCTTTTAAAATATACAAGGCAGGGTAATGAGGGGGTTAAGAGAAGAGGCTCTGGGTTCAGACTGAGACCCAACTGTGTCTGGGCAATTTCTTCTCTGTGCCTCTCTGTGAACTTTATAGAAGTTCCACATCTATAAATAATATAGTAATATTATAATGGTAGTATCTGCTTTAACGCAATGGTGGAAGAATTAAATAAGATAATTAATGTAAAGCACTTAGAATAATGTGTGGCACATTTTAAAAACAAATATATTCATTATTATTATGACAAATTAACAAATTCTTCATCTATTACTGGTATAAAGGCATGGTATTCAATTCAAGAGGATGAAACCAACTATTTACATTGTCCACCTATGTAATTACTTATGGATAAGCATTGGCAGGTGAAAGATTAGAACTTCAAATTTGAGAAACATCCAGAACGCCTCAAAAATATTTAAACATTCACATCATACTCATTATTAGAATGGCCATTATTAAAAAAAAAAAAAGAAAGAAAGAAAATAAGCATTGGAGAGGATACAGAGAAATTAGAACCCTCATTCACTGTTGGTGGGGGTGCAAAATGGTGCAGCCTCTATAGAAAAAAATATGGAAGGTCCTCAAAAAATTAAAAATAGAACTGCCATATGATCCAGTAATCCCACCTCTGGGTATTTTATCCAAAAAATTGAAAGCAGGATCTCGAAGAGATATTTGTACACCCATGCTTATTGCAGCATTAGTCACAATAACCAAGAGGCAGAAACAACCTAATGTCCATTGATGAATGAATGGAAAAAGGAAATGTGATGTATACATCTATACATATAATGGAAAATTATTCAGCTGTGAAAAAAAAGGAAATCCTGACATATACTACAACATAGATGAACTGAGGACAGTATGCTAAGTGAAACAGGCCAGTCACAAAGACATAAATACTACATGATTCTGTTTATAGGGGGTTCTAAAGTAGTTAAACTCATAGAAACAGAAAGTAGAATGGTGATTACCAGGGGTTGGAGGAAGGGGAAGATGGGGAGTTGTTATTTAATTGGTATAGAGTTTCATTTCTGCAAGATGAGATAATGTTGAAGATCTGTTGTACAATAATATGCATATAGTTAGCACTAAGGTATTGTACCCTTAAAAATGGTTACGATGGAAAATTTTAACTTATATATTATGTTATGTGCATTTTATGTTATGCTTTTTACCACAATAAAAAATAAAATGAATTGGACTTCCCTGGTGGTCCAGTGGTTAAGACTCCACGCTTCCAATGCTGGGGACGTGGAGGTTCGATCCCTGTTCGGGGAACTAAGATCCCACGTGCCACATGGTGCGGCCAAAAAAAAGAAAAAAAAAGAAAAAGATGTGAAAAAATAAAATAAATAAAAAATATGCTGGAACATCATTTCTTTTACATATAAACTTATATTAACTTTTCGTATAAACCAGAATACTTTACCAGCATCCATTACCTAATTTTGCTTTCAGGTAAAACTTCTGAAATGGTGTAATAAGAGAACTCCAATGACCAGGCCTGTTGAATCCCAACAACTTAAAGCAACTTCAAAAGAAACTTAATTAATGCCCTGTGTATACTTTATCACTTCTATGATGTTATCTAAATTTATCAAGTAATTATCAGAAAAATGAATCATTGCCTTGGGCTTTACCAGTAAAGAAAAAAAAATTCTGACCCATGCCACTGAACGCCACCCTGCCATTCCTCACAACCTGTCTCACAGCTTCCAAAACCTGAATTCTAACAAGTAACAAATCCTCAGGATTCAAATCATATTGAGACATATACTCCTGCAACTGATTACCCAAAAAAGTGACCCACATTCGCACCAATAGGAACTTCAGACAGCAGAACTCTCATCACTCAATTTTTTTGTTTTCTTTCCTACCTTTAGGGTGAACATTTTAGTGTATCCTAACTGGATTCAGCCAGAACCAATTCTGAATTTAGGGGAAGAAGGATTTTATCATGTAATTACTTTAACATATGTTAAAGCATGCACTTTGAAAAATATGAAGTACAATGTATCTTTCCTAGTATTTGCGCTCAAGCATTTAATATGACGCTCTGTAGACGGTAGCCATTCTAACAAGGTAATTTATTGGTTATTCTCTGAACGAAACAGCATTATTTGTCAGGGCTTGGTTCTGAGTGAGGGAGAACCAAGAGGAAAGAATGAAAGCTATTAGAATGTTAAGAGAGGTACTGATACCTTTTCTTGGGAGTTCATCTTGTTATCAAAGGACAGCCTCCAGCCTCTTCATCAAAACAGTCATCAGATAACACTAGGGTGACCTGGGTGCAAGTCCAGCTGTCTGTAGGCAAAGTATCAGCCACACCCTACTACCTAAGAAGTCCCATCACAGATGCAAAAATCCACCTAGCTAACAGACGAGAAAGTAAATGGTTTTTTTAAAGAATTAATTGGAACTGATCCGTGAAGTCCTTCCGACCTGAGCATGTGAACAACACAAACTTTCTTCTCACCAGTGATTTGCTGGAAGAACTGGTGTGGAGTGCTGGGAGAGGTTGTGGATTTGACCAGTGGTAGGCTGGGCCAGGCTAGGAAAAGAGAATTACTCGCCAACAAATTCCCTGGAGGAAATGGCAATGCACGTGCTTCCTTTCCCGTAAGAAAGTGACTTTATCCGGAACAGGTAAGTATGGATGGCGCAGGTGGACCAGGACAGTGGAACCACAGAGGGCACCAATTCTCACGCCAGCTCCACCTACAATCAGCACCTGGGAGTCCCTTTCCTTCCTGGCTGCTACTTCTGAGGACACTGGCTCAGGTGAACCATGGGAAATGGATTTTATTTTCTGAGTACAGAGGGTTTTATTTAAGAAAAAAAAGTTCACAGAAATTTAAAAAAGAGAGAGAGCATAGCCTCTTAAGTATGCATGTGTAAAGATAATCCAGAATAACATTCGTATTTTTTTTGATTCTATAACGTAGGCCGTATCAGAGTAGAGTCAATGGAGAATATACTAATATTACAGATATATTAGAAATTTAGTTAAAGTGTGAAAATAGAACTAAGTTTAAAAAAATTACTAACAAGCTTGTCCTTTTATTAATTGTAACTATTGCACTTTTAAGAATTAGCGATATTACTACATTTTTTTAATAAATAAAAATAAATGCAATATCATTTACCAGAGGATCATAAAATGCATACTATAATTTCTTCCCAACCACTGTGAAATAACATAGACAGTAGAAGAGAGGGTCACTCGTTTTGCAAATATATTGCTTAGGAAAGTGAATTGTGTCTGCCTAACTTGACTAATTATCCAATCTCACTAATTTGACAGTGAACTACAGTTGGACTTTTTACCATGGCATAAAAAAGTTTCATTGCAAATTCTTTTCCTCCTTGAATGCCACTGGCATATACCCCTTACATGGGATAGGTTCCTATCTACTGTCACCCAACTGGACAACATACCCTTTCAGGAGGTTAAAATATGTTGATTTTAAATGACTTTCAAAATACAGTAACATAATGCAATGTGTTTAATAAACATGCAAATGATACCAGAGATGCTGGTGTTGCAAATGTGAGTTCCTAACATCTGAAGGACAAAAAAATAGTGGGGAACATTAAATTTTCTTCTCTTTTCTTTTCCCTGATCAAAGACCAACCATGCAATTTAATCTCTGAAAATTAATCACTCTTATTTTATACAACCAAGATCCAACTTTTTGTCAGTGACTCTAAATGTTACTTTATTTTCACTTACATTGATTCTGTTTTCTGATTAACTGGCTGATACACACATGTGTATGTCATAGTGAACAGTGAAAAGAGGCTAGAAAATTCTAATTCCTGGAAAAAAAATATTCTGAAAACTGAGATAATAGGCTAAAAAATATCATCACGATAGAGACCTTGCTTTCAATTTAAATAAATGATATGCATGCAAAGCTGTCCAGAAAGTCCTCTGATATGAAAATCCTGGCAGTCATTGTTGCCTACAAGGAAGATGAAGTGAGGGTGTTTTAGTCTAGCAGCTACCCAAACTAGGGCCAGCCTTCAAATCTAGCCCTAGGTTTGTTTTGGTATGACCTCAAGCTCAGAGTGGTTTTTATATTCTTAAACAGCTTAAAAAATAAAACAAACCAAAATTGAGTACATGACAGAGAAGGCATGTGACCTACAGATCCTGAGATATTTACTATCTGTTTTACCCTCTGGTCCTTTACAGAAGAATTTTGCTACCATTAGCTCTTCAACAACCTCAGAAGTGATGACAATTTAGGCCAATTCCTAAAGGTCAGAACAAACCATGAAAAAGGAATCACTACTCATTTATCCTGAGAAGTGGGTCCACTAAGTCAAAACTGAGAGAGATCAAACTGTAAACTGTGCTGTTTCCTAAAATATCAATTCGCATAATACATATTCTTTACCCACAAAGAAAGCCTGCAATACTAAATTTTACTATTAAAATAAACACTGAAGCTAACAACTAAAGTAGCAGGAGAATAATATTTCTCATTGATAACTTGGCAACATTCATGCATTTCAAAAACTCAGACAAAATTGGCATCACATGCAAGGAAAAGTGGACAAGTCAGTTAAACATAACAAAAGCAAGCTCGGAGTTAAAGCAAATGAGGTTTAGACAATATTTCTTTTGAAAATATCACCTCAGTATTTAATTTAACACTGCATCTAAACTGATAATCAATGAGATTTGTTAAGTCAATTTAGACAATTCCATATTATTTTGAATTTTAATTTTAGAACATATTCATTTTGAAGATGCTACATACAAACCGGGATAGTTATTTTCTCTAAATGCTATTTAAGTTGAACAGATAATACCTTATTATTTTCCTTGGTAAGGTTCATATGATGTACAGACACTCCATTTGTAAGTTATTTCCGCCAGTGCTGCAAATATTCTATTCTGAGACTAAAATAGCACATGATGGCAAAGAAAATGCTACATCCAGGAAAGGTCCTCTAGGACTAAGCCGTCTACTTCAGGAAGGAGTCAACAATTCAGGGTGGAAAATAGCAGACACATAGACTGTGCCCATTCACCTTGAGCATATGCCTTCCTCCTCTTAATGCCCTATGATTAAGGTGAGATTTAGGCTCTTATCAGTGTCACCTTTGGACTCAGACTAGGAGGGCCCCCCACCCGAAAGCCCTGGGCTTTAGAAAGTATCATGGTGCAAGCCCTTCCACAGGCTAAGGACACAAGCCCCGTTTGTACCGCATGATCCCCAGTACCCGGGACTCCTGAATTCCCAGGATAAGCCCCTACAAACCCCGTTCCAGGACCTGCGTGGCCCTCTCCCCTGGGTCGCTCCTCTGAAAGATGGCCTGGGCTGGACCGCAGTGCCAGAGGGCACATTACGAGGCCTGTGCGTGGTCAAGGTGCAGCTGTTAGGAAGGGGTGGATGGGCCTTGGACATGGGGGCAGGGGTGTCCACACTACGTACCAGACATGATGGAAGGCAGAGGGGAAGGAAGAGAAATGGGCTGGGCTGCAAGCTAAAAGCTGGCTCTCCTTCTACTGCCTCTTTCTGACACAAAACTCCTAAGAGTCTAAGAATTAAAAACGCCAAGCTAGCCTCCCAGGCCACTGTGAAGGCGTATTTGTCAAATAAGAGAACAGAACATATTTGACTTAGCAGTTTGTTATCTTAATTTACAAACGCTTACATATTTACATACACAATAGGTGGGTGTACACTGTCTCAGGTCCCACGAGCATCCGCAGTGGACTTGGTTCTCATGATGGTCCCTCCTAGATTTCACGCTGCAAAGACATTCTGCTTTTTTATTTCCTGAATCCCATATTCAAAGCTTAATTGGGATATTTTACTCAAGTGATAAGATTCAGGTTCCCTTTCTGATTAACCTAGTTTCCCATCCACAGTCACAGAAAAAAAAAATTAATTGATCACCACAAAACTACATAAAACCAGGGGAATTCTCTGGTGGGCCAGTGGTTAGGACTCGGTGCTTTCACTGCCGAGGGCCTGGGTTCAATCCCTGGTCAGGGAATTAGGATCCCACCAGCCGAGCAGCACAGTCAAAAAACAAAACAAAACAAAACCAAAAAAGCTATATAAAACCAATCAAATTTCCAATCGGCCCACCTAAATGCCCTCTAATATAAAAGGGCACTATTGTGAAAAATGGCTACAGGGAGAGAAAGTTTACTATCAGAGCAAAAGGGGGGTAGCTGTGAGCTGAGAAGCTCACAGGTCCTTCTAGTTTAGCATCAAAGACATCTATTTGTCCTAGAGTATTTGAACCACCCCGTGCTTGAATAGTCCAGTCATACTGCCAGTATCAACCAGAGTCAATCAATTATTGAGCCCTTACTATGGGCCAGGTGCTTTGATAGTCTCTTCATTTAATCCTTACCACCTGGGGAAGGGAGGCACAGAGAAGTTATGGCCTCTCAGCAGGTAAGTGGCTAAGACTTGGACCTGGTTTTATATGAATCCAAAACCCATGCTAGAAAGAATATCTTAAAAAAAATAATCTCCTATTTTTAAAATATATAATATCCTTTTTAAAAGAGGGGGGAATGCCATATTTCTAGCACAAGAATGAACGGTTGAAATGGTTATATTAATAAATATATACAATTTATTTTCCATATTCTTAAATAGACATAAAAACTTCACGGGGCTAGTGTTTTGTGAATTAAATAATGAAACATATATTGACTTTGGGGGGATATAAAGATATTTTCCTTCTCTTACCTCCTTAATAAGAATCCAGGGAAAACTCTTAATGAGAAGGTACCAAAAAAAAAAACCCACAGAAGTTCCCACTCATTTATGAATTAAGGCCAAACTAGAATTAGAAAAAACAATCAGAATAACGATATCACACACAAAAATTAATAAGCCTAGAAAATGACAATGAAATCATTGCTGCCATTGTAACCCTGTGGGATGATAGAGCAGTCAAAATCCTCTAAAAAGTTTTTGGTCAGAAAAAAAAAGAAAAGAAAGAAAAAAGCAAACTAAAACCTTCCAAAACTTTGACTTTTACTTAAGTGTTGACCTAATTCAATAGTTTTCCAATGATAACTTGGAAACAGTCAATAAATAAAATATGCCTTTCTGGTTGACTTTCACTGAAATTTATGATTAACTGCCTTTCGCAACTAGAATACCACATTCAGCTTTGAAAAGAACAATTCTCATTACTTTTCGCAAGAGGCGCTCTGAATATATGTTCTTTTGGCTCTAAATTTAAGAAGTATTTTGTCCAACTATTAAAATGTATTGCATATTGGATAACCAATCTTAATTATCACAAGAAATAAAAATTCTAAAGAGGAAATATTCCCATGACTATGGCTTTGAATATATATGTCCCTTAGTCAAGTCAATGAGACCAGAACCAGGCAGCCACACTTACCCCCTTGGCCATAGCGGCTATGAGATGGTGGGAAGACTTGTTCTTAAGGGCAGTTGCATAATCCTTTCTCATTCTGCAGGAGAGCTTTAAGGGAGGGAAGGGAAAGACTACCATCGGTCAAGGAGAGTTTGGCTGCAATGCTGCCTCAAGGCATGAGAATGGATTCTATGGTCCCTTCCACATCAGACTAAGCATCTGTGATGATGCAACAGATTCGGCCACTTTCAACATCTTCCGAGTTGAATCGCTATCACTAGTTGGCCAGAGGAAGGAGGGGCCGTTCCAATCTCCCTTACAATTACCGCCCTAATTATTACATTACACTTTCACAATTTAATCCCTTTATTTGCCTCACTGCTTTTTGGGGGCTAAGTGAGTATCACGGCGTGATGCCCGCTGATGTAGCTAGCAGGGTAGCAGGGCAGCAGGAGTGCCACCCAGCTGCCAGCTACAAGCACAGCCAGGTGGGCAAGCCCAGAGTGCTAATCCGGACAGTGACATGTCTGCTGCTCAAAATCCTTGACAGTTGCTGTCTCCAATATGGAGTAGAACTGAGCACTATACATCAATGCCAAGAATCACCCTGTGGTTCACCCTGTGAGGCTTTGGGTAGCATTTCAGCATCCTAAGGAAGAATCAGCGATAGAAGTGCAATTGTTCTATTCCAGGGATCGCTCGGTAAGTAACTATTGCACGGCTATTAATAGCTAAGCGATAGGATTTCTTTTTCTTTTTTTTTTTTTTTAAACAACTGTCAGGAAATGTTTTCACATAGTTGTCCTATCTTTGGAAAACATACTGAGGACCACGTTGTTTCAATCCCCCCCCCCTCCCAAAACAGAAAACTTTGGTATTCCCTCAAAGCAGGAGACATTTATAGGAGGAATTCACTGCAATCCACAAACCTTTGGGAACCAAGCTTTCACACAGTGTTGCTAAGCTGAAACTCAGGCCAGCACAGTGCCAGGCCCACAGTAGGTTTTTAGTCAATATTTGTTGAGTAAATGGGAGTGATTTTCATTTTGAGACCATTTTGCTTATACCAGCGTACACAGTGTTTGTTAATTTATCCCCAAACACTCCCTTATCTTTGTGTAGTTAGACCCCGAGCTGTGTAAACTGAATTAACAAAACCAAATTACTAACAGTTTAAATCTGAGATGTTCTGTAGCATCCATATTCTAATACTGTTGGACAATGGGTGGTAGGAACCCGAAGATTTGAAGTGTGTTTTCATTCTCAAGTTTTGCAATCTAGTAAGTAGGCTGAAGAGATACTTTCAAATGCCCCAAAGTGGGAGGAAGCTTTGCATACAGATCATCATTGTTTATTTACTCACTTTACATGTGATTTTGTATTTCACTTTATCCAGAAGCATTCCTTGAGGTAGGTATTAACGCCTTCAGTTTATAAATGAGAAGAAGGAAAATAAAGATCCAGTGGATGAAGGATTTTTGTAAGAAAATGCTAATAAAATATGGCTATGGTGATCAATTAAATATGAAGATACAGCTATTAAAATATTTAGGTAATTCATACATACGCCACACTAACTTGGCTTGTGTTCTTCCGTTAAAACTATGAAAGGCCGTGAAAAGATTAGGCTGATAGATCCACTCTATTATGTAAGAGTTATGATATCTTGAACAACTGTGCACTTTAACTCTTTAACTGTGTATTCATCAGCCATACATCAAGGAAGTGATTATGTAATAGACAGCACAAAAGCAATGGGAGATGGTACCACCTGTTCCACTCAGGACAATCACTGATCTTCAGTGCTACTGGGTGAAAAGACTTGCCCGCCCACATGCTCGTAAAAGGAAAGGGTAGAAGATTACTCTCTGTGCTCATAAAGGGGTTCAGAATCACCTTTTGTTAAAACATTTAGAAGGATTAGAGTTTAACAAACATCATCTCCTTTGCACTTTAAAAACCAGTAAGCATGTCACACAGTTATTAAACTGATTTCAGTTATGTCCAACAAGGGACCAGTAGACGACAAAGAAGAGTTGTCAGCGGTAAATCAGCAGCAACACGGTAATAGAGCTGTGGTTCTCAAACTCAGGTGAGCATCAGAGTCACCTGGAGGGCTTGGCAAAGCACGAATTGCTGGGCCCTCCCCCAGGGATTCTGACGGAGGTAATCTGGGATGAAGGATGGGAATCTGCATTTCTAACAAATTCCCTGGTGATACTGAGAGCGGCCACACTTTCAAAAGCACTGTCACAGAACACAGCACAGTATAGTGCAGTGGTTCTTAACCTCGGCTTTAGATGAAGCATTAACTAGGAAGCTTTCATAAATCCCCGCTTGCCCTGGCTGCACCCAAGGCCAATTAATTCTGAATTTGGAGGTATGAGCCTAGGCATCAGTATTTTTTTTATGTCTCCAGGTGACTCCTGTGAGCCTGCAAGGTTGAGAACCACTGACATGAGGGAAAACACACTTGTATCTATAACTGGTTAAGAAGATACATTTTGGGTATTTTTGTTTTGGCCATGCTATGTGCTTTGTGGAATCTCAGTTCCCTGACTAGAGAGTGAACCCGGGCCCTCAGCAGTGAAAGCGTGGAGTCCTAACCATTGGACCGCCAGGACATTCCCAGAAGATACGCTTTGTAAACCACGGAGCAGAGCAGAATACAATCACTGGTGTGCTGGGGATCCTCAATAAACAATGATTCTTTCCTTCCTCTATTTTCTTCAAAAGTGTATCACAAAGGATCTAAACAAGTGAAATGTAATTTTCTGTAAGATATATATCTATAGCTTTGAAAAGGAGCTGAGTTTTGTATTTGTGGATTCCTAGTTTAAAGGGTCACATACAAATTTTAGTCATGTTTTTCTACATTTTTCGGTGGGAAATAATATTGTTATTTATAAATCCGGAGATCTATAAAGGTTTGGGTATGTCTTACATACGTTGGAAGCATATTTTATATTTTGGTACAGTTTGGAAGCTTTTTCATACAAATTTATTAAAAAGGTGGGGAAAGTACATCCAACCACAGGAAAAGAAGGAAGGGCGTAGAAAATTAAATTTGTTTAGAGACGTGATTCTCAAAAGTGTAGTTCCTGGACCAGCATCAGCATCGTCTGAAAACTTGTTAGAAATATAAATTTTCAGACCCCCTACCCAAGACAGATCTAATGAATCAGAAGCTCTGGGAGTGGATGATCTGCATTTTCACAAGCTCTCCAGGCGAGTCTGATGCACACTCTACTTTGAAAACCACTGGTCTAAAATATTTATCATTTCAGCTATACGAAGAACAGAAGAGGTAAAAGCACTATTTGTCCAGTGCGCATCGGTTCAGTGGCTATCCAGACCCCCACTGCTCTAATAACAGCTGTGCTCTTTCAAACTCCACCCATAGCTTATTATCATTCCATCTTTAGAGCTTGATAGTAAACGCGGAATTGATAGGGAGCATATGCGGGGATGGGGGGGTGGGGGGGTGGGGAGTCTATTCTACAAACCCTCCACTATCAATTTTCATCTATTTCTATTTTGTACTCAAGATAGAATTAAGAATGCACAACTTGACTAACAAGGGCCAGAACCACGAAAACCAACCAACCAACCATCACATGAGGCTGGAGGAGGGTGGGTATCGCCAGGTGCAACCCTCACTCACCTTGAATCGTCCTCTTGAAGAATGCCTTGCAGGCTTCACAGGATGCTACCCCATAGTGGTACCCAGACGCGATGTCACCGCACACTAAACACAGTCTCTTGGGCATCGAGTTGAGCATGTATTCGCACTTGGTCTGGGGGTCTTCAACAATGGTGCTGGAGCAGTCATCGTACAGTTTCCGGACAGGCCCACTACCTCCTAGGATAGGCGCAGAAGGGTAGAGAGGTGGCGAATCAAGTCCGTTCTGATGGCCATTCATGGTTGAACTGTAGCTCCCGCTGGCGTCTGAAGAGCCACCTGGGCTGTGGTGGTTGACGCTGTCCCTCAGGGAGGCCGGGCTGGAGGGTTCCGTCTTGATGAAGGACGAACAGCTGGAATCAATGTGTCGATCTTTGTTTGACATTCTGCAGAGAAGCCTGAGGTTTAGGGAGGTGCAAACAGAGAGAGAAAGAGGAGAGAGTGTCAAACACAGATACCAAAAGAGGTAGAAACAAAGAGAAGGTGAAAAAATAGAGAAAGTGAAAAAAAAGATCGAAAGGAGAAAAAAAAAAAAGAGAGAAGAATTCATACGTTAAAGACATTGCTCTTTGAGAGTGCTGCATAAGAACTAGGGACTACACATCATTCTCTAGTCAATATCTCTTGTTCTACAACAAGGTAATCAGCATAAGGGCGTGACAGGGTTACATCAAAGTGCCCAGACAGGCCATAAACAAAAGCTCTAACAGATCCAGTTCCTTTCGTTTTACCTTTCTCTTCAAGAACCACTGTCAATATCTAAATCAACTCTCTAGATTCTAAATTTAGCCAGGGAAGAGGAGTAATTTGCAAAGTCCATATCACTTCTAAAATTACCCTTATCCTCACTCTACTTTTCTCTTCCATTTTCTGATGTTGCAGTCATTTTATTATGAGCAGAACTAAACTTTTATTGTCAAGACCGAACAGATGATTCCTCAGCTCTGTAATTACTGTTTGTCAGCACGCTTCCATAAGCATAACTGTGTCTTTTATTGATCTAAGACACACAGGGAATATATCCTCAATCACGTTGCCTCTTTAATTAAATTGCTCTATTTCCTAGACATTTAGCGATACAGAAAGACATCAAGGATAAAATGCTAGCCAATATTTAAGGATTATTTCCTAGAGCCCACAAAACAGTGAAATGATCACCAGCACTGATTAATAAATATGTACATGTGTTTACATGTGTCCGTGTCTGCATGTGCGATTTGCCACTGTTGAAGAGAGGAATCACTAAAAGCCATTTGAGCCTTCAGTATACCTGTGAATCCATAAACCTGATACTTCATATTCAGCAAAGTAAGGATGTATCAAGTTTTGCCCTGAAAAAATGAGATTTGCGATGGTCTCTTTTTCTCCCCTTCCTTTGGTCTTTTAACATCATACCTCCTAAAAGGAAATATGATGAAGCATCTAATCTAACAAACTCTCTCTCTTATCTAGAAGAAACAGACTGCCCCTCTTACTTTGTCAGACCCGTAAGTGATTAAATTTCGGAAGAGGTAATTAGATGAAAAGATATAATTGGTCCTATTTTCTTTCCGGTTCGCCATAGTGCAAAACCCCTTTTAGCAAAGTCTCTAGGAACCTTCTGAGAGCCCACTATAGAAAGAAGAGGTGACAGTTGAGAAACAAACTTAGATAATTGCTTCCCAGTGGAAAGTTGATTTATGGGAATCCCACAGGGTAATGGTCATTCACTCGAATTTGGGGGAGTAGTCACAGGATAACCGAAGGGATGCAATTATCTCTTTCACTATAAATCTAATGATATTTTATCACTGCACAAATTTCATGCTCTCCTCCGGGTGCCCCCTTCCCCCACTGTTCTGTTACTTTCAAAAGAAGAAAAATATGGTTATTTCCTATCAGGGAATGTTCACTGAACGGTTCCGAGAAGGCGGTCTCAAGAGCAAAGCATCCAGAGCAAGAATTTGCCTCTTTCCTAGCAGATTTCCCATTGGAAGTTTTGTGCCTCTTTCTAAAGTAAAGCAAACTCAGGATGTGAAGAAAGCAAACAGGAAGGAGAAATCCACAAAAATATCTTCTTGCTTTCGCCCACCCACTTGTGTTGTCCTTTCATCAAGAACTAGTGAAAGAAAAAATAGCCCCCTCCAGCCTAAACCGGGCGTCCGCTCCCTCCCGCATCTGCTGCCTTGTCCCCGTCACTGTTAATGAGCTCTGTAATTAATAGATCGCTCTCCTTGTCTCCCAGCTTGCACCCTGGGCTAAGCACTTTTCCTCAAGTCAACGTTTGAAAGAAAGCGGGTCGGCACTGACTTACAGCAGCCCTGCAAATTCCTTTTAATTTAAAGCACTTACTCTACCACTTCACTTATTACCTTATAATTACTGGACTGCTCGCACATACATTATGATCTTAGACTACAGTTAGAAGTTGTTAGGGTACTAAAACACGGTCGCTCCCCTTTCCTCTCTCCGGCACTGAATCTCTCACAGCCACGACAATGAACTCTTTCGCCATCTGCCTGCGAGGCACCATTTCTTAATCATTTTTTCTTTTTCCCAAGGAGAGTTGCTTTGAGCTGCTTGATCACAAAACAGACCACGCTTTCCCTGGGCCTTCTTTTCTCTCTCTCTCTTTTCTTGGATTGTCTCTGTTCAATTTTATCCCAATTTTCTTTCCCTCGGGCGTTTTCTCATGGACTTCTAAAATGTGCAGAACTCTTGACTGAGAAACAAGGCCAGGAATCACCCTCCTATTTATGGAAGGGTTATTTGCAAAGTCACCAAATGTTTATGTGTCAAATGCATGTTGTTAAGGTCTTTGAAAAATTGGGTGTCTCCAGCCAGCTGTCTCCTCGAAAATCTCAGCCCCTAACTTTGCAATAATCTGGATGGAAGCAAGAAAATTCAGGAAGTTCAAGTGGTCGGGGAAGCCTTTGGACAGTGGCAATCTCTTCTACACAAGTCTGGCCATTGTAGCTGTAAAGGAAAGTGAACATGCTGGATCGGTGCTGTAGGTTTTATATGTTTCTTCTCAGACATGAACTGCTTCCTTAATGAATACCTTTTTGCCCAGTGGAAATAATAATAGAGTTGCCATTTATCAAGTGCTTACTACATGTCAGGCATTGACCTGAGTACTTTCCAAATATTACCTCATTTAATCCCCAAGACAACCTTGTGAGGGAGGTATTACTCTTTAGGAAACAGAGCCTCAGACATCAAACAATTTCCTGAAAGTCATACAGTTTGGAAGTGGAAGAGTCGGGATTTCAACTCAGGGCTGACTCCAAAGTCCAGTGCGGAAATGTCCTGAAGCCAACAGAGAGTTTTTCAAGGTGTTCACTGATGATTTTAAATAGCCAAGCACAGAGGGGTAGAGCTGGCACACACAGAGGCTCTATGACATTCACACTCACCCATGAGTGGAAAAGTGGCTGAAGAAGCCACCACGCTGGCTACAAGGCCACCCCGTTGAGTCACCCTCCCCAGGGTTTGGAGTGACACCGAAACAGAATCTGAAAGAACACAGTTGTCTCCTAATTACTACTTAGCTCATTACACTGAACATTTCCTAGACACCATTACATTATACCCTAAAACTACAGTGGGTCTTAATTCTCTCCCTCTCTGTCTCTGAAATTCTACAGCTCTATTATTCAAGCCTGAGATATTCACAACTATCTATAAATTCAATTGTCAGCTGGTGGGTTTTATTCTAGACTTCACTTCAATCTAAAATTAGAGGCACTAAAATTCACATTAACTCTAAGAGGAATGTAGTGAATAAGACTTTATTTCAAAAGAACACCTTTTTGTCAGAAAGAGCCATTTCCAAGATGATGGCTTTATCTGGAGCCAAAGAGAATAAGCCCAATTCCACATTGTGCTGTTAACGCAGAAATTTTAGGTCACATTGGATTAATAAAAATCTAAATTTCGTTAAGAATTATGAACAGAAATAACATGTGTTGGGAAAATGTGGGAAATATTTATTTTAAAGGCTCTGTAGAGTTGCTTTTATTTTATTATTTTAAGAGAAATGATGGGAGACACAAGGGAAAAAGAGAAGCAACTTTCTAAAAATCTTCTCTGAGTGAACACCCTGAGAATAAACTGGACGGAGAAACAACCATGTCAAGAACAACATTTATGTTCTTTATAAGAAACTAAATTTGAGGGATATAACAGCTTTCCAGAGGCCAGGGACATTGCAGTGCTTTAGAAAGTATTTTCAATACAGTTTGAGATATAGTCTTCTGTATTCTATATATATTCTATATATGTTCTATTATATATATTATACATATATATACATTTATATATAAATTCTGATGATCCTGCTTCAACATAGGAACTTCTCGCCCAGCCTTGCTTAAGGGTTAGCAAGAGTAAAATTTATCTTTGGTGTTAGATACTAATGACCAGGCAGATAAAGCTTCTTGGTTGCTGGACTATTTAAAAATGTAATTTTTGACAGTTGATTAACTGTACGTACAGGTGTTCATGTATAGGGAGAAAGTGACAGACAAAAAGAATAAGAATCAATAAGTTGCTGCTGGAGGGGGAAAACAAGATAATCTGTAAGTTAATATTCCATTTATATTATAATTATCAAGCTTGTTTTCAGAGAGGCTACCTAGATCCAGGTAAATGTATGACTGTGAGTGAATTGCTGTGAATTTCTGGGCAATGTGTAGGTGTCCAGAGTGGTCTACATTTCCCAGAAGGGACTTAAGCCTACGTTCCATAGGCTTATATATGATTAAATATTATTAACCCTTTCACCAAACTATTGGGTTGCCCAAAAAGTTCGTTCGGTTAGTGAATACGTTGTTCAACAGTTCTTCGTGAAAGTTAAAAATGTGTCTTTTAGTTTTACCTAAACCCGAACGAACATTTTGGCCAATCCAATAAAAGTTTGTAATAAGCAGCTGCATTTCATCTTTTGAATTTTATACCAAACTTGAGTTCATTTGCTACTTTATTTCCCTCCTAAAAAAAGTGGTGCATCAATGCAACACATGTGTACAGATCTTCTTCTTTGGCCTTCCTGATTTTAACACCAAGGAAAGATTTTTTGAAATTTTATTATACCTATTTCAGTGACAGACACCTAAATAGGCTAAATAAATGACAACTAAACAACTCACTAGTTTATTTTCTTCCTTGTCATCCTTAAGGGCCCGAAAAGGTACCCATCATCATTATAAATTCCAAACACTTTATCAATTTATATCTCAAAGTTTTACATAACAACAATGGAGCCAGCAAACCTGCAAGCTTACAAATATGAGAAGACAGAGAGAGAGAGAGAGAAGACAGAATCCTTAGTTCTCTCACTGAATCAGAGAATTTCAGGGTTGGAAAGGAAGGTTATCGAAAGTCCTATCGCTCATCACTTAACCTATCCAAAGTAGGAATGAAGTTATAAGGATTGGTCGGTTTTCTACCTGTCGAAATCACCAGATTGAATATTTAAGTATTTTTGTTTCAAAAAATAAGAAGCTTTTATTAGCCTATAGGTTTTGGGTTTTGTTTTAATGCTTTAAGAAGAAAACCTCCAAGACTAAGGCAGCAGCTCCCCGAGGCCCAGGCTTCCAAGCTCATGACCCCAGCAGCTCCGCTGGCAGTCTGAGTTACAACTCCAAGCACGCCACTTTACAATGAGCTTTTTTTTTTTTCTCCTGCTTCAACTAATTGCACTCTCATAAAGTGGCAAAATGTGAATCACTTAGTAACAAAATGGGCACCAGCTGCTATTGTCAAAGAATGGTGATGCTGAAGAAAGAGAAAGCAACCGAATGAAGTGTCATGTCAGAAATCAACGGTGCAACGTGTGATTTGAGAAAACATGACTACTTTACAGAGACAGGGTGTCATTATGGCATCACAGTAATACGCTGCTTTGACAACTGCTGGGTCTAACATATCATCATTGCATTAAGGTACACTGGCTTAGTTGGGGAAGGAAGAGAGAGGATTTTTTCTTTTAATAAGAAATATCTTCAGGTCTGCCTGGTTAACCTAACAGAAGGAGACCATTAATTGTAAAGAAGGAATTGTAAATCCTGACCCACACGCCAGAAAGATTAAAACACATGCGCACATATGCACACACACTTAGATACTATTTTAGGTCTTCTTTAATAAACGTGGAGGCCCATCTAATGGAACAGAGGTCTGCATAACATGATCACAATGATTTAGTGATGCCGCTTCTTGATTCTTTGAACAAATAACTTGTGCGTTTAGTCTAAAAGACTCTTTGCAACTCACTCTGTCAAGAACCAGAGTAAGCAAACAGCTCCCCACAAAGCTGATGCTTGAGTTGTTGACAAGAGATGTAGCTAAGTTGTGTGGGAACCAGGGGCCAGCTCCTTCAAGTAACAAATCGGAGCCTCTATCTAAGCTGAACGCTTTCCCAGTTCTGTCAAGGGCCACGCGTGCTACACTAAGCAAAGAAGTTTAGGACAAATAAAAACAGGAGACTTGGAACTCATTTCTGGCCAGTCGTTGAAAGCACCCCAGGAATATAATTTCATACCTAGGGCTAAACCATGACCAGGAAGGACCTTGCTGAAGCCCTATCTGCTTTTAGGGCTCCAGTGTTCAATTTTGCTCTGAAATTAGGTTGGTCGACTATCCTGATTTAATCACTGAAGTCTCATGTCCTGGGACTTCCTTAGTCCAGACAATCCAGGATGGTTGGCCATCCAATCGGATATAGAGAAAGACCTATAAAACCTTGTGCCTTTCCTCCTGCTGTTGTCCCTAAAACAAAGGAAGGGAAATGGATTCCATTCCTTTTCAGCAAAGAGAAATGCGCTATTCACACTGGGGGTGTTCTAAGTGTATGCGTTAGAAAGTGCCTGCATCCTATCTTACTGTATCATTCCAGCCAGAGGCCACTGCCCAGTGCCTTGTTAAGCTATCCAGACTATTTTAGATGTAGGAAATTGCAATTGCTTCAGTTTGCGTTACCAGGTGATTTCTGATGCTTCCTGGTTGATAAACTTTATTAATGGGAAAAGAAATGGTCCTGTGATATCACAATGTGTTGCTCATTACAGTTGTTGACAGTTTCTGTATTGAAGGATTTGATCTGATGCAGGAGCGCTTACTAGTGTAATTCATCCTTAGCTTGTTTTCTTGGACCTATGTCAATCTGGGGGTGCGCCTCCCTTGTTTATAGCTCTAAATACAGTAAGCGAGCTACTGGCAAATCAATAAGACTGTTAAATGCATAATAATGCTGGGTAATTGCATACATGATGTTTTGCATAATTAACCGTCTGAGCTTTTCTTTAATATAATGGGCTCTCATGTAATATAGAGCAGCTATAAGTCTATAAAATATACAGTTTATATGAACCATGATTCTGCTTAAAACTCTGGCTAATCACCTACATTGGCTTTGAAGGGAGAGCTCTCCTCCACTGCCAAGTCCAAATCAATTCTTATGACATTACTTTACAACTAACATGATATTTAACTGATGATGGCTATTAGCTATTATACAGATTGCACTCAAGGACTGTAACAGTAGGGGAAAAAAATACCATTCAGTTTAAACAAACTTCTGCCATGTAATCAATATTACTGAGGCAAATTAAGTGTTTTAACAAGTGTGTATATTTGCCCTAATGCGGCTTAATTAACTATATCCTCACAACTGCCCAAGTCCAGGACACCTATGGATATTAGAAGACAACGTCAAGAACTGTCTAGTCAGCGACTCAGATGCACAAGAGATGCAAAACAAGCATTTTATCTTCAATCCCTAAGGACAGTTCTTTCCTTACACAAGTTACTCCCCTGGGACCAAAAGCCAGAGGCCCAGAAGGGCTTTAGAATCGTGTACTCTACATCTTGATGTAGGAAATGCCCAAGTGTTGACCGGATCACTATCTCCAGGGTAGAGTGAAACAGCCCTGGGCACAAGGTGGGGACCCTGCCAGAAAAAAAAACGGTGAGTATGGGGTAAAAAACTACCTAAGATAAATCATCAAAATGAAGCTTATGATATATGCTGAATGTAACATTTATTCGGTCTTAGAGATTTACTACGCCATGAGCAGACCTCCTCTGCAGTAAGCTTTCTAGAGAAAAAAAATAGTCTCCTCCTTCTACAAATCTCTGGTCTTTCAAACAGAAATATGGATCAATAAAGGTTGCTTGTGTTCAGACAATTCCGTTTTCAAGCAGTCAAGGAGCACGCCGAAGAGAAAAAGCCGACACGCCAGCGGGGGGACTGACAGCTAAATGAAGACCTTCTAAAGGCATCTCGCTAGAGGAGAAATAAACAGACATTCAACTCATAGAAAGTCTATGCACTGATCTTTACAAATTAAAAATCGAATATAGATGCTTTACACACACACTCCAGTGATGGAGTTCACAAATCAAATCCAGGTCAGTGAAAGCTCAGGCTGCCTGAATCTCCCTTTCCTATTCTCTTTGCTACGCTGGAAGAGGAAATAAGAATGCTACCAGGAGTTGATGTAAGGATATTGAGATCATCGTATTGATGTCACCCTTTACTCATTAAGAAAATGTTTTGCAAAAGCAATTACAATGACCAATAAGCCAGCTGCCTCCATAGATATAGGCCAGTTCCTCTGGAGTGGAACTCTGAAACATTCCCGGAAACTGGGTGAATCACAGTGGTGAGAAAGCTGAGCTGCTGAGGAGGAATCACCGTTGAAATAAAGGTTGCTTCGAGCATATTGGAACATTTCTATGTTAGAGAGGGAGATTCATCGTACCGCCACAGATAATAAACCACATCTTTCCCTGTTGGACAGCGGTTAAACTATATTTATACTTTTAACTTAATAGCTTAGTTTGCAGTAGTTAACATCTGGATGCAAAAGCAGCTGGTCTGGGGGTGATCTATGATAGCAGAGGTTAACATGATATTCTGTTGGTACGAGGTGTTGTTCAGCTGAAGTAGGAGAGTGGGGGGGCGGTGTGGAGGAGGGGAAATCAGCTAATTATTAATCCTAAGACTCCTTCCTCTGTCTTCTTTCTTTAAAAGAAAACATTTCATTGAGCTAGTTGCCTGAAGAGAAGGTGAAGCTTAAACACCCAAGCCACTACTTGCAGGCAATGAAAAATAACATATATATTTAATTCAAGCCATGGAAATGACGAAGGATTTGTTCTGCAGCATTATGGGTTTTGTAAAAGAGATTATTCAGCAGTGGGACACCATCCAGCGAAGACAATGGAAGCCACAGAGAGGCCGGGATTTCAGATCGGAAGGACTCGCTTGTGGTTTGTCATTCAAAGGTCCAAAGATAAACGTGCAGAGAAAAATTTCTGACTCTTAGTCTCAATTCTGAAAAACTGATTAAAAAATGTAGGACACCAGGGTTCCGACACCTTGTCTGTCTTCTCCTCCATTTCTCAGCAAACTGTGTCTTCTTCTTACAGCGCTAGAGGGAGGAGCAATGTGCTTCTAGCCGGGGACCCAGTGCTGTGTGACCTGAGGCCGGTCTCTACCACACTCTGACCCTCATCCTCCCTGGTCAAATGGCAGGATGCGCCCACGTGCTTTCTAAAATAACTGCTGCCATTAAAAAAAAAAAAAAAAATTCTACTGGGTTGGCCTAAAAAAAAACCCAAACGAACTTCTTGGCCAACCCAAGATTTTACTCCAATAAAACCCATGCTGGCTTGTGACTCAGATGAGACTGAGAGCAAGGGCTATTGCATGAAAGCACACTTCCCAAACTTCCTTTTGTTTCCTTGGCTGCTACTGCACTTAGCCAAGTTTCACGGTTAGGGCAGTGCACGTGTGTGTGCGTGTGTGTGTGTGCGCGCGTGCGCGCGCATGTACGTGCTTCAGGAGAAAGAAAAAGTACGCAGCCGACAACCTGCTACATAACAACACAACCACAGCAACTACAGTCAACTGAGGAATCCTTCCCAGCGGGTGACCGAAGGCCAAACAGTGCCACGATCATCTGGTGGGATCCAGGAAGCAGGACTCTTGGTTTTTTCCTAGAAATGGTTCTCTTTTTGCTCATTACGTTTTTGGTGGGAGGCGTTGGCAGAAAGGGCAATTCTCTGCAATCAGCGTTTAAGTGAATGTTTGTCCCAGTGTGTGACACCACGCTGTCAGCAAGCAGCGGGGAGCCCTTGAGTTGTTACTACATTTGATTTGACTGCCAGTAGGAAGCTTCATTTCTACCAACTGTTAGTTGCTCGCTCAAAGAATCTTCGTTTCTGGAGTGATTTTTTTTTTCCTCCTCTCTTCTATTTCCTTTTCCTTGACAGGTTGTGCGCCCAAATGCCACGTGGATGTGTCAGAGGCAACTTTAGTTCTTTTCTCCCGAGCTGGTCAGACCTGAGGGCCTGGCTGTAAAGAGTCCACCCAATGTGTTTGGAATTTCTAGTCTCTCATTTAGATTCTCTGAACTTTAATTCACATTTCCTAGATCCTCACCAGGTCAACACAGACGCAAGCTGGTTCGGCCACATTGTGGTCACATGTTTTTACTTGGTGGGGTTTATTTTAGCTGATGGAGCAGACATTTCTGCAGCTCTTATCAGCCAAAAAGAGAGAGAAAAAAAAAAGGCTGGTCACTCACCTTTTCGTGCAATTTTGTTGAAATAACTGCTCTTTGGGTGACTGCTTCCGACACCTCTAAAAATTTTTCTGATTTGATAACTTTACTACTTCCCGTGAAAGCTTTTCTCTTTCCAAATAATGATTTTGGTAATTAGGATTCTCAGATAGTGTCTCTGATAAGAACTTCTGACAGTGAAAAGCATCTTTAGAAACAACAAAAGCATATGCATGAGTAAAAACGGTGGGGAAAAAAAGAGAAGGAAAAATCCCTCAGAGATATTATGAAAATTCAGGCTGAATGGAAAATTAATTAACACTAAAGAGCTAAAACTGTAATTAAGAAAAATGTCATTAAGGAGAGGCAGGTGAGTCTGTTTTTCTAAATATGACAAGGTGCTGTGTAAAAATAAAGTAGAAGCAGGTTTTGGGGAGTGGAGCACGAAAGCCATGTCTTTAACCAGATCAAATTCTCGAAATTGGCTGTCAAGACAGGATTGTTGTGATTTATACCCGTCTATCAAGTGCATGAACAGAGAGACTGAGAGAACAGAAACAAGCTGCTGTCGCTTCCATTCGCAAAGAACCTTTAATTTCCACAGCACCATCTGTTACCAAATCTAATTCACATTCCCCCCTAATCTGGTTTAGTCCCATAATACTAATTCTTCCCCAACCCCTAGGAACACAAACCACCAAAAAAAAAAAAAAAAAAAAGGCTGTGGCTCTTGGTGAGTGAGAAATTGAATATTACAGAGTTAAGGTGTAAAGGCTCTGGTGACTTAAGGGAAGCATGCTCTTCTCCATTAAAATGTCTTCCTGGTAAAGGGATTTGTTTTCAACCAATGCAGAGATACGAAATTGTTCATATTTGGGGTAAAAAAAAAAAATGCTGATATAAAAGTAGGCCGGGGACACGAAAGCAGAGGTTGTCATAAAATACAATTGTCAAGTTTAGTCACTTTCAGAACTGGCTATAAAATCACTTTGTCATGGTTTTCACATAGAGAAAGCCTGAAACTGTAATTTTGTTAAGGAAACTGAGAGTGATGTATAAATTCAGAAAAAGTAGAGAAGCCTGGGCGGGGGTGGGGAGGGGAAGCTGGGGGGAAACCTAGGAGGAAATGAGAATGGCAAAAAATCATATTTAATTTAAAATAAAGGGATGTATATGGGTAAACACACATCCATCTCTCCCAGTCCGAGATTCTATTAGCACATAGTTTTGATTCAACATCACTTCTGCTCTTAGCCAATATAATAACTGGCATTCACAATAATGTGGAGCTATAAAATTATAAAGTGCTTTCTGCATCAGAGAAAGATTAAACTACACTCAGTAAAGATTTACTGTTAAGTGTATTTTATTGCTTTCTAACTCTGTGAAAATTTGTTATCTCTAAAGGCAATAGTACACAAAGATCCACAGGCATACATTACAAAATGAGAAAAGCCATTGTTTGAATCCTAGGATGAGAAGTTTTGATTACACGTTTAGTCAACTAGCTTACTACCTAATTCTTCCATGAATATTAGAAGCATTACCCTTTTGATCTCTAACCCAGTCACATAGAACACTAGCTGGGTTACAGGATATCAACCCCTCAATGTCAGTAAATCACTGGAGAGGTTATGATCAAAATATTTATTTTCATGATAGACATGATTATCACCCATAAATACATTTTTTGTAGAAAAGACTTTAACTTGTAAAGTCCATCACCGAACTGGTAGTATCTTTATACCCAATTTTAAAAATCCTAAATCTGTTATATAAAGATGTATATTTTCAGGAAAGAATCTCTCATTTTACTGATATAATCCTCTGATTAACTAGGTACACAGATATTTTCAACTATTAGCAATAATAAGAGCCTGCTTTTTAAGAGACATGGTAGATTATGAAAGAAGATAAATCGTTCAGGACATTGTAATAAACAAGAAAACTGGAGACGAGAATAAATATGCATATACACACACACATGAGCATATATATATATATATATATATATATATATATACGCATCCTATAGAAACATCAGTGGGTGTCATACACACATATCAGTGATTAGGGATTCTAAAAATGGTAAAATATAAAATAACACTTAATATTTTCAATATTCATTAAGGAATATGCTAATTCTGATATCCCTAAATCATACACAGTAATTTGTACTGTATAATTTTTAGAGTTTCTAATACAATTGCAAATTAAAGAGACATTTTTGTTTTCTTCACACTCATAAAAATGGCTGACATTCCAAGACTGACAACACCAAATGCTGGTGAGGATGTGGGGCAACCAGAACTCGCATACATTGCTGGCAGGGTATAAAATGGTACAACCTTTTTAGAAAAACAGTTTGGAAGTTTCTTATGAAATTAAACGGACACTTACTACGTCACAACAATTCCCTCTTAGATATTTACTAAGAATGAAAACATATGTCCACAAAAAGAACGATACACAAATGTGTATCATCACTTATTCATAATGGCCCTAAGCTGAAAACAAATCAAATATCCATCACTGATGAATAGAAAAACAAATTGTTATTATATATATGTTTGTGTTTATGTGTATATATGTGTGTGTGTATATATATATATCCTGGTCAACAATAAAAAAGAAGCAAACTGTGATCGTCCACATACAATATCAGAGATACCCTGGTGAGCAAAAACTAGGTAGATACAGAAGAGTACTTACTCCAAGATTCTGTTTATGTGAAGATCTAAAACAGGCAAAACTAATCTCTAGGGACAGAAATCACCAGTGGTTGCCTGGAGCAAGGGGTGGGGAATGGCTAGAGCCATTAAGGAAATTTTTCCTCCTAACACTTTTTACTTTGTTTATACTTATGTCTAAACCATATTTTTGTATGTGTTATATGGATTACTTTTGTCAAAACTCATCTAACCATGCATGGAAAATATGTGTTTTGTTATACGTAAATTTTATTGATAAAATTGATCTAAAGAGAAAATTTTGAACAATAAGTTTAAATATAATGGGAATTCCCTGGCGGTCCAGTGATTAGGACTCCGCACTCTCACTGCTGAGGGCCTGGGTTCAATCCCTGGTCAGGGAACTAAGATTCCACAAGCCACTCGATGCGGCCCCCCCCAAAAAAAGTTAAACATAATAACTTTATATTACTAGAAGTTTCTATCGATTCCTATGCCTTGTACCAGGTGTTAAATAGCCAGACCTAGAAAATTCTTCATCAACATCTAGCTGTACTTCTGATTTACACACAAGGACCCAGGGGATCAGGGAAGAGAGACAGATGACTTATTCAAGGACACCCAGAATTAGAGGTAGAACTCAGTCCAAATTCCAGCTTTCCATCTCTGAGGCCAGATCTTTTTCTAACCTATTAATGGGGCAAAGGATGAAATCAAGATTAGGCCCATAGTGAATAATAGTCTACTGATCTGAATGATAAACACCCCTCTGTATTCTGTTTTGAAAAACATGAAATATTTGTTACTGTAAACACCAAATAATTCTGTGCATATTTGGGAAGTAAAGAAAGCAAACCTGACTTAATTCTTCATTTTCTTCATCCAAACATGGAACATGATAGAATGGCTTTAGTAAATAGGCAATATGTAAGCAGCAATGTGGTCATGTGTCATTGTAAGTAATTCACAGTGGGCTTTTAAACTTTTTTGGTTTGTTTTGCTTTTGTATTTGGAATAAGGAAGTAGATATTATGGGAGATAGAATATGGAAACAGGATTTAAAACGTGGAAATCAGAAAAAGAGGAGAGTCACCTGATTTTTAAAAATATGGTTTAGATATCAGTGTAAACCCAATAAAAATGTGTCAGGGGAAAAGTACAGTATATAAAACCTGAGGTGGTACATATCAAAAGAAATGTATAATTCTAAAGGAACTTCCAGGAAAGAAAACTTGCAGAGTAACTTAAATCAACTTAAAAATTATTTCATCACCAATTTACCAGCTGCTTCTCAAGTAGGAAGACAGGGATGGCATTCCGTAGCAGGAAAGGAAATAAATCACAGAGCACATTTCTTTCCCTTCTTTAACTTTCATACACATGAAGCTTACAGCATTTAGTACTTAGCTAAGGAGAGATGACATGATTATATAGCTAATTCATGTTTTCCTGAAAAGAAGATTCTACAGAATAATAAAACTGTGTACATTCCTGAAGACAAATCTAACCAAACTTATAATCTCTCTCTTTCAAAGGCTCCACACACTCTACAGGTCGACAACCAAGCCCCTTAGCCAAAGAGTCCAGACCTTGCCCTCACTGGCTGGCCATCCTCTCTGACCCCAAATCTCACTCCTCCCTGCCTTGTACCTCATATATATGCAATGCTTGCCAACTTGTAATTCCTCCTACCAACCAGCTTTCCCTTCTCTCTGGGATGCATCTCGCTTTCCCTGTCCCCCTAACAACTAGCCATCTCCTATTCATTAGTAAAACCTCAACTGAGTTATCACATGTCCAGCGACATGTCTTTCCAGACACCTCTTTCCCTAGATATTCCCATAATTCCGTGAGCCTATTTCTACAACCACACTTAACCCACTGTCTTTCCTGTGTATACTTATACTAGCGACCCTCCACTTCAGGAGGACCATGCATTGCTTTCTCTTCCTAAATTTAACCCTGTGCCCGGGCTGGTGAATGAAGGAAGAAACCATGAATTCACATCCGCAAAAATCGGTGAACTTTAAACACTGGGGCACAAATTTTCTAAATTAGAGTGTTGTTCACACAATCTTGAGAATCTGTGAGATACAGCATTAAACACGGAAAAGCTATTTTTATATCTCCTTAGGTCAAAGTAAACCTGCTAAGAGATTTGATCTAAACAAAACAAAACAACCTACAGGGTGAACTAGTAAATGATTATAAGAGCTTTAATTAGATGCCCTGGCTTTGAGTCCACCAACATTGTTATTACTTACTTAGTGTCAACTAACTGTGGGCGCTGACATGTTATCTACAAGCCTCAGTTGCTGAATCTGTTAAATGGGAACTGTATCTCATAGTATAGGAAGAGTGAATAAAAATTATCTGCAAAGGTGGCACTGAGTTCAGAAGGATATCAATGAGCAAGAATGAGAAAGGCCATTTTAGGATGAAGGAGGGTGACCCAGAAGTGGGCGCATGCAGGGGAGGCTCGGAGAGTGAAGGAGGGGGTAGCTCTGCGGAGCGCTATAGGGGATCTGGAATTTGCTATGGGTTCAGAGAGTAGGTTGGGGCCACACTGTGGAAGGTTTGAAATACTAGAATATGCAGATTAGATGTTATTTTGTAGGTGATGGGAAGCTACTGAAGATCTCTGAGGAGAACAGACATAACCCGGTTTGTGCCTTCATTAAACACAGCTGTGAGTGCAGCAGCGCCCGTGTACTCACTCATTCACCCCTATTATGTTTCAGGCGTATAACCTGATAAAACAGACCAGACCTCTGAACTCACAGTGTTTAAAGCCCAACTAGGAAGCTATTCTATCCAGCAAGATAAACGATGAGGAAAAACCTGCAGTAAGAGGGTAGCAAAGAAAATGAGAAAAAGAGGAGATAGATATTATAAGCATCATCAAAAGAGGTTTGGGGCTTCCCCGGTGGCGCAGTGGTTGAGAATCTGCCTGCCAATGCAGGGGACGCGGGTTCAAGCCCTGGTCTGGGAAGATCCCACATGCCACGGAGCGACTAGGCCCGTGAGCCACAACTACTGAGCCTGTGCGTCTGGAGCCTGTGCTCCGCAACAAGAGAGGCCGCGATAGTGAGAGGCCCACGCACCGCGATGAAGAGTGGCCCCCCACTTGCCGCAACTACAGAAAGCCCTCGCACAGAAACGAAGACCCAACACAGCCATAAATAAATAAATAAAAATTGTATAACTTTATTAAAAAAAAAAAAAAAGAGGTTTTTACACCCCCAGTGATCCCTAAATAATACATGAGAATCGGTCAAGCTAAAATTTCTTTGACGAAGTGTAATTTTTTATAAAGTGTAATATCAAAACAAACGAACACCTTATGATGGAACTGTTCTTGATCTTGACTGCGGTGCTGGACAGAGGAATCTACATAGACAGTAACATAGAACTAAACACACGAACTCACACACACAAGCACAAACGCATGTGCAACTTGTAAGATCTAAGGTCTGTGGACTCTATCAATGTCAATTTTCTGGTTGTGATATTGTATACCATAATTATGCAAGTGGTTACCAGTGAAAGAAACTGGGTGAAGAGTACAGCGTTTCTCTGCATTATTTCATACAACTGCATGTGAGTCTACAATTACGTCAAAAAAGTTTTTTTTTAATTAACATTTTCCTTGAAGACGTGGGCTACAGCCTATTTGACTTTGTATCCTCAGCACTTTGTACTATGCTGAACTCATATTAGCTACTTGAATTTGTCACTTAACAGACGTTTGTTGAATGAATAAATGACTGAACTGCAAGGCATTATGTCAACTATAGGCATCATTATTCTTTATAAACGTTGTTATAAACCTCATCACAATAATTTTCTATGTCTGACTTACATGTGTCTGACATTACTTGAAATACCAAACCTCTGACACTAGACACCAGTTAGTCAAGGACATGAAGCTGATGGCATAGATGGTCCTCCATTCTGCCGCTTCTCAAAGAATATGGTGAATTCTCAAGATAATGTTCTTAAGAAACATTGATATGACTTCATATATCCCAAGAAGATATCGGGATTTCTTTTCTTTTTCTTTTTAACAGTGAGAAAAGAAGTTAGAGTCACACACTGATTCTCAAGACAGTCTTGTGAGACAAGTGTTTTCTCCATTTTACAGATGAGGAAACAGAACTGTGATAGAACCGGAACTTGAACTTGAATTTTCTATATCTAAATTCTGTCCTCTGGGCTGCAAAATGCTGAACCACAAAGATTTAATAACAATACTTTACAGCAGCCAATTAAATATGCCAACTGTCGTCACACCTATAACTACTATCTTCTAAAGATTTTATTTTTCAATGCTTTAATTTTCTTAAACAACTGTATACTCAGTTAAGTGCTATGCTCTATCTGTGATGACTATTTGAACCCACAATACCAAAGATGGGACCAAGATAAAATAAAAAGAAAAAAAAAGTAGCTCATTCCCTTAAATGTCTAAGAACAAAGGATAATAATGTTGAAAAGTCAAAATCACTAGCAACTTAGAAAATACTAGATTATTTATATTATTATACCATAGAAGGGATGATTATTATTTAATTGAGACAGGTTTAGAGCCTTCTAATAAGGAGAAACTAACTTATTTCACAGCATGGAAAATTGCAGCTAGATACTAGGTAAAACTTCCTGGCCAATTAGCTTTTGTCATTAATTAACTGTATCAATACATATAATTAATATACATTAATTAATTTGCTATGTCTCAGTTATCTAATAATTAAAATGCAGGTACTAATTAATGCCCACACCATCTAATGCACATGAATGTTGAGACCCAAAAGAGAAAATAAATACGAAAACCTCTGAAAAGCTTAAAGTGTTATGCAAATCCAAAGTGTTACTATAAATCTGTGGGACAAAATATTTTAATTTTTGGAATAAATCTGAACATAAATCTGCATCCAGTTTTGAAATATAAATCCATACTTACCTGGGCTTCCCACAAAAAAATTATTCAACTTTGGGGATTTGTTGTGAGTTACATTTGTTTAAACACTTTGATAATGCATTCTGACTTCTACTGATTTTTCACCAACATTACCTCACACTATCACCCAAAATGAGCTCCTTAACTTCTCAGTACCTGAGATTAAGAGGTGATGCTAGTTGTTTATAGCAAAGCTTTAAATGAATCAGTTCACAAACTTTAGTGAGTATCTACTATGTGAGCATCTACAAACAAATACCGTATGCTAACACATATATATGGAATGGAATCTAAAAAAAAAAAAAGGTTCTGAAGAACCTAGGGGCAGGACAGGAATAAAGACGCAGATGTAGAAAATGGACTTGAGGACATGGGGAGGGGGAAGGGTAAGCTGGGATGAAATGAAAGAGTGGCATGGACATATATCCACTACCAAATGTAAAATAGATAGCTAGTGGGAAGCAGCCGAATAGCACAGGGAGATCAGCTCGGTGCTTTGTGACCCCCTAGAGGGGTGGGATAGGGAGGGTGGGAGGGAGACGCAAGAGGGAGGAGATATGGGGATATATGTATATGTAGAGCTGATTCACTTTGTTATAAAGCAGAAACTAACACACCAGTGTAAAGCAATTATACTCCAATAAAGATGTTAAAAAAAAAAATGAATCCGTTCACAAACTTTAGTGAGTATCTACTATGTGCCAAGATTGATGTGGGCGCTAAATAATAAAGAAGTTTTTCCAAGGAAAATGTGATGCGTTTCAGAGGTCAACATACCATGCTAAGAATGAAGGCTGCATGGAAGTTACACAAGAAAATAATGAGGTTCGATCCCCGCCCCCCGATTCCGCCAATCAGATTCCCCATGGATAACAATTAATCTAACACAGGTCTGGGGGAAAATCAAGCTAGAGATAACTTCTGAAACTGCTTAACTACATTGGACCACCTTAGACACTCACCACAAGAACAAGACAAGAGGGTGTAGATAAAGCGATTATGACCACTTCTGGGGAAAAAAAAAAAAAGTGATTCCTATAAATAGAGGCATAGTCTTCACGCAAGAACCATGGGAAACGTCTCTCTGGAGTTACATCAACCACGCACGACATTCATCATAATGGTTCTCAAGTCTCAGCAGCCGCTGGGTCGCACCCTCAGAAACCCAAGTCCCTGCCTCCTCTGTTTGCTGCTAAGGCAAGGCTGTCCTACGACAGCTCATACTTCCATCTTCCAGAAGGCAAACAGACAGGGCAGGATCAGTTCTTGTTCTTATCCGAAGTCCAGGAAGGAATATTGTGGGAAAACAGGAAAAGGGAACAATTAGTGGTGCCCATCTCATAAAACACTCAGTCATTCTTACCTAGTAGCTAACTATTTAGATGTATAGGATTTCAAGACTCCTTCTGGAGCATCTATGTCTGCATGTGAACCCCACACTCACATCTAGGCCTATTTGTTTACCGGAAAATCATAAAACTCACAGTAACTGATGGTCAGTTATAGGCATGAATTTTACAGACAAGGAAGCTAGGGTCCACAGTGAGAAATAAACTTGAACGGTGGGGAGATCCAAGAAATGGGAAATGGAGTAAGGAGTTTGGTTTCATCACTTCAGAAACCTCTATAGGAGAGATGGAGTGATACCTCTCTTCCATTCCTAAAGAACCAAAGATTCTGGTGACTCAGGGAACTGAGGTTTAGCAAAAATGGATCTCTTGAGAAATGGTCACTCCTGTCCTAGGCTTCCCCCACATGTCCATATTTCTCCCCACTCTCCAAAATTCAGCTGACAGGTTATCAGGCTCTGATAATAACACTGACTGACATTGGAAACTTTATTCATTCATCCATCTTTCTATCCACGGAACCTCACAAAGTTGAAGGCCGCATGCTGAGGTCATAGGTAGCACAGAAATAAGGTGATCTGCGTATCTACCTGCACTGCTGTATCAAATGTGCTGTCAAATTTAAACTAGACGGTCTACTAAAATAGCTGCCGCAAAAAACCCAAATAATGATAGTCAAATGATGGCGTATGATTGGTTAACTATACTGAGTACAGGTGGTTGCTACCCTAGTCGTTTCATTAAGTATGAAAGCCAAAGATTTATGTAATGGGTGATAAGGGCAAGAATGCTGTAAAAGTGAGAAAATACGGCAACAGTATGCTGTACATCAGCAGTGGGATAACTATTTATCTAAAAAGTTGGCATTCTTAGACTTCCAACAGGCAGCGTATGAAATTCATATATTCAAAGGAGACATCGTAATAACCTGCCGGCTGGTGGTGATGGATATGTTTTTAATCCAAATGGCCACAATCTTCAGTCTGCCTGTCATGGAGGGCCAGGAAAAAATGGAATTTTCCTTTCATAACGCTTGATGTTGAAAGAGGAAAAACCTGGAAGCATGATAAGTGGCTCATTCCAATGGACAAATGGACATGGCGCTGAGAGAATGACTGTGAATAAAAGTCATTGTTCCTGAACTAATGCCATTTTCAGTCGTTACACCAAGAAAACGGAGCAAGGGATGATTTCTGCCTCCTTCCCGTCTGGAAAGCACAAGTTCAAACTGCAACAAAAGCTGGAAAATCTTCAACACCGTGTGGATTCATTTACAAATTACCTCTTGCTGGAAAAAGTCAGGGGGAAGGCTGGTATAATATTTGTCTATTAACTAAAACTTATTGTACAAACACAGCAAGAAGAGTTGATGCTGTAGTGCTTTATTGACTCGAAAGCCTCGCCTATGGATTTCCTCCTTTGAGGTTTAAAGGAATTCCTATTTCTCATTTACAGTCTATCAGAAAAGGTATATGACCTGTATTTTTTAATTTATATAAATCCACTCAGTCAATCAGCCTGGCCTGAAATTTAATGGATGTATCAGTCATTGTTGGTCCAGGGAGAGAGAACAGGCAGCAGATTCCACCATTCCATCTCTCTTCTTCCATTACCTTCCTCCCCATCCCCCCCCCTTTTTTTTTTTAACCTCACCAGCTCCGATGTCTCCCTTAACTTCAAGCAAGGAGTCTTTCAAAGCTGTTGTTTTTAAAGGGAGAAATTCAAGTAAATATAAACTGATGGAAATACAGGAAGACCCTTTGGCTATTTTGGTTTTAAAAAAAAATCTTCATTTTCCCCATCCGTGTTATGGCAATTTTATTACATATTCAGCAAATTTACAGGAACATGATGTTCCCCTGACAAATTAATCACTTTCCAAGCATTTTAACATATAAATAAAATATCACCACAGGAGAGTAAAATCATCAGCTCAACTAGTTGATATAACCCTTCCTTCAGGAAAACTGACCTGAAATAGATTAAAGACCACCTCCCAGACACACACACAGACACACACAGACACACAGAGACACACACACAGACACACACACAGACACACACACACTCTCATAACTATGAGCTAGGCACTCAGACTACTGCTAACAAGGCTTTTAGGGACTTCTAACTTCAGAAGCCAGATTGCAGTGTTTAAAAGATAGGAGAAACGGAAGACAAAAGGACCTCTTCAAATATCTTTAACCTCACAACAATCTGCTAGAATCGATCTTCTCTCCTTCATAGTTTTATTTCTGCATTTCCTCTAATAATAATCATTAAATACTATATTTTTATAGTCCTATTCTTACCCTGCCATTCTAGGCAGGGAAGAAAAAATGCAAGGGGCTAGGTCTCTGTCTTTGCTTTGCGTTCCCCTCTGCTAATTTCAGAAAGTGAATCCAGCAATTATAAGTAGTAGGAGGCTGATAAGGAACCACACGTGCAGGAGAAATAGGTTCAATTCAAGCTTCCCTGACTAATCCTTATTATGACTCATTTCGACTTCAGAATTTGTCGGTTGAGGCAAGAAGCTAATTTGGCTTTGAGAAGTGAAATCTCAGTTTTGTACTTTCCTTCTACTGCTTCTAACAACCCATTATTAACAGCAAAGTAGGAGGGGGCATGAAGTATTTATGGAGTGCCCACTCTCACCAAGCATTTTTTTTTTTTTGGCATGCTATTTTATTAGATCATTAAACTTGACATACTTTAAGTAAGAGCATTAATTTCTTTGGCTTCCAAACCCCCAGTCTGTACCATTGTATCTTACATCCGAAAATAAAATGCATTATTTTTAAAACCGATACCCAACATGACTCTCAAACTCTGATCCTGAGATGAACAGTAGGACATTCTGCCAGATCAGGAAATAGGAGCGGAAAGGCCCTGGTAGATTTCTCTGAACTGCTTCATCGCTCTGTATGCACAGATGATGCGTCTTCTGTTTGCACTCATCAGAAGACCTGTTTCCTCTCTCATCACGGGTTCTCTCACATCAAATACAACCAAGGTTTAATCTATATTTTAAGAAAATAAAGAAATCTGGCATCATGCCTGGGCCCGTTGTGACACCCCAAAACAAAAGATGACCAGGCCATGTTGACTGTCTTCAGTGCTTATGTAAATACCATTCTATTTATTAGCTCTGCTTTGGGGAAACCCCAAATGGTCACCTTACCTCCCTACTTATGAGCCTGTAAAAATACTGGTGATTTATTATTACATCCTTCTTCTTCCCTATGAATGGGGTAATGAAGTTTTTTACGGAGGCTATTAAGAAGCAACTGGGATGCTACTATTTGCTACTTATCCCATATAATCCCATATAATAACACCATAACTGCTATCAGAGGGCAACACTTAAAGCAGCTAAGCGTTCCGTAACTATAGCTAATTTGACGAAACTGTCAATAGCAAATTTCAAGGATAACCACTAAAAGGAGATTTACTTTTGAAATACATAATGTGTTACACAAAGCCTTTTATTAACATTTATTTATTTTTTGGTTCTAATTAAATCATTAGACTTACCAATTGACTACATAATTACAAAGTCAGCATTCTTAAAAAGAAAGTAGTAATAACACTAATTAATTTCCTTCTGGGTAGTTCCTTGACAAATTATGAAATTTCTCTTTTAAATTTCCTGACAAATATTTGGGCACATAAGATTTCTTTAACAGTTGATGCTCATGTCTTTAAATAACACCTTCAGTGAAGATGCCAATCAAATAAAAATAAAATTAACATCCAGATTATGGATTTTCTGAGAGAAGATGAAAGAATACATCTGTAAAATGCTAAAAAGAGATGTTTAGAGCAAGTACATGTTCATTTACTAAGCTTCCACTGACATTTTATGGAAATAAGCATACTCTAAACTCTTCCTATCAAAATAAGTATACATTTTTTCATGATCTTAAGAAAAGTAAGTTATTACATATCCCAGGCAAAGCTGACACAGGTACATGATCTGATGAAATCATATGAATGTAAATTACTCAAAGATAATATAAAGCTGGCCCTGTCCAGATTAGATCAGAGATGTTCTAACACCCGAACCTCAGAATACAAAAGGAGATAAAACATGCTCAGGAAGCCTCATGCCTTAAGTCTTAAATAAGAACAAAACTTAACAAACAAACAGGCAGTCAGGGTGAATAAAAGCAATTAAGGTAATATGTAAAAAGCCTGTGTTCTTGTATAGATATTTACATTTTTTTCTAAAACATTTCATTACTTTGTACATTGATGGAGCCTAAAATATCTATAAGCGTTCCCTGAAGTTGCCAATTAAACACTGTGTCAACTCCTGTTCTTGTAGTTAAACCATTGCCATCACCATGTACATGTTATTTCTAATTAATTCATGTCTCTCTTAACTTTGTCCTTCTTTGCCTGTCAAAAGAGTAGGCATTCAATCATCAGCCAACAGTATCTAAGTAACTCCAGGAGCAATAGATTACTTCCAGGAAAAGATAATTTAAAAAGTTACAAATTCTGGGAAAATATAATCTTGGGGCGGGGGCTTTATTTCTATAATGGTATGATGCAAAGCTGGGGGTGAATGTTGTATTGTTCAGTGTGGGGCTGGGGAGAGAGAGAGCTGGGATGTGAGAGGAAGAACTGCGGCGCAGAAGAAGAAAGATTAGGGGAGAGGACAAACCAGGTATGCTCTAACGCTCCTGAATTTTATTTAATGCCTTTAAATTTTATGGAGTTACTTGGCTTACGACAAATAGCTCATTTTATCTGGCCCTGGAAAATGGATTCAAATGCAGATAAAAAGGAATCATCTCAAATACTTTTTGGAAAGTGACTGGTTATAAATACATTTCCTTGAAATAAAAAGTGTTTTATTTGAACAACTATGAATTGGGCTGCTGCTTATATTTTGAATTAGCAGTATGTTTCATTTTCATGCATATTTCCCTCCAAATAGACATTGCTTATTTAAGTGAAGGCTAGAGCTTTACTGGCTCAAAAAAACAGCTCCATTAAATTTACTTTGCAACTGAATTGAGTCAAGTGGGATGGAGTAAAGACACCCTAAAGAATGTAGTCTATTCTAGAACACAAACACCACATGCCTTTCTGGACAGATACAACCAGGGGAATGATTCACAAACACATTGTTTTTTTTCATGGCTCTATCATAAGCTTGTCCATTAAAACATAAAGAGGTTAGATGTAATATGTAACATTATCCATGTATCTGTAAGAATCTATACAGTAAAAATGAGGGGAGTGCATAAAAAAATCATAAATTAATTTAAATGAAGCTCCTACCCCCTACCCCCAAATTATATTACCCCCTAAATGATTCTCAGGAAAGAAAACAGGAACAGTTTGTTTCAGTCTCCATACTACTAATGACATTCATAGTTCTAAACCTTCACTTAGAATTTAGAAATCATTTTCATATAGACTAGCTCTTCCTAGATTTCAATGACAATTTCAGCCTGGTAAATTTATCTTGTTAGATACCAGGAAGTCTTTTAAAACCATTTTGTTAAAACTTTCCTTATTTCAGTATAAATGGTTTGTTTAAGTCCAGTTTACAATTTCTTTAAGTATTTAGTTTTTGCATTCATCAGGTAATTCCTAGAGGACATGCCTGTCCATAAGGTTTATCTAGACCCAAAACACACAGAGTCCTACAAAGATTCCTACGATTGAGGGCTTTCATTGCATATTTAGGATATATTAATGGATATGTTGAATTCCATAACAGGGTTTGGTATACAGCAACTAACCAAAATATTTTTGACTGGCCACCTATACAAATAAAATTAACCTAACATTTTTTTCTACTTGTTTTTATCTAGTAGAAAAAAAAGAACCCAGTATGTATAAATCGCAATTCACTAAAAAGTCAAATGCATTATCCCCGCCTGCCCCCACCCGCCACAAACAAAATCAACAGTTTCAGAAAGGACAGAGTTGTTTTATTTCTGTTAAATCAATGCCTAAAAATATTACATTTCATCAATTTCACTTATCCTGAAAAGTCCCCAAAGGTTCCCTACCCGAAGCCGGCCATATTTTCAGTGCAAAACAGGCTGCGCACTGCTAATCTAAATCTAGATAAAACTCATGGGTTTGTCATCTGCACGATGATCTATACATCTCTATGTCTATGCAAATCAAATGCTTTTCTGCGTTCCTTTGAGCATTCCAAAGCACCCAGGGCTAAGGGAGCTTGAGGTTCTCGCAGATTCTTCCCCTGCTCCTCCTCTCCTTTCCCTCTGTGGATTTACACTAGCTACCTAAATAATTCACACTGCCTGCTTTTCAGCCCGAATGTTCCTCGGAAGAGGCCTACAATGAGCTACTGCAGTCACCAGATGGACCCATGGATGCAGCAGGTGAGGCAGTTGGCAGGACGCCCTGTCTGATGCTGCTTGCTTCGGCACGGGCCGCCTTTCTTTCCAGGTACATTATCATCATCTGAACACTGAGCAGGAGTGCAGTTTGGGGGTGGGGTGGAAGTGGGGCACTGGCAAACCCTCTACAAGCATTCCTAGAGGAACCGTAAATTACCAGCTGCCCTCCTCCTCCCTGCCCCTCCACCTCCAGCAACCCCGGATTCTTTACGCTGTTGCTTTGTTAGTGGGTTTTCGAAGACCATGGTGAAGGTTTCACAGTGCCTTTTGGCCCTATGCATAAAGAAGGACGCATCCGTTTGAAAATTCCACCTCGGCTTAACAGTAAGTGAAGAAAAGAGGATTCAAGGGGATGGATACCGGAAAAGTCAGGAAAACTAGGAGGGAGAAATGTAGTCTCATAGACACTTTGCAAAAAACACAAATGAAGGGAAAACACAGGTGAGATGATTCAGCTCATGTCTGCAATGCATTTGTATCAAGGTAAGCTGCCCTTTGCATCTAGTGAGTGGAGAGAAAAACTGTATTTTTCTAGCTTTTCAGTGTTGCAGAAAATATCAGCTGTGCCCAAGTTTGAGACAGTTCTTTGTCTCATATTTCTAGTGCCATTTCCAAAAAGCGCAGCATTTCCCTTCCAAAGTTCGTAATTCTATAGGACTGGAAGACAAAAATTGCCATGCATATCACTTGAAATTGGAAGTTTGCAACCTCATGGTGCCAAGCTATCATGAGACGATCACTCGGTAACACGTCGTATAAATTTTAATTGAGTATAAACACTTGACAAAAATTCTCCTGAGTTATTTCTGGCATATTCAGATTGGTAATGGTACCATGACACCATGATTTTAATCTTTCTATAAACTTAACTGATGCCAGTATAAATCTTATTACCTAACTTCACTAATCATCTAATTATAAACATCCAAAACTGCGACAGAGAATCATTTTAATGACCTGAAGCAAACCAAGCTGTATCTTCCAAAAAATAAATAAATAAAACACTTGAATAAAATGCATTCACTGAAAAGAGGCTGCAAAGACAGAAAACTGCTTTGAATTCCATCATCGAGTCCTCGGGCAAATTGAAATCCCAGGCTTTGGGGAACAGCACTGGGTAGTTTTGCAGGACTGTTGGACAAAGACAGTAGCTGTGAGATTATCTCGAGATTAAGGGCAAGGTTTCCTTAGAAAAATTACCTTTCAATAGTCATTTACTTTGATTAGAATGAATTTACTAATGCACACCTTTCCCTCAAAGTCAAACTACACAAACCTTCTAGAGTTCAGATACATCCCCCTTCCTTTTCCTATGACCTCGGAAATATCTTTTCTTACCTGATCTTTTAAAGCATTTTCCCCCTTTCGCTTCCAGTCTAAGAAACAAACCACACACAAGTCATTTAGAGCATTTTAAGATGTAATGGCAACTTTCGGGATCAAATCTTCAAAGGCTTCACAAGGAAGCAGGCAGGACCAGACTTGACTGCTCTAAGACCCCCAATCACACTTTTGCAATATTTAGGATCTAAATGTACCATTTCTAATTGTGTTCTTGGGGGCTAACTTCCTGTCAGCTCTAGAAGGCCCAAATCAGAAAATCAGAAAATCAGAATGGAAGCTCCAACTTGCTTAAGTTTTATGTAAAACCTCTGCTACCTAAATTCCTGAAATCATTTTCTGAAGATTGACCCAAGTATAAATTGAAAACTTAAGTATATAAAGTCCCATTTTAGAGTGTTTTTTTAATGCACTCAAGATCATTTTATATTTTTATCATTTATTTCAGGATCTTCGTGCCCAGGACAGGGCCTGCACATAGTCAAATATTTTGCAATGAATGATCAAGAAAATGCAGTTTAATGCACTAAATATTGATTACTTTAATGATTTAAAAAATTGCGAAGGAATGCATGTAATCATTTTGATGCAACGTGAGAAGTTACTATAAGTAATCAATTGGATGCCAGAGAGTTGGTTATAAAAAATTCACTTCAAAAATCAATTTTAAATTGGTATCTTCTAAACTCGATTTCATTAACTCTCATTAAGCTATTTGCCCACAACCTAATTAATGTACATAACCAAAGGTACTTAATAATACTAAACAGAAGGGACTGGACATTTCTTAGAAACACATGAAAAGGCAAATGGTAATAAATTAACATTTAAAGATAGTAACTGTAAAATTAAATATAATATTTAGCATTTATATATTTTATAATGATGTAGATGTGTGTTCAGATTGCCACAGTTAAACTGGCAGGCAAGATTACTTCTAAAATAAAAGTAGTAGCAAAGTCTCAGCTAAAAAATAACTGCCATTTAAAAAATTAAAGAAGAGTAAGTATAAGCAAAGGGTGAAGGAATGAGTGGGTAATTACAGTTTAAGCCCTGGATATAAAAGACAATACGGTAATTTATGGTATAAGATGCTGCTGAAAATGAATGATAATTAAAATTTTGATTTCTGACATTGCAAAATTATTCTTTTAGAAAGTCTATATGATATTCTCAAACAGATCCATCTTATATAAATATCTATATTTGAACATACTTTTGGAGTATCAGAAATTAGTGTCATACTATTATATACATATGCAAAAAACATTTGCTTTTCCTGTGTTTAAAGAAGAGTCAGTACCTGTGTGTGTCTGTATTTGTGTGTATGTGTGTGTGTGTGTGTGTGTGTGTGTAATACAATTTCTGTAACTGATTTAATTGTTATTTCCTTTATTTCAGATGCCTTTCTGGATGTGACTATCTTAAAGTTGCAAAATGCAAGTTAGTCTAAACCTAATAGAGAAAACATAGATATCTAAATTTTAGCCTGATATACAGTATATACTAGAATTAGCATAATTTAAAGAAAAACATATTTATAGGTGACCTTTCTCTTTCCTAAACGAAATATCGACAAAGTGATTCAAATGCCATAAATTCAATGCAATGCCCAACTGGTTAAACTCATGCAGTCCCCTATGTTAACTATGATCTTTTTTTTGCCAGCTTTCTTGCCACTATGTAGGTAGTGCTGACTGAAAAAAAAAAAAAATTGGGGGCGTTGTGGTTATGATCTCTAATGAAATTACTTATTTTATTTATTTGTGGTTTACCTACCTAGGTGAAAGTATACATTGAGTCACATAATTAAACACAAAAAATATCTTAGAATAAACCAACCAACAATATTCTTAAGAGGTGGGAAACACAGCAGCCTGAATGACTATCGACTTTAAATTTGAAGTCAAGACAGTATGTTTGCAAAATTCACCTGTAATCCTGGTTCAAGATTTCCCCAGACCACTTTTGCTCTGCTCTGAAAGTCTGAGAAGAAGTGTCGACATAAGTTTTGCATTTACAGTTTAAAAACAGAGAGAGAGAGAGAGAGAGAGAGAGAGAGAGAGAATGAGCACAGATCCCTAGCACGCCTCCTGGGCACCTAAACAGAAGTATTTGCATAGCCCTTGAACACTGTTTAGCAAACAAAGAGTGGACAGGACCAGAGTGGCTTCTATCTTCCAGTCCTGCCGTCCTTTTTCAAAGCAAGGCAGGGGTTCTATTTTTAGTCCACACTCTGGTTCAGCGTTAATCCTGTTTTATGTTGTTCACACCTGCCGCTGACTAGCAGCCTGCTGATGGGTCGGAGCTCACGCTGCTCAGACAAATCCCACTAAACTGAGAAGCCGGACAAAAGCTACTGGACAGAGCTGGAAACAAAGCCTGATCAGAGTCGTGAATACAGGAGAAGCAGACCCCACCAAAATCTCTCCTCTCATTTGCAGACAAGCCTCCGATGTCCCAAATTTCCCACCCAACAGTAAATGCAACCAACTGGTCTTTTTTGAAAGCCTGAACCCCATTGGCTTATTTATATTCCTTGGCTTTTTATGTCTTTTGGTAAAATGAATGCCAATACAGTAAAAAAAAAAAAAAAAAAGAAAGAAAGAAAGAAAGAAAGAAAGAAAAAGGAAAAAGGATTGCTAGAGTCAGATGTACATGCTAGCCACTCTTTGTGTCCTTACCAAAAGAATCTGTATGTGAAACAAACCTCATTATTAATTTAAAATATCCTATAGCTCACCTCTCTAGTCATAGAATTCTACATCCAAAATGAACAGAGATAGAAAATATATATTCTGCCATCAGTGGCCACTGGGTGACCAAGACAGTGACTTGTATGCTAAGACGGCTCTGCTCCCTCCCCATCCTGCACTGCATGTGCCTAATAGCACACATCAAAAGGAATGAATTCTTTTTTGATCTTAGTACCAGCGATAAATCAAATTCAGTGACACAGACAGGGGGGAAATGCACCACTAAGGGAAAACTCCAAGACTGACAGTGGGACCAGTCGGAGGCATCCGCTCCATCAAGTTCCAGTAAACGATACCCACCCTCCCTCTCTCGGAAACAAGATGTAAGCTGTCATATGCTTACCCAGAGTGAGAAAAACTTACCCGGTCCTGATGCGACCCTAAGTCAAGATGAACTTTCTGCTGACATTTCCAGCGGTGGCCCCGGAGCCCCTCCCTCCCACCTAAAGAGTCAATTTCCTTCCTTTCTGGGAGCCGGGTTCTTCCCGCTGGTGGGCACCGAGAGCTCCTACTGGCCAGCACAGGGTGGCTCCAAGAGGAGCTGCACATCTGGGGGGGTCAAATGAAGACTCTGGGATCATTTTATTACATCTCCTGAAGCACCTTTCCTGCCTGCACACAGCCAATAAAGCATCAAGGGCTCCACTGCCGACACTCGGGGAGCTGCACATCTGCCTAACCCACAACGGTGCATAAATTTAATGGAGCACAGTTTTAATACTTCTCTGGGGGGGGGGAAGCACGCAAAGCGCTAACTAGCCAACTAACGTTCTGTTAATGGATGGATGTGGGGATGCCACAGTTGAGGTGTTGGCATCTTCTTCCCAAATCGCTTTCCAACTATTTACCCTGAGCAACGTGCTGTTTTGGAGGGTCAGTCCTCGCGAAGCCTGACTCACTTGCGTGTGCCGTACTCTTCCTCGGCAGGTGAGAAATTTACAGGGCTGCTCAGAAGCAGCTTGGCTACCACAGGTGAGAAGCCACATAAACGCACACTTTTCCATTGTGTGTAAGACTGTGTTCTTGGGAACTCTCTACTGGCGCTAAAGAAAAGAGTCGTCGTCAAAAAATGATACTGTAATATACTTGCTATGATTGCAGACAGAATTCATGTGTCTTTCATGATCGGACACAGCCCATCCTAAAATTAAAAATATAGTTTTTGCTTTCAATTTGTTTATGGGATATGGACAGTATAGGAATAAATTCAATTATTATGTGGAATCACACAAAATTGCTTATATTTGACCATTCCTTGACCTAGAAAAATGGCCATTTCATGGGGTTCAACCTAATTTAATTAGAATCCTAGTATCTCACTTTCATGCAAAAAAGCCTGAAGTTTTGTCGGGGCATTTCGTAACTCCAAACTTGACTTTCCTCCTCATGTTCCCTCAGAAAGCCACCTCAGATTCATTTGGGGTTTTTTTTAAACCCACTATGAAAATGAGAAAATTTATTGAAGTATATTTCAAGACTTGAGCCTATTAAGATTTGGGGTACACAAGCCCTAGCTGTCAAAATTTCACTGAAAATCAAGTTTTGCACGTTAGACCATCCACTCATTCAATGGAGTGTTCACTCTAAGGCTTGCCTTTTTGAGAAGCAACTTGGTAATCCCATATAACAAAAGAGTAAATGCTTCATCCCACGGACCAAGACTACACACTGATGGAATAGGATGGAAGATCTCATCCTTGAGGTCCTTCGCTAAAGGACTTGAATCATGGATGATCTTTTCTTCCCCCAGCGACTTTGTAAGTTTGCTCAGGACAGAAAGATTTCAGTGTATCAGCAGCAGTAGCAGCTCTCCGATCAGAGGATATTTAATGTTTTGCATGTAGTATTGGCGATGGGATGAATACCCTCCGATAAGACGGGGAAAAAAGGAGCCTCGGCTGTGCAATTGATAAAGGTGTGCTACCTGCCGCGGCCTCCCAGTGCAGCTCCTAAGTTTCCCCACTTCTGAAGAAAGTGAAGACCACCTTAGTTGGAGGATAGTGCTTTCCTCGGGCAGGAATTTTCATTTCAGTTTGAATCTTAAACCATTACATTGCCAGTGATGCATTTTTATGTTGACAATTGACATCTTCGTAAAAGAATGAAACCTTCTGAGCGACGGCTCAAAAGCATGAAGGTTGCCTGCAGTAAGTACTTAAATTATTTTACATCTAAATGGAGCCCAGCTGTTTTGAGTTAAAATTTAATAAACCTTAAATGGATGACCTTTCTTGCACAGAAAGGCCCAGAGTTGCAAAAACGAACTTTCCAATGAAATATAGTTTAAGGAACTAGTGCTGAACAAAGGGCTAGTTAAAGCTGAATGCTTTGTCAATTTATCAGCTTGTGAACATTCTGTTCCTGGATTCCCCACCGCTGCTGGATGTATAGAACGGTGGTGCCTTGCTTAATCGAATACTATTGATTCAAGTGTGTCACAGTGATCTCATGGAGAGTAATCAATAGTAATCCAAAATCAATCAATCTGCTCTTGCACTATCATTTATCAAATCTGAATACACCAAATTATTTGTAGGCATCAAATTACAAAGAAGAGAAAAGGGGAAAGCCAGGGAAAGTTCATGGTTTATACTGAAGCGCAAAACCAGTCACTCTCTTTTTTAAGGGGAGGTGCTTTAAAATGGACAACTATTTGGCCAAATGCATTTATCTTCTCATTAACCTATCCTAAATTTATACTGAATCTCATTCCATTTCTGGGGAAAAAAAAGTAAGATTTCTTGTTTAGGAGTTGGCTGCTTCAGCACAAGTGATAGAAACGTAAAGATGCCCCAACTTACATAGTAGGTCACACCAGCATTTTCCAAGTCTGATAAGCTAAGTTTCAAATGCCTGTCACCCATCTGCTGGTAAACAAGGAGACTCGATTGGCACAGGACATAACTGCATCTTCGAACATCAGAAATGATGGTTAATGGAATTGGAGTGGAAAAAGAAATACTTAATTTCTCCAGAGAACGTACACATAGATGCACCTGCTTATCAGAGAAGCTGCTGTTGACGCTGAGGGTTCCTTTATCAACAGATTCACCTGTAATTTCGTCCAGGTAATAAATCCTTCTATTCATTATAGCACACTCAAAAGCACCCCTACTATTTAACTTGAAGGAAAAAAGGCACAGAGTGTCTAGAACATTTACTTTCGCTAATGTAAAAGTGTTGGCATTTTACTTCATTCCCGATAAGCTGGTGCTAGTAGAGGTGATTATCCTTTTCTTATTCAAAGCCTATCAGCATTTCGAAAAGCTCTCTCCATCTTATCAGGTGTATGAACAGAACAGTTACTGAAAACAGTTTCTACGGCTCCTCTCTCTTTCTGCCAAGCTATCTGATAAACCCCCAACTAACTAACTGTATTTACACACAATCAAACAGAAGTTGTATCTTCCGCGCGCTGTGGCCAGATTCCAGTTTGCCATAGGTTTTTCTGCTGTGACATTAACTTAACAAAAATGTCAGTAGCAGTACCCCAAACTGACAACAATCAAGAAAACACTATAAAAGCACTCAACTAGAATGCACGACAAACAGAGACGAAAGAAAAACAAATACGAAAAGTTGAAGGCAATCTCTTTGGAATTCGGGGTGGGTTGGGGGAATAAAGCCTACTGTGTATGCAAATCGGCATGAATATCATGCACTTACCTTTCACTAAAGTAAATGGTCCTTTAGCAAAACAGATGAATAGAAAAACAGCAATTTTAAAAGAAAACGCTGCTGGGATGGAGGGGGTTCAGGAAAGTTTTTAAGAACTGAACGGGCACTTCCTCATATTTCAGGTTATTTCAGTGTGGGGCAGAGAGGTTCTATAACGTAAGCAAAGTAAGACAACAGACAGTATCATCGAACTTACCCCATACACTGAAGACAAGACAGAAAGCAAGGCTGTAACATATGGTGACCACATTCTCAGGATAGATTTCCCAATCATTAAAACCCTCATAAATGCTCTAGACATTAAAGTTTTGTTCACTATAAGGAAATTAAAAAATACAAAAATACAATTTGAGTGTTCAACCTCATCATTTTTCTCATTCTTCAGACTTAACCCACTGAACAGTTCCATATAAAGGTATGAAAAAAGAATCACCCTCCAGACTAACATAAGTGGATGATCTGCTCTCCATTTCTATCTGGTACAAAATGCTTACCCTAGTTCACGGTTCATACAAATTGAGAGACATCCCTAATCGTTTCTGGGTAGCTCTTTGGAGCATGAAAGACAACAGTGATATTTCTCGAACATAAGAGAAATATGAACTTTACTTCAACAACTGAATAATAAATTCCTGACCCTAGGAAAGAATCTCTGCTTGGGCTTCTGTGCATAAATTGCACATTTGTTCCTCACCTCCCTTTGCTGAATGGCTAAGAGAGAACAGAAAACGGCAGCCACACGCTCCCACCTGAGCCCAACTCCTGATTCTGTCTAGACTCCAAGAACAGAATGAGCCTTTCCTTAGATGAGGAGGGCAATAAGATGAATTAGCCAAGTGTGCAGCTCAGTACAATTCAGCTGATGGTTGCCTTTCCATCTGTGACACTATGATCCCATGACTGATGAGGCAGGTCTCATTTAAGTCTGTGGATAAAAGGGATGCTTCTGTCATTTCATAGGACCCAGAACCAACTGTATACAATCACTTTCTCATATACATCTTTCCCCGTCTTTGGCCATGAATAGTTGGTTATGGGTATGATATTCTTCCTCAAAATATCTGATCTGTTTTAATAGATTAATGGCTGTGAAGAAAGCATTGTTAGAGTATTCTTTCATTTATGGAAAAATGAATACAATTTAACATGGCCATCTTACGTTTTTGGAGAAGTGAAAGTACTACAATAATTTGGAATTATGGAGGGCAAAGGGCCATTGATTGAACAACCTCACATTTGAATTTTTCTCTTAAGTACCTTAGTCTCTATAATTTTTTATATGACTCACTATTTTTGCTCACTCTGAACATAATTTTAGATATTCTTTTCAAAGCAAAAGAAATTCTTATAAGTATGAACTGTAACAACATTTTAGCTGCCTTGAAAAGGACACCTTTTCAAACATTTTTACTCATATTGTATTAAAAAGAAAGTAAATGTTATTTATTTAACGAGTCCTTTGTTTAAATTCTCAAAAGCATTTTCAATGAGTCAAATCTTCCTAGAGCAGATGAAAAAGGAATTATCACATACAAAGATACCATCCTGATCATGGAAGAGAAAAAAAGAATTCAGTATGCTTCTGCCTATTTTCTGTGCCTAAGTTCTTGATTTACTTTTTTAAATTTCATTTTTTTTTTTTTTTTTTTTTGCCTATTGAATAAGCCAGATAAAAAGAAAGAACAAGATTTTTTTTTTTTTCTTTCTCAGAAAATGTATGCAAAGTGCAACAAAGAAGAAATGTCCCTTGTTTCCAGCGGACTGGCAAGGCTGCTGCTTCAGACTCTCCACTTGTTAAAGTCTTTATATACATCACACATAAGAGCAACCGAGGCTCCCCACTTCAGACTTTTTAAAAAAGTAAATCCCATTATTATCCCATTACTTCCAAGACAGTAAAAAGATGTGAACAAGCTTCAGTTATACTCTTTTTTTTTTTTAACAAAACTCATTATCGTCTACGCTTTCTGTATTCCCACAGTTAGAGTTTTAAAGAGAAGTAAGCAAACACGCTGATTTTCATTGCACTTCTACTAGCCATCAATCTCTAATACAATATGAGAATTTATTGGGTAGCTTCCCTTTTATTTAGTACCATCTTAAGCAGCTGTTTGCGGAGGTGTACGAGGAAGCAAAGTTAAATTGATATGTCTGTGATATGCCTGACAGCCCTTAGTATGGCTAATATTAATTTGTTTTCTTTGGCTAGGTAACTGCTGCCAAAGCATATTATACATAATGTGTACTTCCAATCAAAATGATGAAAAGTATATATGCAATTTTGTTTCACTCAAAGCAAGAGGAGAAGGCACAGAGGAATGTATATGACAGAGACTGCCTTTGATAATCAAAATATAAATTTGCTTCCAAGTTCATTTTTTACAATGTAATCTGATCTTAGGTAGGCTCTCCATGAGTTGAACACTTTAAACAACTCTTTTAATAGATTTTAAATGCCAAAAGCCAGTGTTTTTATTTATTATATTGTGTGAAAGAATTCCATGTAGCCAGAGGCTGCATTTCTAATGGCTAGTGTTGCATGTTATGTATTAATATTCAAATGCACATATAGATCTATGCCAGTATATTGAAATGGACTTTAATTGGCCCGTGAGAAGCCAATTTATTTAAAACTGTACTTTTTCTTTTATTGCTTTGCCTTAGTGAGTTATCTTCCAAATATACATGCATTGCCATCAATTAAAATGGCAAAATATTTGAAAAATCAAAACATAAAAAGCAAGTTCCCTCCAAACATTCAAAAAATTTTTTTGAAAATTAAAAGGGGGGATGCAATAGTACACATACACAGCACACACACAATCTAAACCTTCTCAATCTGATGGTTTTGTATAATTGATTAGAAAATACATTTGGAAAATACTGAGAAATAGTGTCCAAATCAGAGAAAAAGAAACATCTGGCACTTCTGTAAAGAAAAACATAGAGAGGAAGGATGTGTTTGTTATAATTGAACGGAAATTATTCTTATTAGCTATGTTTCCCAGACTTCGAAAGTAGAAGTCTAAAATGAACTTGAAACAAGAATAAGATGCCAGGTAAATCCTTCAAAAGGCAGAAGGCTGTCACTTGACACCCTCAGATAATAAAGGAGCTAACTTTCAGCAGACGGATTGGCATAAAGAAACAGCAGGATTTTTTTAAAAACGAGAAACATTAAAATCGCTAAAGTACTCTACAAACAAATAAAGGTAGGAAATGAATCTAGGACTTTAAACAAAATATGAATTAGAACAAGAATTTGAATAGAAAGAGCATTTGGATAAGTGGTTTCTCTCAACACTCATTCAGATTCACTGAGCAAAATCACAGACCTTTAAACTTACCTCTTAGAATAAAATTCAGAAATTCAGAAATCTATGATGTACTTTATATGGATATAATACTTATTAATTTTCTTTATGTGTTTTTAGCAAAAACAAAAAGAAAATGACATTTACGTAGTGAGGATAAGTGAAATTTATATTTTGCATTTATTTAAAAGCTATCATGTTTACATTTAGATATATTTGTCAGGCCCAACTGTATAAGAAAACAGTGTAGCCAAGAGCTAATTCAAAACTGTTTCTTGGATATGGGCCCAAACCATTAAATTATGTATTTAGTACTAGTGGCTTATTTCCTATTTTACAAATTATTTATGATTTCTAGATATTGAATTTTAAAATGATAATAATTAACAATTTATAAAATCAGAAACAAATTAATGTATTAGGTGACCTGTTACCTGTCTGTTACATAGTAGTTAAACCAATTTAGTTGAAAATCAGACTTGGTAAATACCTGAAATACTAATTCCAGGTTAAAATTATGCATGGCAAATTTAACTGGACACTAACTGATTAGAAAAATACTTGAGATCTACTTTATTATATAAATATACATGATCACTCTCGCAGCATACCTATATTCTACATACATCTCTTCCCATGTATATATATGTATTTCACATGCATACTATACATGCACACAAAGGCACACACGTGTGTGTGGTATATTCTACTGACTGCTTTGGATTTTAAAGTAGCGTATGTGTATCTTTATTTATAATAATGGTATAGACCATGGGCATCCGTATACACATGGCTATGAAAACAATAATCAACAGCAAAACACACAAAATGCAGTAAGAAAAAATGTCAAGCGGCAGAGATGCTGGATGTCATCCCTGGGCTATCAAATACACACATAAGTATGATTGGAGAAAGAGAACCTAAATATTTCACTGTCAGAGAATGTAGAAAACAGCAATTCATTTCTATCTCATGTGCTTTAGGACAATGACAATTTAACACAAGGCCAGTGGATGTAAAAGAGATAAAAACTGAACAAACTGGGCCAGGGTAATCAAAGATTTTCTCCAGAGAGCTGACTAGGGCCGGAGCTCATATGCACTTATACCAGATCAACACTGTATTGTTTCTTTCTTCCATGAATTTGCTAGGAAGCAAAATTCAGAGCATAGCTTATCTGCTGCAATGACTTAAAAGTTCTAGTGAGATGCTGTCCTCTTATTTCAAAATGCTTGATAGGTGATTCTCAAAAGTTTATTTGATATTAATTGGTGTCACAGAAATCACGGCTATCAATTGCCACTTGTATGACAAAGTATCGACCATAAGCACAGATTTTAATTTATTTTTTGAAATAATATAAGCAAAACATTGAGTGCTGAAGAGCACTTTAGAAGTCAAACAAAGAAATACTTTGTTTAGTCACTAGGCTAAAACAAATGTTGAGGAATTTTTCACAAGTGATACAGACTTGAGGTTCGGCATTATGCCTACCTTCCCAAAGAACGGCCTCTTCTTTGTCTGCAGTTCTTGCAAGAGTGAGGTATTGTGAAAATATTGTTAAACAGACTCATAGAGAAGTTACCTGCCCCCTTTGATGAATAGCACCACGGACCTAAAATTAATTGCAAAAGTATGGCCCCGGCTAATGAGATGGTCCTTATCTTTTTTCAGCACAAGAAGCACAAGTATATTTCTGCTGGCTCGATATTTTACAAAAATGCCTAAAGTATTCTTAACTCAGTAGAAATCTGATTAAAAGACTTCAAAGGCACAAAATAACATAAATTCTAAGATCTGGAAAATTTGAAGTTAAAACTAATTTCCTGCATTATTTTCCTTTTAAACCTTTATTTTCTTTTTTGCTTTGAAAAGAAGAACAGCAAAAAAATCTTTTCTCTGGCTTCTATTAGCATTTTTTTTAAAGCTGAATTACAATACCATTCCTTATAAGGTGGCCAATATACATCCCAGGTCAGATTAAATCAAATAAATATATCAAAGGCCATCAATTTAGAATTTAAAAAAAGAAAAAAGAACAATGATACCGTATTGGGGGGGAAACACTGGAAAAATGATCATCCATGCAAGAGAATTAATGGATATTCACAAGGGCTTTGCTAATAACATGGGTTAATTACCGCTGCAACACACTAGGCTCAGTAAATAAAGCAGCAGTGCCATAAACACATGAAGATGAGAAACCCATCTCTATAAGAACCAGCCAACATCATCACCCTTGCCTCTGACCAGGAAATGGGAAGCTGTTTTCCAGCCCTTTCTGTAAAAGGAGGATTTCTAAACTTACCACCCAATCTGTACAGGGTAATACATAAATACACTGACACAAAGGGCTAGTGAAGCATGGGGGTGCCCAGCACTTACTCACCACTCCCATCCAACATTGATTCCATTAACTCAGAACACTTGTTTTGCTTACTCCAAGGAGAAAAATCATATGTTACATAATGCACACTGTCTGGCTATTTTGACTATATATAGTTTGGGATATGTACAGTAGTTATTTAATTTTTAGAGAAATAGAATTAATCTGTTCACTTTAGTGATGTGATGGGCAAGGTTACGAGACTCTACAGCTTAGGAACACTCACCCTTAAGTGCAGCTGGTTGTCACTTCCAGCAATTCACAAAGAAATCATCTGAAAACCCCTACCTTTAAGGCTGCAGGTGTTTTCAACAGATTTACAGAGAAGAAACAGGAAGGAAAAGTAATATGAGCTCCAAGTCTGGAGTTTAAGGATTCCTTCTTAGAAAAATAAACTTAAAGACTCTGTTCATAGTTCTCAAAGAAAATCACATCTAAAGTGACGTAGGCAAGCTCCCATCTTTTTAAAAAAATTGCATCCACTCTGGTTTAGGCTTTTTGTCGTTGTTGTCATTGCATACATTTTTCCTTCCTGCCTATTTTTATCCCATGTATTTTGACATGATAGTATTACTTTTGCATAGTTGTATTTCAATTTACTTTTAGCTTTTAGCAGGGAGAGATGAGGCAGAGAAAAGAAGCAAAACCCTGAAAAAGAAAGAGCAAACCTTACAAAATAAAACTTGCATAGCTCCAAACAGGAATCTTAAAACACAAATCTGTTTAATTTTGGATGTCTGGCTTTCCATGATCAGGCTGAAATTTACTGAACCGTTCCCTCCTCGCCTTGCCTGTTTTGGAGTGTTTCAATTGCCTTTCCTTCTTCCAGCAGCTGTGACAACTGTTAAAACAGTCCGTAAAATTAAGTCCGCTCTATAATCCTGTAGTCAATGTTACATTTTCATCAGAGGTTGAAAGGGAAGCATGTGACGAGCACACTCATTTAGAATGATTAGACTGACACATACGTCAAAATGAGCAGATATACTATTTTCATCTATTTATGCTATCAGTTATTACTGCTATTAAATGTGAAACAAGCTTTCAAGTATTATTCTCTTTAATGTGCTAGCACATTTCCTAAAATAAAAAATACATAGTTATAGGTTAACATTTTAGGCTCTCCTAATGGTGGTCAATAAATGGCACGAATCTTTTTAACAGCTTCCAAAGCAGAAATTGTCCAATATTCTCCTCTGAAACTGCATAACTCTGGTTTCATTTCAATGTATACTCACACGTGATGGGGTTTAACCCAGCACATTTACTATGAATATTAATAGCATGTATAAATTCTGTGGTTTATTAATTGAGACAGAGAGGCAGATGCGTTACTAAGCATGAGATCTTTCTGTCTGTCCGGTGAACCACGTAACCATCAGAACTGCATCCAAACAATAAATCTGTATTTTTTAAAGATGACTTTTAATTGAGCCAAAAAGAAAGCTAGTTTGAATCTTGCGCCAAAGCCAAAAGGACATGTGTCCTGATTTCATTTAAATGCGTCTGCTTTAAGAGGCTTATCTAAACTAATTATTCAAATTAGCTGTAAGAAGTTAAATTCAAGGAAACTACAAAGAAGCCTGGGGGTGGGGGTGGGGGGGTTAAAGTTTGTTTAGTTTATTTATTTATGAGAGAAAGTTTCGAATTGGGTGAGCTTGGATAATGCATTCTTCCTGACATGAAGACATATGAAATTCTCCAGTGGGACAGCCTCCGGCGCGCGCTCACCTTCAAACTTCACTTGAGTGGGCAGTCCTACCTTTGTTTATTTTTCATTTTTATTTCCAAACAATTTAAGGTTGTTTCTTCCTTGGAGTGTTTTCTACTGACGCAAGCACTGCCTTCCAACCTTTCAGTTCTTCCTAAATCCATCCCTCGGCTAATATCCCTTGCGTGAGTGTGTATGTGTGCAAGCATGCACACATACACGCGCACACACACTCACACTCACACGCACGAGGAGCCACTGAGACTGCAAGTCACTTTTCATCTCTTGCTTAACTACAAACCAAGGCAATATGCAGTCACTAAGGACCGCTAGTGGACATCTACCTATAATGCACGACCTTCTCCTCTGGAGAGTTTTATATTTTTTTCACTGTCTATAGAGAGAAACGTTTGCCAAGAGCACTCTTTTCAGAATTATAACAGTTGGTATTACTGTAATGGGAAAGCAAAGCCATACAACTGACTCAACAGAAAGAGGAACCAGTGACAGCTCCCGTGATAAACTAATATTTCAACGGTGGGTTGAAATTAAGTTTATGACCCACTCATTTACACAAGAATGCCTAATTTACTCCTTTTACCCCCTACTCATATGTCCCCCACCTTGAGCGATCCAAATATGTATATTTCCATGTGCATAAAGATATTCATAAGTACCAATTAAACTGCATCTAAGGACAAAAGTACTTTTCTGCATTTTCTGGACACGATACATGAAACAAATCCACAGTCTCAGCATTGTCTATTCAAGGGGAAATTTAGAAAGTCACTACTGTTTCTTCTTTAGTGTTTTTTTTCCTCCCCTTAAATATTTATAATGTGTGAAAATCTCATGTTACTTAATGGACTGATTTGTCAGTTAAGTGCTGACTTAATGCTAACCATGCAAATAACATTATTCTAGCCCCCAGATGGCACAGGGCTAGTTTTTAAATTGTTCTCTGAAGGAGAATTAGTAAATGTGCAATTCTGCCTCTAACTCTGCGCGGTAAGAAATGACAGGGAGCTGAAAATATCTGTCAAACTGCAAATACATAAGAGGCACTCAATAGTATAAATCAGTTTGAATCCTGTATTTTAAAACATTTTTCCTTGGGAAAATGGGTCCTAGTAAAAGATGCATTTTAACAGTTCACTAAGCATTTGTGCCAAGTGCCTATTCTTAGCACCTGAATAAGAAGTGACTGTCACCCAGCTGTTTTACTGACAGTCACTGAGCTTTGCCTCAAAGGTAACATTGTAGTCAGAGAACAATTCTCGACTTACTGAATTAGGAGATCACCCTCAACACAAAAGGCACAAGACAGACACAAACAAGCGCTCGTGCGCACGACATACCCAGGGCATTACCTGAATCCGTGCGCCAAGATCCATTCCGTTCACCCCACACTCTCACCCCCAGGACGAGTTTTAAAAAGGAAAGAAAAAGGTACCTACTCTTCCTCGTAGTGCAGGGAAAAAGATTCAGGAAGGCAAAGTTCTACCGAATCCATGTGCGACCGGCAACCATTATTTGCGCACCCCCGCTATAAATCAAAGTTTCCTTGACAGAGCAGAGCGCAATTAACACAAATGTTCTCCTGGTGACAAGCCTATAGGCACAGCCAGTTGGGACCAGAGCTCTCACACTCTCCTAATCAAGGACTTAAAGCCCCGATTGGAGCTTATTAATATGAAGTAGAGCTTAACATATGCAGTCCCACCGGCCCAGGCGCGCAGCCGATTGGGGGGTCTCCGCCCAATCAGGACGGAGGCGACTGGAGGCTGCGAGGAGCCGCGGAGCCGGGCAGGTACTGAGGGTGCAGAGACGCGAAGGGGCTGGGAACGCAGCGGGAGAGAAAAAGAGAGCGAGGACCAGAGACCGAAACGCTGCCCGTAGATACTGGGCTCTGCCTTTTCTTTCTTTCTTTTTCTTTTCTTTTTTTTCTTATATTTTTTTCTCCCTCCCTCCCCCCCCCCCCCACCCCGCTCCGGGAAGCGAGAAAAGAAACCTAACTAATTTAACCCTCTAGGCACTAGAGGGATGTGTGTTGGGTTTCTCACCTAAGATCTCTTTTGCCTCGCACAGAAGAACTCACGCAGACTCTCAGTTAATTTGGGAAAGGATTCTGCGGAAGGTAGAGAATGAAGTTTGTCCTGCCGTAGTCTTGTGTTTTATTCCACGGGAGGGGGGCTCCTTCTTATTTAAGTGCTGTACTTTCTCATGGATCCGTCATCATGTCGTTGCCTGTTTCCCTAATCTCTACTGGGCATTAAAAAAAAAAAAAAAAATCCAAGACATGCTTTCTAAATTGTTCGGGCATGTGAAGTGGGATCGTCATCTTTGAGGTGGAATGCAGTTTTACACAACTACAGAAGAGGAAAGCGTGCCTCAATGCAATTTGCGAGAATGGCTATGTAAATTCTATGTGTAAACATTTCTTTACCTGCTTCTCTCTCTCTACCTATAGATATACAATGCATAGCTTTTCAAAACAAAGGTAAACAACTGCAGAACAAATTGGCTGCTCCAGTTTCAGGGGTGGGACACTGAGGGCCGTAGGGTAAGTAGTACATTGAAACCATCTCAATGCATTTTGACAAAATAAAGACTGCTTTTTTTTTTTTTTTTTTTGTGGGGAGAACATTACTAAGTGGTGCACTAAAAGTGTTCTTAATCATATACTTATTTCAAGGTAAGCTTCCAAACTGGGAGACATATACAAGTATATATGATTTTTACCCAAAACGTCAGCTTTCAAATAAAATGCAGTTTATATAATTATAACATATAACACACGCTGTTACGTATAACACACGCTGAATGCTTTAAAAAATCAACCCAGAAACATTTTGTAAATCATCACACAGTCTGGTCATTATAAGGACTAGTTTCAAACAGAAGTGCTTTTTAAAGAAAAGAGAATATAAGAGAAGGGTCTTTTTTCTCCAACAGTGTATAAGCCTGTTTTTAGTTTCCATATAACAAAGAATTTTCTTAAGTCCTATTTTTAAATACAGGATTTTTTATACTAGCAAATGTACAATGGAATAGCTACCAGCTATTTATAGCAAAGAGATAACTGCTACCTTATGACCCGAAATTTTGATATAATTCAGCTCTACTGCATATTAGTCCTACATGATATAAATAGTATAATCTTTGAGATCAAAATAAATTAGTTGAGATATCCAATCTGTGTTAAATTGACTAGATCAGAACTCAACTCAGTCTTTCAGCCTCTCAAATGTTCTAGGCCTTTAAAAAACAAAACACTAAACTAGAACAGCCACATTAACATTCAGAATATAAAAATGACAGATATGATTTGGTCCCCCCAACAGAAGAAAGCAATTTCCCTGCCATGTATTTAGCCATATCTAAGATATGGGCCTGATGCCTTTTATTTGTGGTCTAAATGCATACAAGTTTCTAGTGGAGAACTCACATAGCAAAAACTGTGCCTAAGAATACTGTACAAAAGCAGGTAGTAAAAGCTTAATTACCAGTAGCATTATGCTGTCTATATTGTTAAATGTGAACTCAGCAATTAAGATGTAAATTTGGTTGTGAGCAGTGAATTAAAAGAGCTTTGAGATGTAGAAAATCCAAGCATTCTGCAGACACCTCGGAAGGAAAAAAGAGATTTGTCTATTCAATTGAAAATGAGACATGTAATCATTCCATAATTTAAAAAAAATAAATAAAAAGGCATTTGAAAAAGAAGCATGATTTTTCTAAAATACAATAAAAGAAGTAGGGAAATATTGCTTCACAAAGACAGAAAAACATCTTTGGTTCAAAGATTCCTACCTTGATTTGTGAATAAACTAAAATTCTCAGGGTAATTAATAAATCCATATACAGCAAATAAAAGTTTCATTCTTATTTTGTCCAGGGACATTAAAAAAAATAAAAATTATTGAATGTACTCAATGGATCTTAATGTACTCAGCACATTCAGATCTTGTACCTGTGCAGAATACTGTACTCTATTCAGTTTCTTTCCATTATCATCCTGTGACAGAACCTGCTTATTACTCCTTTGAAATGGCCTTTTAAAGACAAGATTTGTAGTCAGTTATTTACTGATGGACGTTAAGTCACCACGTTTCATGAGAGTTATCTTTTATTTCCTAGAATTTTCTTATTTCTCATAGGGTACTTATTTGACCCATTATGAACCATTTGACTGTGTTGGTATCTACTTTTAAACATATTTAGACTCATATTCATGTGTAAGTCTTTTTTCTGTGCTCACAGAGATCCATGTACAAACATACACGGTGTGATCCCCACAGATCTTTCGCTAACCGTATTTCATCTATGCAAGGTGCAGTGTCCATTGAACTAGCTGCTTTCTGAATGACCAAAAGTGCACTAGGTTTGTAGAGCTGGTTCATTTTCCCTCGGGATCAATGTGTCACCTCTACAAGTCAAGGACCTAAGATTACACCTACTGTCTTGAATCCAGTTTAACCAATTTAAACTAATATCTACTGCACTAAACTTGTGAGACAGCTTCCAGAATATTTTATAAACACACAGCATAGTCATCTCAAGAATCTTCCCTAGTCACAGAGCTTTTTTCACCTTGAAGGAGGAAAGAGTGGATAATCACAGGAAATAAACACACCATGTGCAATATTGAGCATAAGGCTTTAAGAATCTCAACTACAAAGGATTTGGGGGGGGAAAAAAAAAGCGAAACAAGTGAACAGATAAACAGCCTAGAATAAACACTTTTGCCCACCAGTCTATACACTTCACAATCTTACCACAAGGAGTCTACCCAAAGCAGGACAAATGGAACCAAACAAAAGGATCCCTATGAGTGTTTCACAAAGAATATTAACAAATTAGTTAATATCAGCCTATTAGGCATCAGGCCCAGGGTCCACACGCATAGTTTCAATCTCTTCTCCTTTAAACAATGCAGCTTAATACCCAAACAACTTCATTCTCAGGCCCCAATGAAAGCACAGACACCAAGAAGAAAATATCCTTCATTTCCATTTGAAAGAATGAAATGGCAACAAACAAAACTCTAGTGGAAACAAAAGGTAAATTCCTGTTGTCTATACCAGACATTTTACTGTATTTGAGTCCGGAACCATTTCCTAAAACATTCTAACAGTGAATTCTTATGCTGCTAGAAGGGAATGAGAATGCTTAGTCCTGCTATCACTGCATGCTAATAGCTATTTTTAGTCCCCATCTTCCTTTTCTGAAAATTAACAAGACTCATCTGTATGAAAATGTTTATAGCTGCCACACTATTTCTGCAGCAAATCTTGATTTTATATTGCACATTTGCCATTTGTTAAATATTGCAAACTAAACAAGGCATCACAAATCTAGATTTTCAAATTGCCTTGTAATCTACTTTTGCGTATCTTTTCAAGACCATAAAACCTTTGAAAAGCTATTTAACTTTTGGAACCATCTTCCCTGCTGCCTGTGATATATTGTGTATAGTATAATACTACAAAAAGCAAACCTAGACTTTTACAAACTACTATCTTTAACTCCAAAAGAAAACCCACAAGGAACATCCCTGGAAAAAGAACACTGAAGGACAAGCAGAGGCCTGGACCCCAGGTTCCCCTCTGCCCCCTCATGAGCTGTGTGCCTCTGTGTCACTAGTTTCCTCATCTGTGCTTTGGGATTTTTCTTTTTATGCTATAAACCTGCTTAAGAAGACACCTTCCCACTGGGAACATAAAGACATCTTTCGAAGTCAGTATGACTACTTTCTATCACCACCAAACCTCTATCAATTCATCAAACCTCATTTTCTGTTGCCTTTCATTTCTAGGGCACAGGCTTTGATATTTAAATTATTGTCTCGATTGGCAAGAAGCAATCATTTCTACTGAAAGTGATCGCTTCCACAGAAACACTAATAAAAACCTTTCCTTTTGACAAATCTCTTGTCCTATAAATCCATCCCATTCCCAAATTACTGAGTCTATGTAAAAAAAGCCCATTCTCTGGGGAGCGATTACCTCACCTCCATAATACACCAAACTCTTTTCCCAGTGTGTTTGTGAAAGTGAGGTGGGGCGGGGGAAGAATCAAAGGAAGACAGAGAAGCTAATAGAGGCAATTCGGTTTCTGTTTAATTAATTCAGGATTACTTCATTTTCATTTTGTCAAGCTAATCATATACATGGTAAAATGTCAGTAAAAATTAAAGTATAAACTACAGTAGCTCCAACGGGAAAACTGACTCTAGTTATGTTGTATTTCCAACATATTTACCCTGATAAAATACCAACTGCATTTTTTCGTATCCTACAAGCTTTCTATAATCTGCGTGGCATGTATATCCAGAGCAATAGTTAACATTTTGAGATTACACGTTAATAAATGAGTTGCAGTTGTATTCTTTCCTGAATGTTAAGCACCATGAGCTAAATGCAGAAAACATTCAAGGTCAATGTCCCATTTTAGACCTTTTCAGGCAGCTGTAATATTATGATAATCAAGCTTAAAATATTCCTATAGAAAGAGTAAATTAGCCTTTTCACTTGAAAGATGATTATGATAAACAATAAACTTAAGAGAGGACGAAATCCCTATTTTTAAAAGCCATAAATTGTTGACTCAATCATGTGTGTGATCGTGTTGTCCAAAATAAAGGGTAGCTTAACTCTGAGAGGAAGGCAGGGGGAGGGATGGAGAGAGAACAGGAGCAGAAGTGGAACAAATATGACAGATTTCAGAGTAAGCAATACTTGCTTTGATGCTAGTAAAGCGATCAAATTATCCATCTTAATCACTCCATTCAATGCATATTTGAAGCTAAAAAATGGGTCTATCCATGACACATCAAAAAAGCACAAAAGTATTTTTTTCCTGATGTATTTGAACAACAACACTGTTTGAAACTTCTCTTTTCATTATTTGCTTCCATGAAACTTTTTGTCCATATTTTCCAAGGACCAGCAATTTTTTTTAAAAAAAGTGAGATATTCAGCATCTGGTGTCCATATAAAGAGGCTTAAAGAGGTGATGATTATGCTTTTTTTTTGGATCTTAGAACTCTCTGACACACTTCTGAGGTTCTTTTTCATAAATGAATACATTTGATAAAAATCTGCTTCCCCCAGCAAATGCGAATGAATTAGGGGTGTGTGTGTTTGTCATGCCTGGCAGAAGTCAGGTGACTGGAAAGCCTCTGGCCAGGTGGTAATGACCTACTCTGGAGTCATGCCTTGGCTTCAGATTCCAACTATGAGGGATAAGGCTTTGGACTTAAGAGTCACATCACCCACCTAAGTCTCAGTTTCTTCAGCTATTGAATGGGAGGAACAATAACAGCACCTTGTAAAATCATTATGGGGATTAAATGAGTTAAACCAATTTAGCACAGTATCCAGTCCTACTTGGGGGGACCAAATGACTCAGTGGGCCAAGGACATTCTGGCTTGGGCCAGTTTTCCTAGCTTAAAAATTTACAGTACTCACTCCCTACACTTTCAAAAGTGCAGGGAACTCTGCTCAATATTCTGTAACAACCTAAATGGGAAAAGAATTTGAAAAAGAATAGATACATGTATATGTATAACTGAATCACTTTGCTGTATACCTGAAACTAACACAACATTGTTATTCAACTATACTCCAATAAAAAATAAAAATTTGTAAAGAAATACCCAGCACCCAGCCAATAAATAAATCAATAAATAAATTTCTATCAAAAAAGAAGTGGCTCAGTTTAGAGTATACATTTTACTGTCATCCTACACACAGTAAGCCCTCCATAAATGTTAACCATATTATTTTTAAATCTCACTAAATGCAAAAAGAGATAGAAGAGACTGACATTGACAATTCATTTGGCCTTCATCTTTGACTAGTTCAAGGTACTTCATAGAGAAAAGAAAATGAAGTGCAAATATTCCTCCAGTGACACTATCAATAACTTTTGCCATAAAATGATATGAACTGCTTGCTATAATACTGCCACATATATATTGTTTCGATGTAATAAGTGGGAAAAATTAAGGTTGCTCCTTAAAGCTACCATCACGTTTTGGTCCTGAATATGAGGAAGACAGACTTGAAAAGTTAAGTCATTCTGCCGACTCGCCAAAGCATTCAGTTGTACATTGTTTACCAGCAAGAAGGGGAGAGAGAAATTGCTCCTACTCCTTTTCTCTTCCTTTAAGACCCTTCTTCCACAACCCTTCTCTCTAGCGGGTCCATCAATAACAGCTGTTGATTTTATTACTATCCCTGGTACAAGCTCATTCACCCAGGAGTTCCTTTGATCAGATACCCCAAGGACTCAATTTCTTCACAAGGCTTTGCGCTTGTTACATTGAATGGCCACTAATCTACAGCGGAACAGAAGGTCTGGGACACAGGGAATTATAGGCAGGGGGGTGGGGAGACCATAGGGATTTCAAGTTTAACCTGGTTACCTTACAGGTGAGGAAAATAAGGCTCAGAGTGGTTAAGAGCCTTAACCCAGGTTACATACCCAGGTAGTAGAAAAGCGCCTATTAGAAAAGATTACATTTTCTCCCCTTTCCAGTGCTAACATAGTAACAAGCTACTAAGGTAACTCTCACAATTGTTGACTATATACCAGTGCATAGAACTCTGGCTGAGAGCAGAGCCCTCTAAGGACAAAGGTCCCAAGTAAGAGCCAAGGGACATCTGATCCCAAGAGACAAATACCCAAGTGTATGTCCAAATTGTCCTCTACTTTCTCCAAAAGCTTAGAAAGATAAAAAAGAGTCACATATTAAAAAAAGAAGTGGGGATGAAATAGTAGAGAGAAATTCTCTTTCTTCTCCCCAGGTAATTAGGTGTCCTTTTAGAGAAAATTTGACTATCATTTCTTTTAGGGATTCAGTTTTTATTAAACGGCCACTCCTTTTCCCACTCTAACCCCTACCTAACTCTCATTAGTGGAACTGTACCAGCTTTGGTGGTGTCCCCAGGGCCAGTAATGGAACTCGGTAAACATTCCTGTCAGTGTTATAGGAACACAATGAATATGTTTTGGATGAGCGAATGAATGAATAAACTGATGACAAATGTTATTAGTCAGTTTATTATTATTCAGTTTAAAAGAGGCTGCCAAATGGAAAGATTAGTGGGCAAAAATGCATGCTGAGGAATGCTTTTCTGTACTTCTTGTGTGTCTTAATTCAGTTGGATTATTAGAGTAACGTAGGGAAATTTAAAGAGATAAAGTGATTTTAAAACAGTAAATGGAGAAGAGGGAGGTAGAAAAAGACAAAAGGGAAGAAGGGATGAGAGGTCACAGCCTGCTCTACCAACGTATTCTAGCGTTTCTTCACCACTTATTCTTCGAAGAGTTAAGAAGGGGCAACTTGGAATGATCACTTTCTTTCTCATCTTTCTATTTTTCTGTTTTCCAAATATTCATATCGACTAAGTACTGGACAGCGAAAAACAATATTTATTATCAAAACAAAAGCAAGCAAACAAACAAAGCTGCCATATTAGTACCTGAAACTGTGACCCTTACCAGGGTAACATGAAAACATTTTCTTATTTAACCTGACAGAAATGCATTTAGAAATCATGATATCCCAGATAGGTCCTGAAAACAAATACTTCTTTTATAAAAGCATTCAAAACTGGCCCTTGTATGCAAGATACAATTTTCGGTATTAAGGATTCTAGGGTTTCCTTGGTTGGTTAAATGTGGACAAGGATCCCATGAAGGGCCACATATCTTCTATTTCTATGTGGTCTTAGGCCGGAGCAGCGCAGAACACTGAATACTTTCAGCAAGGATTTCTCTTCTTACGGGAGAGGAAGAAGGGAATTAATTCATCAGCAGAAAAAGGCAAAGGTCTTCCCTCTAGGCCACTTTCTACCTCTCTTTGCTGCCCGTAATTCTTTATCCAAGTCCTGTGTGTTCTGTTTGGTGGTTTCATTCCAAGAGGAAAACATAGATGAGAACATACAACTTTGCATCCTATCAGGGAGAGCCAAAAAGAATCTTCTAGAAAACCACACTCTCGATGCAAAAGAGAGTGAGACAAAGAATTCCTTTCTCATCTGCTAGTAGATGATAATAACAGGAATGGTGACAGGGAGGGGGACATGAGGACAATACTCACATTAAAACCCCGGGGGCTCTTATCTCGCCTGTAGTTTGTCCCTAAGTGCACAGCTATTTGTATCACAAGCTTTATCCAATCAAACCTTGTGTTACAGAAAAGCAAGTAACATAATTAAAGACACCATTTTTTTCTGGCGTTCAGTTACCACTTGAATTAGAAAACTAAATAAATCAAAGACGATTTTCATTAGTGAGAAAAGAAACAGATTAATTCGCCCTTCGATAAATTGGAACACCAAATAAAGAAGTAACATTTAACAAAGGAAGAAGGTTTTTCAATCTTCACAGCTTTAAAATACAGCCAGGTAGAAAAGTTTAGCTGTTTAGAAAATTTTCTAATATAATAGGTAGAATAGCTAATATGTTTGCTATAATTTAACATTAACAAAAGCTGTTTCACACAAGCATCTTTTGTTCCTCACAGCAACCCTGTGAAGCAGGGAGAAACTCTATTATTATTATTATCCCCATTTTATAGATGACAAAACTGAGGTCTGAAGAATTTATTTGATTGTCCAAAGACATTTGGTTGTTAGGCTGCAAAGTCAGGACCTGAATTTCTTGTTTTTTAACTTCTACATCTCTTGTGCTCCTAATCTCTGTTTCCCATAAATCTTGATGCATCCTCTTAAAAAAGACACGCAGAAAGTATGGAAAAGCATTCGCTAGTATGCATTTTTGTCCACCAACAAATAGTTTTGTTTTAGGAAAGTGGAATAAACCTGCTTCTACCAATTATACACCTTATTCTTCCTTTCTCACTGAGGAAACACACCTTTTGGATGCCTGACCTGTACTGCCCTGTGTAAGTTTCCTGGGATAAACACATATAATGCTGGTGAGAAATTAAAGTACAAAAAGGAAAACTGAAGTGTCATTTTCCCTTCTCTGTCAACTGGTTTCACTGAGAAAGCTTTGGTCTACCTCCTCATTGATTAATTTCTCTACCCCAAGTTTCACAGTAACGCAACCATAGTCTAATTCTAGAATATCTAAGCCAGGGAACAGAGACCTAAGAAGGAGCAAAACGATTCTTCATTTAAAAAGAAGCAACAACAATTTGTAAAGATTTAAATGAAGTTTAAAAATCACCTTACTTGCCTGGAATGTTTCCAAGATTTCCTCATTAGTAAAAAAGAACTGTGATCAACCTATATAACGTAATAGCTTTATAAACATCAGCGTTCTTTTCTGAATTATTCTATTTCATCTCTCAAATCTTTCCAGAATGCTGTAGAAGGGGACCGCATTGCATACTGCCAGGTGCTCCTGGGCCTGCGTACATTATTGCTAAGAAGATCTTGGAAGGAAACATGGCCACATTTTGTTTTCTCTATTAGCAAAGATGATTAAATGAGACAATCTTAGCTTTAATGGGCTCTTTCTGTGGTTAGAGCTTTCCAGTTCCGCCCCACCATTGGCCTCATTTCCATCCATTGAGCAGTTAGTCCTATTCAATTATTCAATCCCAATCAATATTTTGAGATGTACAGAATGTAAATATAAACATTCTGTTTATTTTCCACCAGACTTAATTCCTGTACTCTTACTGGGGGAGAAAGTTACATATTTATAAATAAACTCTCTAGTATTGCGAAGAAAGTGTTCCTTTCCTTTAATTCTGGTTCTCATTTGGTCAGCTACGGTGTTTAGCAAAACAATCCACAGGGTAGACAGAACACCCTTCCAGTCCTTTGAGGCTACCTGATATGCCTCGTCCTCTCTAAGCCTCCTTCAGGGGTCCCCAGGCAGAATCAATGGCTCTCTTCTCTGTGTCCCACAGTGCTTTGCACTAACGGGTCTAACTAGCTTGTATCAAGGTAGGTTGTCCTATGTCTCTATGCTTTCCATTTAGTAATCTTCTTGATGGCCTTTAATCATCTGGGCTCTGTCTAGTACTGTAATCCGGACATTTAAGGTCTCAATAAATATTTTCCCAAGAGATAGCTGATTTGGGCAAAAATTGTCACATTCATGCTGATTGATTTTTTTTTTTTTGTAAATGAGTTTCAATGTTTCTCTAAAGAAATCCTGCCACTATTTTAATGGGGCTAATATATTTATTCTTCCACAATGAACTACTCATTAAATGAAACTGTATTTTGACTTATGAGGGAAGGAGTATTGTTATTGCTGAATTCTATCCCCCTCACTCCACCCAGTAGATAAAAAGAAAAGGTTGACGGTATTTTTTAGTATTCACTTTTTACTTAAGAAAGGATTGCACAGTGATGGCAAAACCCTGCCTTCTCCTCACCTTTGTCATCCACGAGAAAGCTTCTAGAACAACTGTTTACAAGTTTTGAATCCTTAAAAGCATATTGATAAATAAATCTACAACCTTAGGTGACACTGAGTGGTCTCAGTGAAATGAATTATTTACCTAAGAGCTTGATTCTCTGCGTCACTGTACTCATCTCTTCTTGAGAAAGGCAACAGGAAGAAAAATTCCCAAGGGGCAGTTCCTGGTGTATTAATGAGTCACCTTTCTAGACTGTATAATCCATCCAAAATCTGATGCTTCTAAAGCGCTGAAGAGAATTTTAACACCAATATTTATCCCCTCAAGTTAAAGTCAAGTTGAATTTTAGGGGAGGAGTAAGAAGAAAATCTCTGAAGTTCCCCCATCTTGCCCAGAGATGTGAGATGTTGTGGAAAGAACGCTTGAGGAGCAAGCGTTCTTCTCCATCATCGGTGACCTTGGGGTTGGCCTTTCATCTCATTGGGCTTCCGTGAATAACGGGATTGGACTAGTGCAGTGGTTCCCAAAGTGTGGATCCCAGACCAGCAGAATCTGCATCAACTGCAAGCTGGCTAGAAATGCAAATTCTCAGGCCCCGCCCTGGACCTACTGAATTGGAGATCTGGTGGGGGGGGATTGGACCTGAGAAATCCGTGTTGTAACAAACCCTCAAAGTGATTCTGGTACCTAAACGTGAGGACCACTGGGCTAGAGGATCACTATTGGATGCACTGAGCCTAATGAATAAAGTCACACAAAACAAAAGTCAAAATAAGCAAATAAATACACTGCTGCTGACTACTAAGGCTAATTCCCAGACATGACCGTGGCTCTTGAGCTTTTAGAATACTCTTAATTCGATTCTTTTTTCAGTTAGTATAGGTAAACTTTTTTTACTCAGCAGTTTACGCTGCAAGATCTGCAGTAAAAACCTTAAAATTGTGAGAGAACAATATGGTGACTCAGAGAGCTACAGACAGTGGTTCATTCCTTGCTTTGGGTCTGGCTTCTGCCATTCTTTAGCTGGAGGACTGGTGGGCTGCTGGATTAAATGCTTCTCTGCCTCAGTTTCCTCAGTTTTAAAATGGTGATGACTCTGACCTCATATTGGTGTTCAGAAGATTCAGTGGAAGGGTCTATATATATCAGTGGTTTGAAAACTCTTGATTCCCCAGGCTACACTTCAGCCAACCAATTTATAACCTCTGGCATCAGGAGTTTTTAAATCTCCTGGTGAATTCAATATGCTGCCAAAGTTGAGACTTGAGAACCACTGGTAAATTGCTTAGCACAGGACCTGGAATCATTATTTTACCATTACTGAACCATATAAAGGAAGTGTAAGTGAAAGCATCCAGTTGCCTATTGGATGGCTTAGGTGCAGTCCTGGTTCTTCAGCTTATGGGCAAGCACCTGAATTATTTCGTCTTAGCGTTACCACCTGCAAGAACAATTAATAAGAGGGGAAAGAAGATAAAAAATACCTGCCCTGCTTACTTCACATGGTTATTGTAAACACAGACGAGATCATGTAAATCCAAGGCCATTGTAAACTACGCACATGTAAGAAAAGATTATTCTGACATATACCCCGTAAACACTATTTCTAACCTACAGACATCTCAGTGGCCTACGTTACATGTCAAGTCACTAAATGCAAGTGACTTCTAGACCTTCAACTGGTCCTGCCGAAGAGGAATCACCTTTTTTGTTGTTGAGGCCACGCTAATATCCCAAAGCCCAAGGGTAATCATAGAATGAGAGAATCTGGATCCACACTAAAATCACCTGGGGGGTTGACAACTACAGAAGCTTGAGTCTCACCCAAATGCCCTGAGTCAGAATCTCTGAGGCCTGCACAGTGCTATTTTGGGGAAGAGGTCCACTGGTGATTCCAAACTGCAAGCAAGATTGAGGAAGAGAGAAAAAAAGAGGTGACATTAGCAATGGGAAAGTGGCTTAGGGTACGCTGAAAAGCATTTGCGGGCCTCGAATTTTGTGTGACGTAATGCTGAGGAGCTAAATTTTCACAGATCCATCCGTTTATGAAATTTAACTAAAATGAGTGCAATACCGCCAAGCATCTAGGAAAAAACAGTGAACCATGAGTTCTGTCACTGAGGTGCTCAGTATAATTTAAAAGTCTACCTTAACACGGTGCTTTAGAGTAAAAACAGATGTGAAACGCTTAAAATATTAACGTGGGATCATAAACAATAAAATTTATTCTTCATTTTCTTCCTTAAATTCGTAGGCATCATTTGAATGGTTTCACAGCAAATGTGGATGATTTTTCTCACAGATGATAACGGTCAAATGGAATTTAATGTGGGAGAAAAAAAGTAGAATGAGTGGGGGGCAGAGCAGTAAACAGAGATACCAGATGCCAGAGCTGAGAGGAAAAAAAACAGCTCCCTTATAAGGAAAAAGTTCTAGAACTTTCAAACTCCTGGCAGATTCCTGAACATACAGCCCCATATCTCACTTCTCTCTGCTTTTCCCCAGTCCTTCTGTTTAGCAAAATCCTACTTATCCTTAATACTTAGTTCTCCCTGGGGAGGTCAGAGGAGGCTTCTTATGGGACAGAGACCCCACCATCCTTCTAGCACCTCCACTAACCAAATGCTATTGACTTTTTCCTTCTAGTTGCCTGATTTTCCCATGACTATAAGCTTCTTGAGAATAAAACTTGTGTCCCGTTCATCTTTATAAATAATCCCAGCTTCTTAGGACAAGTGCACAAAAGGTGATCTCCAAAGACTCATTAAACTGAACTAAAAAGCTGCCTGTCTGTGTGAAACATGAAGGAATTCCTAAAAAGGCAAGAATAAGATGTCATAAAATTATAGCTTTAATTTTTAAAATAATTTTTAATTATTAAATTAAAAATTTTAAAAGATTTTTTTTGATGCGGACCATTTCTAAAGTCTTTATTGAATTTTGTTACAATATTGCTTCTGTTTTATGTTTTTTTGGATTTTTGGCCATGAGGCATGTGGGATCTTAGCTCCCCGACCAGGGATTGAACCCGCACCCCCTGCATTAGAAGGCGAAGTCTTAACCACTGGACCGCCAGGGAAGTCCCTAAGTTAAATTTTTAATAATTTATTTAGCAAAGAAGCTTCCTGTATATAAACTGCCTTCGGTGATCTTTCGGACTTTCTACTTGAGGTTGAGCAGCAGAGCTGCCCAGGGCCCTTGCCCAGTGGACTTAAATGGTAGGTGCTTTGAGATGCTAATTCTTGATTCTCCAGGGATTGGCATATGTGATCTATACAGGTGGTTCTCAAAGTGAAGCATCCCTGTTACTTGGAAACTGATCATGTCCATTTCAGACCCCCAACTGGAGAAACCCTGAAGGCGGGGCCCAGGAATCTGTCTTATCAAATCTTCCAGGCGATTTTAATGCATGTTCAAGTTTGAGACCCCCTGGTCCAAACGAAAGGATTTAGAAGAGAAATGAAAAAGCAACCTCTTTTCAAAGTCAGTTTCTATCTGGGCCATGGAGTCCCAAACTCAGATGAGCAAGTGTTTCAGAACAGATGAAGACACAGCTACACTTAAAGTTCCCACTTCTGGCCCCTTAGGAGAATGCAAATAACAAACCTGTCTCTTTTCGGCACTCTATCCAGCCAGCTGCCCTCATCCTTCACTATTTTTCCCTGTAGATTGTCTTGTAAATGTGGCCACATCTTAAGTCTTCACTGACTGCTGACCTCGGGAATGTTAGCCCCTTCCCGGCTGAAGAACACCCCTTGGATCACTGACTTGCTATATTATTATTGTATGTTTAATAGGCCTGACCTGTGCAATATTTTTTATCTGGCTATAGTCCTATCTCTAAATTCTCTATTTTGAATGAATACTGATTTTGTGACATGAAGTCTGCTATATAATGAAATGCAAACAATGAAAAGACTAAATCAGTTTACAAAAAATCTATTTGTCAAACAGTGTGGCAATGTTCCCAATTTAGCCCGGGCCGTTCATGCAGCTCTTGATAAGGGAGTTAAAAACGTAGCTGTTCGCCAAATGAAAATAAAAGCATCTGCACCACAGATATATTTTCCTTTCAAAAGTCTTTGTTGTAACTTGTAGCTAATTAAATGCCCTCACATGAGATGCACACACACAGCAAAATCAGAGAAGTTTCTTAACAAGGGAGCTTGGGTTAAGAAAGAGAGCAACGCTAGCTTGCTACATACACCCTTATATTACATTTACATTTCTATACAGCTTCATCAGCCTGACAGAAAAAAGCAGAAGGGGAGAGCTTTTTTTTTCAATTTTGGACTAGAGAGATTTCTAAGCCCTGCAAAGGAACGTGCTTAACATTTAAAAAAAAAAAAAAGAAGAAGAAGAAAGAAATAGTAACCCTGCCTTAGATTTTTGTAGAAAAATAATGCTTTCCACACACCTTTCTATATACTCAGCTGAGTAACTAAAAAATGATTGAGAACTTAAAGGGTTCAAATTTTTATTTGTAACTATCTTCTTCATTCCTAGAGCTTATTTGCAGGCAGAGGTGTTCCGTATTAAACTTGACATTTATTGGAGTGGTTTTGAACTTACCATGTCACACTTATCAATATGGGATTTAATATAGATTGACATTCTTTAGTTTTTCCACCTTCTGAATGTAACTATTTCATTGGTCAGAATTTAAAGTGTTAATTTTCAGTTGAAAAATATTTGAATCGTATAAAAAATGGATTCTCCAACATAACTGGCACTGAGTTATCACAGTTTCTAGCCTGTGCCTTCTCTCACAATCCTGTCCCCCTATGGGACGGCTTTCCCACATAACAGAATCACATGGAACATGAAAACAGAACATCATCCACACAGACAAGCTGTTCCTAGAGAACTGAATGCTCTTTGGGGTCAGTGTAATATATAATTATTTCTTTATATCTGGTCACCATCTTATGTCACGACACACGTGGATGCCCACAGCCCTGGCCCAACACACCTACACATCTTTTTTCATCTGGAAACTCAGAAAGATCACCTCCTCCCTGGAGGCATCTCTTATTGTGCCATCCTTCTGTGTTTTCATATCTGTTTGTACATAATTGTATCTCTCCCGTTAAACTGTGAGCTCCTTGAAGGCAGGAACCCTGTCTTAATCATCTCCAAAATGCTTGGAACACAGCTCAGGGCCTGGCAGAGAATAGATGTTCAACAGCTGTCTATGAAATAAATGAATAAACACAAGCATAACAGGGCGCCTGCCCTTTGAGCTTTGAATTGTTACTGTTACGAGAGACAGTAATTTATACAACCCTTTTAGTCATCAAAAAAATACCACGATTTTGCATATGAGTGCTTGGAATAAATTTGTACGTTTGTTAAGACCTATTGGTTCTAACCTTAAATCATCTCTGTGTTCTCAAAGCTTTCTGCCTGAATCTCCTAACTAGTGGTTTAACTGATCTCCCTCCCTCCATTTTTTTACATCTTTCTAATCCAACTCATGCTGTTCCCAAGCATTGCACCCCATGTTATCCATGGCTACAGAACAATACCAAGATTTCTGTAACCTGAAATTCAAGTCTGTTCACAATCTGACCTAAATCCTCTTTCCTAGCATATTTCTCACAATTCTGCTTCTAGAAACCTAGGGATGATAATACCGGATTAACCCGGACATACGGAATGCACTCCTATTTCCAGGAGTTGTTTTTTTTTTCTTTTTTTAAAACTTATTTATTTATTTATTTATTTATTTATGGCTGCATTGGGTCTTCATTGCTGCACGTGGGCTTTCTCCAGTTGCAGCGAGCGAGGGCTACTCTTCGTTGCGGTGCGTGGGCTTCTCATTGCGGTGGCTTCTCTTGTTGTGGAGCACGGGCTCCAGGCACACGTGCTTCAGTAGTTGTGGCCCACGGGCTCAGTAGTTGTGGCACGTGGGCCCAGTAGTTGTAGCGCATGGGCTTAGTTGCTCCGCAGCACGTCGGATCTTCCCAGACCAGGGCACGAACCCGTGTCCCCTGCATTGGCAGGCGGATTCTTAACCACTGCGCCACCAGGGAAGTCCTATTTCCAGGAGTTTTGCCCCAGCTCTTCCCACCACCCCTCTGCAATGTTCTTCATAGATGCACTACGTCTTTCCAAAGTAGGTTAGAGCCTTAGGAAAGGACATGGCCAATTCTCCTTGGGAGAGGGGAGAGAAGGTAGCAGGTTTTCTGAGCTAAGCCTTAAAAGATAGTTGGAGGAGGAAGGATTCAGGGTACGTGTCTCTTTAAAGACAGAAGAGAAGCATAGATAGAATCATAGTTCTTCAACAGACTGGAAGCTCCTTGAGGACACGAGATGCCTGGTTCATCTTAATAGCCCCAATAGTACCTATCAGAGTGCCTTGTGTGCAGAAGTTGACCAACAAATATTTCTTTAATGAGCCTTTATCCATTCCTGCACTAACTCCCTCCAAAGCTTAATATGATATCTTGCATATAGTAGGTACTCAATAAATATCAGTTAAATGAATGAATGACTTTGTAATCTTTCAGTTCTTTGAAAAATGCAAAAGTGGGGAAATGGACAGAGTGAATAAAACTTCAGTCGCTAGAAAAAATTCTTAAGAAATGTTAATGGTTAGGAACACAAAATATGTGTATTTTGTTTACACACCAAAAATAAACCGTATTTAAAAACTAGTTAAAATGTTGTATTCACATCGCCCTCTGGTGTTCGACTCTCCCAGAAAACAAAACAAAACAAAACCTCAAAATTATAGTTTAGGAAGATTTTTCTCTCAAAAAAAAGGGTTCTACCTTTCGTGGTAAATGCAGCACATAGCGTTGAATGAGAAGGGTAGTATCTTTCAACTTTGCTCCGGTTATGAATTCATAACTCCAGCAAGGTATGGAGCCTCCAGTATATTTACTGAATGGAGTGAATTCCTCCTTTTGCCAAAGTCACAAGCTTACCATGAGAGTCATTAGAGACCAATGGAATAAGGCTGCTAGCTGTACTACAGGGCTTTGCAGGAAAGGCGTGCTTTAAAACCCCACCAACCCCTTTCCTGGTGGCACAGTGGTTAAGAATCCGCCTGCCAATGCAGGGGACACAGGTTCGAGCCCTGGTCCGGGAAGATCCCACATGCCGCGGAGCAACTAAGCCCGTGCGCCACAACTACTGAGCCTGCGCTCTAGAGCCCGCGAGCCACAACTACTGAGCCCGCATGCCACAACTACTGAAGCCTGTGTGCCTATAGCCCGTGCTCCGCAACAAGAGAAGCCACCGCAATGAGAAACCCGCGCACCACAACGAAGAGTAGCCCCCGCTCTCCGCAACTAGAGAAAGCCCGCGCTCAGACAAAAATTAAATAAATAAATAAAAATAAAAATAAAACCCCACCAAGACATGACTTTCCACCAGTAGCATACAATGAAAGTTTATCCCATTGGCAAATTTTGCCAAGTATGAGAAAAGTTGTTGGGCAGAGAACAAAAGTTCCAACACAGGCACAATCTATTCATCTGCTATTAGTTTTAGGAGAGAGTGCCAAGGTGGCTGAAATAAAACAAAACACCATCCTCAGAGTGACTCTTGGTATCACGAAAAGAACCCTGGAATAAATGTCTCAGAAGTATTACAACCATTTTTTTGGCTATGGCATAGAGTTCAGTAAATCCCTCATATTAAAAATATAAAGTTATTGGTCTTCAGGGTAATTTAAGTTGGAGAGCTGGTTTAAGTTTTCCCAAAAGTAAGAGGATATCTGAAAGAAGTCTTAGACCCAGAAACACAAACTAGAAGCAGATCTTAGCATGACTCCTTTTCACTGTTTGCCTAGGAAGCTGATCGCCACAAAGAGCTTTAACCATCCTTATCACCTGCACTGTCACCGCCATCATCATTACTGTGGGTACCGCCATCGTCTCGTCGTCATCATCAAAGTTGCCAAGTATCACAGGTTTATGACGTGCTAGGACCACGCTCAACAACTGACATCATTTAGCTCATCTGAAGCTCACAATAATCTTCATAATATGCCAATTTTACAGAAACTGAGGCTGCATAACTTCCTGCAACTTCTGTATGAGCTAAGTGGCAAAAACAATTCTAACCCTGCTCACGGGACTCTTAACCTGTGCTATTAACCGTTCTATTTACTACCATTAGGTACCAGCCCTGCCTTTACTTGCAATGGCTCTGAATATGGTGCCAAGTGGAGTGTGGTTCTGTTCATTTATTTGCTGCATCCCTCCTTTTATCCGAGGTGCTGATAGGAAGGCTCGAAAGGGTTAAGTGCTTGAAGGGAACAAAGCTAAAGAGATCAATCTTGGGTGGACGAGGAACCATGAGGGAGTAAGAAATGCACTGTCTGCTAGAGTCTCTTTTACTTTGTGTCTGAACAAATGGCAATACAATAAAGAATACCAAACTTCAGGGCATCCAATCAATTTACTTATTTATACTGTACTCGGCAAGCATTTATCACATTGTTGTTAGCACTGCACTAGGCACTAAACAAAACATTTTCACACCAGAGAAATGCAAGCCCACATCCCTTCCTTAGAAAGTAAACATCAACAGTACTATATTCATAGAGTAACTCCTTGGATGTTTGAATCAAATCTTTGATCTCATCTGAGTCTGGTCCTGAACACTTGGGTATGCACACACACACACACACATACCCCTCTCAACATACTCCTGGAAGCAAACAATGCCCAACAATGCCAGGAATCCATAAGTTTTAGTCGAAGACTTTCAAAATACATGCAACAATTTTTAAAAAACCGAGTTTAAGAAATGTACACACATAGGACGTACAGAGGTTATTCCTACCTCTCACAGAGCATCTTTATTCCTGGCAATGCATGCTGTGTTACCTACGAGTAGTCTCTTTTTGGCTACAAATGTGTCCCATCTTCCATCTGTTCTTCTAGCAATGCTGCTGGCCTACTGCCACTGCAGCGACATCAGCCTTCATGATGTCATCTGACTAGGTTTTCTCCGGTACCCGTTTGTTTCACTCTCCAGGTGAGATCAGGCAAGTATAGTTGTCTGTCGTTTTCTGAGCAGGTTTTCATTGGGGTTCCATATTAGCAAAAGTTTCTGCTCTATTTACCAGAGCTTGCAGCCTACTTAGCTAGGGTCAAAAAGAGACTCTAAAGTTCCTCAAGAAATCGTTGGCTGAGCCATCAGAGGACTTGGCACAGGGCCTGAAGTCTCCTTTTATAACCAGATATCGTTTAGAGGTGTGTCTATTAAAGATACACCTCCCTGAATTGTCCCATCTTTTTTTGAATTTTGCTTTCCCTTCTTTCATTTATTTAAGACATATTTATCCAGTACCTGCTCTGTTCCAGACACTGTGTGAGACCCAGGGATCTCTACTCCCCTTGAGTTGAAGGCTGGGTTCCCCTCAACTTTCCCTCTTCAAGGATATCACTGCAAATAGTCGTGCAGGCTGGGTAGCCAATTGGTTAGAAGGTTCCTAAGTTTCCAAGTCAGCTCTGTTCCTTACTAGGCGTTTGTCCTTGGGAAAGTTACTTAACCTCTGTGTAGTTTCCTTACTTATAAAGGACATTTCTATTTCAGTCTTCCCTGTAAGACAGTTACCTGTGTATTAAACTCATTCTGTAAATTATAAAGAAGTATACAAATATAAGGTGGTATTACTATTTAATACAGGGTTTGATATAGGTTTAATGTGGAGTTTATGTTAAAGAAAAATGGAAAACGTTTGTCCAGCACCTACTATGTCTCAAGCACTGTGCTGTGTGCTTCCATATATTATTTTGGTCAACTGCAAAAAAGTTCAGTGAGGTCAAAATAACAACAGCCTTCTTTTATTGTGTGATTACCTAATTTAATATGAATAGTATATATATATATGAGCAGATATTATGACGATTCCATTTTACGAAGAAATGAAAAGAAGGAAATGAAGCGCAGACATTAACTTAGCCAAGAAAACCCAGCCAGTGAGTTTCAGAACCAGACTATGACCCCAGGACCTCTGTCTCCAGAGACTATAATTCTTTCTGCTACAAAGCATGCTTATCCTGGATGGGAAAAGAATGTAAGGTAGGCCCAGGCTAGGCTGAATAACAGAAAAATAATACCAAACCGATAAAATGTTAATCCTTACAGGCAAAATGTTCTAATTGGCAAAATATTAATTTCACCTATACGGTGTTTTATACCCCAAAGAGTTTTGTATCCACGTAACTGCAAATTCAAAAATATCAAAGCCAACTTTTAAAATAATTCTTTGCTTAAAGTTCTTAATTTTCATAACATTCTTTCTTGCCTGATAATAGAACAAGAATTGTATCGTTTGAAAATGTAGATAGATTAATTGTAAAGGTATCACTTGGAACATTATATAATTTATTTACATTCTGTAGCTGACAACTGGCCTATGTAAAGACACCTGTGGTAAACTTCTGATGAAAGAATAAAAATTCCCAGAGTCCTCACCCTCTACTTTGGAGATCTTTCAGAGTTATCAAATGCTAGTAAATAAACAAAAATTGGTCCCTAATTCCAAAAACTGTATACTTATCCAAAAAATGAACAACACACACACACACACACACACCCCATTCTGCTTTGTTTCGTGTCATGCCTGTTTATATATAATTCTGAACATTTTCCTTCAAACAGCCTAATTTAACTTAAAATTTTTTCTTCACCATATTCAAAAGGCCTTAGATTATTAGCAATATTTATCAGTATGACTTCGCAAAGGAAACCTCATCTGAGAACCCATAAAAGGAGCTTAATGGAATTGATACATTTAATAGTCCTAACGTTTCATTTCATTCATTTCTAGCACAAACACATCACCTTAAACTTTCCAAAATCCTTGTTCACACATAATCTCATTTAGTCCTTTTCCCTATTTGTGAGATTCACAATGTTAGTTTTCTAGATTCTGCAATAAATATTCTGAGAGGTTATTTAAATTGTCTTGGAACATACCAACCTGTAAGTGGCAGAGATGAACTCCAAGGTAATGACCCCGATCCCATCAGGGTCCCCCTGTCTGCCTCCGCACCCCCTTCACGCTTCCACCCCACTCTGTGGCAAGACCATGTGATAAAAATAAAAATAACGACAATGAAGTATACCTCTTTGTCCCAGTGCTGAGTCCCCACAAGATCATCCACACAGCTCCGTTCCTTTGCAGGGCGCCTTTATATCATCACAACGATGTGATGCAAGGCTGAATCCCTTTCCCCTCCCCCCACCAACCTCACACCTACCGGCACAGTTTCTCTCTGATTTCTCCAGATATGTCTGATACAGGAATGTGGAAGAACTGGACCTTTGGGTGCAACCATTGCACTTCTTTCTAAACTAGATATTATAATTTTGTCAAACAATTTATAAATGCTTAATACCAAAATATCTATGAGTAGCCTCTCTTTAATTCTGGTTCTACTATGAACAATTTGGGTGAGTTTGGGCAAATTATTCAATCTCTTTAAGCCTCCGTTTACTGACTTCACAGTGAGAAAAATGGATCAATTTAGACTAAGAGTCTAAACCCCCAAATATTATTAGTCTTTGAAAGTATATTTGGTATAATTCAAGAAACACCAGTGCTTGGGAGGCCAAAAAACATGATGAATGAGAAGAGTCCAATAAATGTTTACCTTTACTTTGTGTATAATGTTGCTTAATCCATCAACCCCATTTTGCTTCAGTTTCCTGCAAATGAACTAGAAAGGGGATTGTATAAAGATTAATTCTATGATGTCGGTAACGTGCGCTTTGAATAATAAATACTACTAAGATACAGAGTCGTTACTCTTCAAATAAGAAAAACTTAAATCTGTGCATTGGAAGAGGACTATATTGGGGTACAATTATTGATTTATAAATATGGGTTAGAAACGAAGAAGTTTTTTTGAGGCAGAGGGTAAAGCTGAAATTTATCATAAAGAATGAAGCCTCAATTCCCCTGTAAATGTACATCCTTGATCAAGGCCTGCTCAGAACAGGTTACAAGTATCACTTTTTTTAATCCACATTACCCGGATAGGAAAGAAATGGCCATACTGTGATACCAAAATGCCAAACTACTCTAATTTGACTGGGACCTTATTTTTTTTTTATCCAGAATTAGCAGAATATGGAAAACAGAGAGAATAGTCAAACGTTTTCCCAACTGCAGAAGTAAACATTTTCCCAGTAATTTCAAAGAATTTAAAATGTGGCCTTGCTTCTCTTGCTCTATTTTTTTTTTTTTTTTTTTTTTACTATCAGTACCAAACCAAGAGTCTGAACATTAATAGAACTATTTATATAGGCTGTTTTCCAGCTTAATGCAGATTTTTTCAAATTTCTTCTGCACTGTGCTCTATCTAAACACACAGGATCCTCTAAGTTTTGCTCCAGTGCTTGCTTAGGGTATGCATGTTAAGTTCATGAACTTTTGGCCAATTCACAATTTCCTCTTCCTGATGGGAAATACAAGTTGTCCCTGGATTAATAAAGTGATAGGATTTGGCCAGATGCTGTAGGATCAACCAACTTTTTCAAACTGACTTTAATCAAGTGTTGTTAACATGGGGAGGGGTGATCCCGAGCTTGGCAAGGAGAGCAAACCCACGAGTAAACAAAGTGGGGCTCGCAAACTAGAAATAATCATGAGATGTACCATGCAAGCATCGTCCGCTGGGGCGAGCCCCGCATTCCTGCAGACGAGGGCAGAACCGGACAGTGACACATCCAATTATGCCTACGCTTATGCGGTGGCAATCTTCAGCTGCCTATTTTCAAAATAGGAAGGCACCTGCTTAAATAAAATCTATCATCCAGCCCTTCTAATTCTGAACGGGTCCACAGTCCTTATTCCAATCTGTTCTGTTTCTAGCATTCTACAGAGCAGGGGGGAGCCGGCGACAGACATCCGACCACAGTCTGTTTGCAGGGGACTTGCGCAGCTAAGGTGTCTAAACATTCTTGTGCACTGTTACGCCATCACTTAAGGATCAGTGAACTGGCCTCTGTGGGGAACTGCTGTTCAGCGACTGATGCCACCCCCTGCACCGGGGCAAAGAGATGCCGCTGCCCAATGGCCTCCATTGTTTGTCGTGTCTCTCAGGTTCCCTAAGACCATACCGATGGCACCTGTTAAAGCTGCTTCTGCTAAGCTGTTCTGCATTTGTCTGGCTGGATTTGGACTTCCTGGATCTCTGGCTGAATACAAAGTGATTAGAAAGCCCAGTGTTTGGCAACAAGCACGACGGGGAGGACACTGTGTGTGGGTCTAAAGGAGCAGGATGTGTTTTTCAGAACGTGGGGCGTGGAGCACCCTGCTAGAGCCCTTGCTGGGGGATCACGGTGCTCTCTGTTGCTGTCAGCTGTTTAACAGCAGCTGTTTCATGTAATTCCAAATGATCCGCTTGAATGAAGTTGTCATTCTTGCCTTAATCTTTAATTTAGTAAAACACATAGCTGAGCAACGTTAATTTGAATGTTATTGGAGCTCCCAAAAAAGTTTCCAATGCCTGTATTTTTCCATGTCGACACCAGGTAAAAATCATTACTGAGAAATAGAAATTGTGCAAAGGAGAACCCTGGATAACATCAGTATTTTTCTCTCAAAGTTAGTTAAATGCTGATGTGTAGGGAGTTTGGGATTGACATGTACACACTGCTATATTTAAAATGGATAACCAACAAGGACCTACTGTATAGCACAGGGAGCTCTGCTCAATATTAGGTGACAGCCTAAATGGGAAAGGAATTGGAAAAAGAATAGGCACATGTATATGTATAACTGAATCATTTTGCTGTACCCCTGAAACACAACATTGTTAATCAACGAAATAAAATAAAAACTCAAAAAAAAGTTGATGTGTAAATAGAGGTTTACCAAAACAAACAGACAAAAAGTATAATGAAGTTAATGGAAGAACTTTTTTTCTATTATTAACCTGTCTTCGTCCATTGCTTGATTAAAATTGCACCTTTCTTCTAAGGAGTACTTTCTATGTTAATAAACTCAAATAGCTAGGACAGAAACAACATCTAACGCAGTTCATGTTTTAAACATTAGACAATCGTGAGTGCTCGCATAATACAAAGGTGACCACAGATCAATCAGTGTTTTCCTTTCCTTCCTTCCTCTCTTCCTCCCTTCCTTCCTTCCTCCTTTCTTACCTTCCTAACTCTACTGCTTTTCATCAATCAAGGTTTTCAGAAAAGTCTGTTTACAAGGCAAAGAAGCCTGGCCGGTTCTCAGACAATTCTGCAATTCTCTTGCGGACAATAGAGGGCGCTGATGCTTCTGATCTGGCAGATGTAGCACCTCAGCGAGAACAAAATCGCACCTCTGCTTGTGGCTTGCCTTCCAGCTTACCTACCTCTCCTCTGCAACCACATTCCATTTGCTGTAGACGTTCCCTCTCTCCCAAGAAAGCTGCCTTTATTCTTTCTCTATTAGTCTATGTTCTACTTCCCCTTTTCAAAGCACTGCTTCAAAAAGCTGTTATTCGGTAATAGCTTGTGATCTTTTTTTAATATCTCTCGGCTTTTCTGATTATGAATAGCATTTCTTCTCAAAGCATTTCTTCTTACCTTACTGCGCTCTTCCTAACCCTATTTAAATGCAGTTCATTCAGAGTTGATGCTACTGCTGGTTTCTTGGATTAAAAAAAATGAAAGCTCCAAAGACAATGATCCTTTAGTATATGTCTCAGCAGCCTACTGTCCGGTGACAGAGTGGTTACCAAATGTCACAAATCGATACACTGATGGGCACCAGGCCCCCCCCACCCCCTGCAGAAGAACATACTGGAGATACCGTTCTTTACCAAAGAGAGCTATTTCCTTTTTTTAAAAAAACAAAAACTCAAAGCCATAACAATTAAAACTGTTTCACTTGGATCAAATGAGATGCATCATCTATTTCCCTGATGTGCTTTCAGTAAAGAGGCAAAGCATTCATAGAAGATATACCTTTGGAGAGTGCTCTGTGTTTAGCCATTTTCTCACCATAAAAGCACAAATCACCTAATCAGAAAACACTCTATCATTTTACGCTGAATGGTTCATAAGAACATAAAACTTCATTTAGCACCACTGCTTGCTCTCATCACCTACCCTTTTAAAATGCTTACCCATCTTTCTCATTGCTATTCAAAGAAACAGATTTATTTCTCACCCTGGAGTTGGGAATTTTGGCATGCCAGATTGAAAATGTACCCAATGCTGAGAAGTGGATGGGTTATTCTTAGTCTCCTGACACGCTTAAGAGAAAATGGGGCAGGGTATGTCTCTAAATCAAGCGAAGTTCTTCGGAAACTATGACTTCAGCTAGAGCTAGATTAGCGAGGCCGTTGTCATATTAGAAAAAGAACTGAGATCGCGAACGATAGGAATTTTAGCTCCAGGAAGAGAGAGGAAGGGGCAAAGTCATACAGATTGAGAGCCGAAGTTGCAGAATTATCACCGTATTCATTGTACATCTGATTTTTTTTTTTAAGTTTTGGCTATGGAAATGAAAGGAATTTCTCCAATGTCTTTTTGATGTTTATCATTTATAATGGAAAAGGCGGCAACTGACATTTGCTGGGGGTATTTTGCCTCAGCCCAGCTGTGCAAACCCCTTTCATCGTTTCTCTCCTATTCCTTTCAACCATCCTTTATTCTTTCCCCATTTTTCCCTCCCTACATAAGCATCAAGGCCTGGGAGACACAAGTTACGAGTGTGGCTAAAAGGGTTGCTGCCTCTCCCTTTAGAAAGCCAGGGGGAAAGTTATCCCTGGATAGCCACAGCCTAGCCCGTATCTTCTTTCCTCAAGGTTTCTGAAATAAAAATCAGAATGGTCTTTGTTAATCTTGTGTTTTAGACTATTTATCATACGAAGAAGACGACTGGGTTGATGATATTTTTTTTCTCTTTGGAAGAAGCTGTTTCCATGCTGTGGCGGAGCTCTTTGGCAGCCAACGGAGCCTCTGATTAGAAGGCTACTTCATAAATTACAAACCACCAGAGTGAGAGTCATTATGTAGAATGGGCTCTGCCATCTGGTCGACCACTCTCTACATGAGAAAGGCCATCATCTTTGCTCCGTGGCTTGGTTACTTCAAGGAGCCCTCAGCCACAGCAAAAGACAAGAGATCTATCTTCATTCCAAACTCACTTGGCCTTTTAACCCTAGAATATCCAGGCACCTGGAAAGGCTATAATTCCCATTGAACAGATGGGGAAATTGAGAAATAAGAGTGAAGTGTTTATTTGTAAGTAGCCTTTACAAATCAAGTACAAAGAAAAAGAAGGCAGGATTTGCTCTTTGTTTCAACAGCAAGGGAGCAAAGAGTCCTCTTTTTTTCCTGCTCTCTCTCCATATAAGAAATTTCACATCTATTTCATTTCCATTTTCGGAAAGGTTCTATCAATGGAAGTTACAGTGTATGTGACAGGACAGAACAGATTTCTTATTGAACAGGTAGGCACTCTGCAACAATTCATCCCAGCTGCCTCTAGGGGAAAAAAAATAGAAGTTTTTAGTGAAGTTGATAAAATGCCAGCCAGGAACTACTTCTTTACTTTTATGTATGTTTCTTTCCTGAAGCAAACAGGAGAAACACACCTCTCTTTACCTCTGGCAAGCAGTTCAGAATACACTGCCAGAGGTCCTATTCTCTTCAGCAAGAACTGAAGCATTCAGTTCTTCATTTAGTTTGGGCATTCAAACTAAAACCAGCCAAATCAAAAAAGCGTTTAGCCCAGCATGGATTCAGTATGATGGAAATGACTAATTCAGTCTTTCACCTTTCTTCCTTTACCTATAGCTTTCCTGTATTATAGTATTTTAGAAGCAGTATAGCATCGTGATCAAGAGCACGAATTCTGGAACCCGTGTCTGGGTCCCACCTATGCTGCTTATTAGCTGTCTGGCCTTTGGCAAGTTATTTAAGGTTGCTGTGCTTCAGTTTCTCCCCCCTGTAAAATGGGTTTATAACAGTAATGACCTTCACTGGGTTGTTGGAAGAATTACGAGTGAAATTGCTATGATGCTTAGAACAAAACTGTTTCAATGAGAATATTTTGTGGTCTTTTCACTCCATTGTGTTTTTATCTAAAGATTGAAAAGAAAAGAAAGGCAAGATCAGGAGCTAGAGGTAAGTTTATACCAGGATGATGTCTCACTTTTATTACTGGAAATTATGTATAATATTTGTTTTTGGTCTCAAAACCTATGGGCATTACTTTTTTTTCTTTTTTAAGGAACCTGGAAAAATTTATTTTATTTTTTTAATCTTTATGGGGGTATAGTTGCTGTACAATGTTGTGTTAGTTTCTATTGTACAGCAAAGTGAATCAGCTATACCTACAGGCATTACTAATTAGCATGGGCGAATAACTGAAGGCAAAGGGACACACACACACACACACACACACACACACACACCACAGTATCATTAGAAGTTCCTATGCATAAGCATGTTTCTTGTATGAAGAGTTTAAAACTGTACACTAATGCTTATAGATATACTACTTTGCAAAGATGTTTTCAATTAATGTGCAGATGTTTGCCTGGTCTGTAATATCAGACTTTTCTTATGATCAGAGGAGACTGGTATTTATGAGATATGGCAAAAGAAAGCCATCAAAGGATATTTTAAAAGTCTATATTAACTATTATCGTTGCCTTCCTTCAAAAAAAAAAAACAGTAAAAGAAAATATCACTAAAGGAATTCAACAAACTAATACTACTGCTTACAGGTTTCCTTTTATCTTAAGTCGAAGTTCTATTTAAAAAAATTAATCTCAGATGGACATTGGGTCTTCTACATATTTTATGACAGTTGTGCAAACACATTAAAGTATATATAATATTCTTATATTCATGTACTGGAGTCCTTTAACAAAGGCTGTAGGTATAGTCTAAATAACCTGAAAGCATACATAATTTGTTAGCTAAAAAACAGAGGCTGGGCTTCCCTGGGGGCATAGTGGTTGAGAATCTGCCTGCTAATGCAGGGGACACGGGTTCGAGCCCTGGTCTGGGAAGATCCCACATGCCGCGGAGCAACTAGGCCCGTGAGCCACAACTACTGAGCCTGCGCGTCTGGAGCCTGTGCTCCGCAACAAGAGAGGCCGCGATAGTGAGAGGCCCGCGCACCGCGATAAAGAGTGGCCCCTGCTTGCTGCAACTAGAGAGAAAGCCCTCGCACAGAAACAAAGATCCAACACAGCCAAAAATAAATAAATAAATAAATTTAAAAAAAAAAAAAAACAGAGGCTGTTTGGAGATGTTCAAGATTATGCATTATGACTTCATGTCAGTATGTAAGAAACCCGGCTGCAAATCTCACAGGAAGGTGAGGGTGGGAGTGAGGGTGGGGAGTGGTAGGAAAGAAGGCTAGGTGTGCACGCACTGTCTCCATTTTCTTTAGAGCAGGAATAAAATCAGTCACCAGGGATCCCGTACGCAACATAAAGCTGGGTTCCCTGGGCCTGCACCGCTCAGCCACGACCCTCCTCGGTGTTACCAACTCTGCGTGGCATTTGGGTATCCTACCATTGCCGCTCGTGGGGCTTTAGTCAGAAACCGTGCTGATTTTACTGCCACTTTTTTCTTCCCAAACAGTAAGAGCTTTCAAAAGTAACTTAATGGGAAGCAGCTAGACATTTTAAAAGAGAAGAAAAAAAAAAATCCTTCTTCCCAAATCTTCTGAAACACAAGACCAAGAATGAACGTGACCTTCAACAGAGATGTCCCACCCTAGAGGGGCACGTTCATATACACACCACCTGCACTCCCCGCCCCCCAAAAAAGAAGAAAAGAATGAATGTGACCTTGACACAACAGAGTCACTTCCCCAAGGGGTCTAGGCTCTAGGGAATCCCAAGCCTTCCCTCCAGGGCACACATCCACATTCACACACACAGTCCTACCTTGGGATTTACCTTTTTTGAAATATTCACAGAAATAGCTCACACTTTACCCCAGAGTCTAGTATCTGAAAGTACTCCCTGGAATACTGAAATTGTGTTTTCCCTTCTCTATCCCCTTGCAGATGGGACAGTCAACTTTTCTTGTTCAAGATCCTTTTGAGGGCATCTTTCCTCCTGCTCCCTGAGTTCAAATTTACCAACAACTCTTAAAAAAATCCTCCCCTGAACTCTACATAGGGACAATGAATTAGGCCTAATTTATCGGTATGATTATTCAGAGATAATCTTCCAGCCTCTGGGCTGTATCTGGATACTTGAGTCCTTAACTGAGAATTTTATCCTTTAGTATCTAAGGCAGCAGACCTAGGAAAAAGAGAACTCACGTGTAGCCACTTTCTGCCACATTTTCATCAAGTTGGGTAAAAGATTTGGTGGGAAACTTTGAAAGTAATGGCTCACATGAACTTTCTCCATGATTTGTGGATTTCATTCTCCAACGTTCCTTTCCTATTTCGACTCCATTATAATGGGTAATTGAGAACTGACTACACAGATGGGGAATGCATCCATCCATTCATTCAACAAATATTTCAAGACAATGACAGGGACATCAAATTTGCTAACATGTAACAAGGCCTCCTTAAAAGAGGCAGATTATGAGGGAATATGGAAGATGGACAGTGTATCTTTTTTTGTTTATATATTTCTGGTATTCCCTTGCACATGTTTACAAAGAACCAAAAAGAAAGGGGGCTGCATTAAGAATACTTTTATGGGTTCCAAAGCAATTCATGTCTTTTATCTCTTCTACTGTTTTTTTAACATGGTAGGATATTTTAAAATAAAATAACTTTACTTTTTTGAAAGCAATAAACTGGTGAATTTTTGATGTTTTGTGACTTCCTAAATGATGGTTTTATATTAAAATCTCACAGTGGTAGCAAATTCCATGACTTGTCTTCAAAAGAGAAATTAATTGGGGAATTTCAAGTTTGTCTTCATTCTACCTAGACCATAACCCTAGATCTTAGAGCCCCCAGAGCTCAGGTGCTACATCTTATGTTAGGAAAAGGGAGCATTTGGTTAAATAAATGACTAAGTGAATTGCCAGAGTGACTACATCATGCATGTTTTATACAGAATTTCTTATCTTGAATTATTGGTTCTATATATATTGGGTTGGCCAAAAAGTTCATTTGGGTTTTTTTCTGTAAGACCTTACAGAATAATATATATATATATACCTTTATTATATAGAACTGCATATTACACTATTGTTGGTGAAAATCAAATTCATTTGTAGCCATATTTACTTATATTTGCCTCACATGGTCCCCACATATCAGGGAAGAATGACCTTGAACTCAGCCTCTGCAGTCAGTCCTCCCACACCCAGTCTCCAAGTCAGTGGGTCCTCTGTGGCTCTATCAGAGCACACCCTCGGTACATGTTGTTAGAACCAACTCTTCTCTTTAATGTAAAATGATCAATGGCCTGAGACAGCAAGAAGCAGTATGCAATTTTATGCTAAGGATTTACTTTGCAAAACATCATGTGAAAGACAAATATCCTATGATATTGCTTACATGTGGAATCTAAAAAAATGGTACAAATGAACGTATTTACAAAACAGAAATAGAGTCATAGATGTAGAAAACAAACTTATGGTTACCAGGGGGGAAAGTGGGGCAGGGGGCAGCGGTGAGGGATAAATTTGGAGACTGGGATTGACATATACACACTATTACATATAAAATAGATTACTAATAAGAACCTACTTATTAGTACAGGGAATTCTACTCAATGCTCTGTAATGACCTATATGGGAAAAGAATCTAAAAGAAGAGGGGATATAGGTATATGTATAACTGATTCACTTTGCTGTACAGCAGAAACTGACACAACGTTGTAAATCAGCTATACTCCAATAAAATTAAAAAAAAAAAAAAAAAACTTTGACCTGAAGAGCAATAAATACCATGCTAAAATTTCTGGGGTACAGCTAAAAAAAATGTTACATGGTAAAAAGCTTTTGGACTTCTGTGCCAAGGACTATTTGCATCTGTTAACTTCAAGGATTCTAGTTAAGTAATGAGTACTTTCCCCCTGGATAATGGAGTCCTATAAGTAGCAATCTAGAGAGGCTTCCTGATCCTGGGCCACTGCAGGTTACAGGGAACTAAGCAGACTACCTTGCCCCAGAAACCTGAAGGGGTTCGGATCCCTGAGTAAGACGCCTTCCCAACTCTCATATACCCCAGGTAACTCTAGCTTCATGCTGCCAGGTCTTAAGGAAGCCTGTGTGCTTTAATTTTCTCACCTGAACAAAGTAGAGAGCATCTGCTCTAACTTACAGGCATGTGTGGGAATAGATGTCATAAAATGGCATTCAATACAATCCATTCTCCCCCAACCCCATCAGAATTGAACTACTAAGAAAAAGTGAGGTATAAATAAGGTTTTTCTCTCTTTTCCTCTGTATTCTAGGATATCAGAATGGTATGTTACAGTAGATGGGTTCAAAGATCTCTGGAGATAAGTCCTTTCTTGGTCCTGGAATAAGAGAATGATTTGGAGTCAGGGACTTGAGATTATTTTAACCAACAAAACATCCCCCCTCATGTCTCTGCATATCACCACAACTTGGACACAACAAGAGCCTCAACAAGAGGAATTTGTACTTATCAGAATCAAGAAAATCAGATTGTTCCTCTTTGACAGATAGAGCTCTCAGAATGGGTCTTGATAAATCCTTTCCCCTGCCCCCCCGCCCCTGGGAATTGAGAGATAGCTTCTTTTGGATATTTCAAAGAGGACAAGGCAACAAAGGGGAGTATGGGTAAGATTTCCAAAGGCAGACAACCTGCAAATATCTACAGAAGCCAGTATTTATTTCGAGAAATTCAAGAGTGAAATAATCACAACTGAAATAACAAAGTTAAAAAAGAATACTCATTGTAGTCTACCATCACTTTAAATGTATACAATTTTCTATATCAAAAAATGGTTATAATTTTTAATTTTGAAAACCAACTTGGGGGGCAAGAGGAAGAGATGTATTAGGGCAGAGATTGAAAGATGCTATCACAAACCTATATCTACTAACTGGTGGGTTTCTAGGGTATCCACCCCTACATCCCCAAGAACAGAGAGAAGCAGGTACCCAAGAGCCCTCCCCCTCCTCATAAAGGCATTTCTACAGCTTCCTGAACTCCCATCTAAAGGTTGTCATTGCAACTTCGTGCCATGCTTGGCTCCAAACAATTCACTAATTCAAACTGTAAATCTTTATTATAAAGATTTCCTCCTCCTAAGCAGTAATTCTCTCTGCTCTGGTGGGGAGAGGAATGATTTGTTTTTTCGTTACTGGTTATTTCTAAGATATCTACTCTAGATTAGTCCTGCTTGAGTGACATCCTAAATGCCTCCATTCCCCAGCAGTACTTTACTTCTGATGGGAGACTGACAACCGCTACTTAGAATGTCTTTCATGGTACACAATGAAGTGTAAAACTGCTGTGAAAAAGCCCATGTTTCAAAACAAACCATCTCTATAATAAGCACTTAAAACACTTTTCATTAATATATTTCTTTGTGGGTAAAACAAAAGCTTAATGCTGCAACGTGGCCTTTGACAATTTAAAAAAAAAAATAAACATTATTTCAATTTTTAGCTGGCTCAAAATAATGGAAATGCAAGTGAGGCTTGTTTGAGATGTTACCCACATACATCCTCTTAATGCTGGGGTAAATTGTGTTGTTTTCAACCAAAACATTGAAAGTTCAATAGAAATCCAAAGGTGCAAGCCTGAATTGGTAAATACAGAATCTAACAACCTCTGTATCTCAGGTATTAGCAAATACCTTTGGTGGAGAGAGATACAGTCCTGTCTAATCTTTATCCGAATTTGCAATTAAGACTTCAGAGCGGCAGATATCTGTACACAGTTCTGCTCTCTTAATTTTATTTGGCTGGATCCAAATCAAATCGGGCTTCAAACAGATCGAAAAGTAAATGTCTAATATCTAATTGAACTAATAGACAGCACTCTTTAATACAGCTAATGTTTAGTGCCAGCTTAAGGCTGCCAGGAGCTGGAGGGGTAGGAGAAATGAACAAACAAACAGCATTTAAAAAAAGACAGACAGACAGAAAATCCTCCTTGGAAAACTTGTCAGGAAATGATTACTTAATTCCTTAATATAAATATAAAAGCCAGCCAATTCACACTGATGCTTGGCTGCGTTCCCCCCCTCTTTCCATCTCTGTGTGCTCTGAATTAGGTCTCCACTCACTCCCATTCACTGTCACCTCCCATAGAATATCGTAAGAGCCTCAAAATGATGCACTTATGAGTTTTCTTTTTCAATCTCTCGTGAGCTTCTCTCAGTTTATCGCAAATGAACAATCATGTTGGAAGGGGCCCCGTCTGTTTAATGTCATTAGCGATTGTTTCATTAAACAAACAGCTGCTCCACCGTTCGGCTGCAGTTAATCTTAAATCTAAATGTGGCAGCACTCAGGACGGGTTTGTTCTCACCAATGCAGGTCTCTTAATCTACTTCAAGTCAAGGCGCTTATCTCTGCTCAGTTCAGGGATTTCTTTGTCCAAATACTAAACCAAACCCAGTGAACATTGGGAGTCCAGAATTTTTTTTTTTTTACCCTCTGGGCAATTTTTTTTAAAGCGACTCAAAGTCTACAGTATATTTATTTATTGACTGTACTATTTTACAAATATTTTCCCAATACTGACAAAGTCAAATACTTTTGCAGGTTGGCGCCTAAGAGCCAGCCTAATCAGTGACTTTGGGAATACTGATAAAAGGCTAAACTGAGAACAAAAACACATTTACCGACCTGGGAATGATGGGTACTTGGAAAGTCAAAGACTTCAAGTGGTTATATACTCGTGGAAGGGTCTGATTATCTCCAAACATTAGGCTAATTTATTATTATTATCTTAACAATATTATTATTTAGTATATATTTTGTCACAGGCGTGGTCCCAGGATTCACTGGATGTTCATTTTTTTCATTGACTCAGCCAAATAACCCTTAAGGAGGAATTATTATCCCCATTTTCAGATAACAATATTTTTATTTAGTGTATATTTTGTTACAGGCGTGGTCCCAAGACTCATGGGATATTAATTTTTTCCATTGACTCAGCCAAATAACTCCTAAGAAGGTATTATTATCCGCATTTTCAGAAAAAGTAACTAAGGCTTTGAGAGGTGAAGATATTTGCCAAAAATCACACTGTCGGTACCAGCAGACCCATTATTTAAAACACGGGCACACTGGCTTTAAAGACTATGTTCCCAGCCATAAGGCCCCACTAAAACTGGTCATCACATCAATTTGAAAATTCATGTCTATAATGATCATATATTCTGGAGTTCCTGGGAGGGTTCTAACTTACAAACTTTTGTACCTCTGCCCAACAATGTGCCCGAGATTTTTAGTGGAAATATTACCATGGTTCTAGGCTAGAGTTTCCAGGAGTAGAAAGCTACCTGTGGGTGCTTCAGGCCCAGAGAGTGAAGGTCACTTTCAAGTTATAACAAATTACCACCCAATTTCCTTACCAGAGCTTACTTAACAGAGGGGCTCATGACCAAGTTGACTTAATCTTCATAGGTGGAAATTTTCAGGTCCCAGTTACAGCCCTGTTCACCACACCAACCCCACCCGCCCCTCGTGTCTCCTCCACTCACTACTCGGCCATCCACCCACTCAGGCATTTAAACCCTCCCTGCTTTCTGTTGACTGCTTGTACGATTTTTAAAACCCTTTGGTTGTTTTAAAATTTTTCTCCAATCCCATAATAAGATGAAAAGATACTGAAAGGCAGAAATCAAAGTATGAAGCTCTTTACATGGTATCGAACAGTCATTCTCGCAGCCAATCAGCCAGAAAATGTTTACTGAGTACCTTTTATGCTCCGAGCACCAGGCTATACATGCCAGTATCCCAATATTTGCTGCCTAATACACCTCCTATACTAATATAAGCATTTTCCCTTGCGGTAATAATTTGTCAAAGAGAATTTGAAGGTCATCCTCATTCACATCGCTCTGCCCTGGCCTTTGGGAATTCCCTTCAGGTCCTCAGAGAGGACAAGCACTTTTGCATCTACACGTTCACACCTACAGTTCCCCCAGCCTAGTATGTTATCACCCCTCTCCTCACTTGGCTCATTCCTGCTCGATCATCAGATCTTAGGTCAGAAGGCACTTCTTCAGGGCTATGTCCCCATTCAGTGCATCCCTGAAAGGGCCAAGTATCCACGGTTTCCATAGCATCCAGGGTTTTCCCATATCATAGCACTTAGAGCCTATGCACATCCCCCACAGGACTGTAAGCACCGCGAGAGATGGGGCTGGTCTGCCTTGTTCACTGCTGCCTCCCCAGCATGAAGGATCATGCCTGGTATGGAGGTGATGCTCAAAAATTTTTGCCTGCCGGGATGGATGGATGGATAGATGGATGGATGGGTGGGTGGGTGGATGGATGGATGGATGGATGGATGGATGGATGGGTGGGTGGGTGGGTGGATGGATGGATGGATGGATGGATGGATGGATAGATGGATGGATGGGTGGGTAGATGGATGGGTGGGTGGATGGATGGGTGGATGGATAGATGGATGGATGGGTGGATGGATGGATGGATAGATGGATGGATGGATGGATGGATGGGTGGATGGGTGGGTGGATGGATGGATGGATGGATGGATGGATGGATGGATGGGTGGATGGATGGATGGATGGATGGATGGATGGATGGATGGATGGGTGGGTGGGTGGGTGGGTGGGTGGATGGATGGATGGATGGATGGATGGATGGATGGGTGGATGGGTGGATGGATGGATGGATGGATGGATGGATGGATGGAAGGGTGTCTATTTTAGAATAAATTATTTTATTCTCATAACCAATCAAAAATATCTCAAATCTTTTCAAAATTAAATATATATCCTCTGAAGAATGGCAGTTAATTGAAATCCATTGGCTTTTGTTGTTTTAAAATTAGAATTAAGAGCAAATAAAGGACATTCTGAATGAAGTTTCAAACTTCCCCAAGAGGGTAAGGTAAGGACAGACTTCAGCAGAGGGATACAGGGATCAGAAGACAGAGGACATGAACACTCCTTGTGTTTTGCAATTTCAACCAAGGAAATTGATATTTTATAAAGATATGTCAATTCATTTGACAAATCATCATTTGGTCTCAGCTGATAGGACAAGTACACCAGTAGGCATTGTGAGGTGATCAAAGATGATAAAACATTCTAATTCTACAAATGTATGAGCAGACAATATTGCTGATCATTAGAGAAATGCAAATCAAAACTACAATGAGGTATCACCTCACACTAGTCAGAATGGCCATCATTAAAAATTCTACAAATAATAAATGCTGGAGAGGGTATGAAGAAAAAGGAAACCTCCTATACTGTTGGTGGGAATGTAAACTGGTGCAGCCACTAAGGAGAACAGTATGGAGAGTCCTTAAAAGTCTAAAAATAGAATTACCATATGATCCTGCAATCCCAACGCTGGGCATATACCTGGAGAAAACTCTAATTTGAAAAGATACATGTGCCCCAGCGCTCACAGCAGCGTTATTTACAATAGCCAAGATGTGGAAGCAACCTAAATGTCCATCAAAAGATAAATGGATAAAGAAGATGTGGTACATATATACAATGGAATACTACTCAGCCATAAAAAAGAATGAAATAATGCCCTTTGCAGCAACATGAATGGACCTAGAGATTATCATACTAAATGAAGTAAGCCAGACAAAGACAAATATCATATGATATTGCTAATATGTGGAATCTAAAAAAGCGATACAAATGAACTTATTTACAAAACAGAAATAGACTCCCAGACATAGAAAACAAACTTCTGCTTACGGTTACCAAAGGGGAAAGGAGGAGAGGGATAAATTGGGAATTTGGGATTAACGGATACACACTACAATATATAAAATAGGTAAACAACAAGGACCTACTGTAGAGCACAGAACTATACTCAATATCTTGTAATAACCTTTAATGGAAAACAATCTGAAAAAGATTCCATATATATATATATATGAATCAGTTTGCTGTACACTTGAAACTAACACAACATTGTAAATTAACTATATTTCAATTTAAAAACAAATGTTTGAGCAGAGTGAGAGAGAAAAAGGCACAGGCAGGAAAGACACATAGAATTTCCCTTGAAGGGCTACAAGGATGTTACTTGTTCAGTCTCTTTTGTTCACAGCCTAGCAGCTCCAACCCATTGTTTCCCCTTCCAAAACCCACTTGATCCTCCTACTAGGAAGAGACCATAAGGTCCAAAAGAGGGAAAAAAATAAGATTTGTAAAGTAAGTTCCACCACTTCATACACTTTCTTGTCTATCAATACCTGACATTCCCCTTTTGCCAAGTCTGTATCTTTCAGGATCAGCTCTGAGTAAATTGATTATTAATTTATTCAGTTCATGCAAAGAGTACACTGGTCTTCAGAATCAAACAATATTTTAAATTGGCAAACTTCACTAATGAAAACCAGGAAATAAATTAAAATCTTACGAATAATCTTGATTCCTGACTTAAATGTTCATTGAGTGAATGAATGATCTATGATTTCATATTCATTGCAAATGTCTACAAATCTTTAAAGCAGGATGGCTACAAATAACCAAATGCACTGACTTGGATTCATTGCATTCTCCCTGCCTCGGCCACTGCCTACTATCTAAAGGGAACAACACTTAAAAACAAGAACAGTAACAATAAAATATTTTGCAAAGAAGCAAAATTAATCCTTTACCTGTATTTTCAAGCCCTGAAAAGCCCAGGCTTTCTGTAGTAGGCTTAAGTATGACCACCATTTGAAATACTTTAATACTTGTCAAGTAAAGGAAGAAAAGCAACTGCACTCATTTACAAATCCTTTCTTTGAACTAGCCTGCAAGCTGGTTCATGACTTGAGGTTTACAACTTGGAGCTGTACAGCTCTTCAACGCATTGCCCAGTTTTCAGGGAATCAGTTTTGTGGCTTACAGCCCAAGGGTGTATATCCATTTCTCCAGCTGTCTGACTCTCAAGTACTAGATAATGACCCTTTGTAGTGGCTGTTAAGGAAACAATAATAATACCAGCATTCTGCCAAGTGCCATAGACCCATTGCTTTATTAATTCCCACAGTAACACTAGATCTAGGATGGGTTGTTATTCAACTCCCCTTTTTCCTATAGATAAGGAAAATGAAGCTTGGAGGGCTATGTAATTGCCCAAGGCCATGAGTGAGCAAGAACTAGTGCCCTGTAGGAACTAATCAGGTCAGGGAGGACTTTTTCTACAACAATTCTTAGGCCTACAAACTTGACATAATTCTTGAGCTCAAGACACTTTCCCAAAAGTAAATACTGAATGACAACATATAGTATAGAAGTACCTTATACAAATAGATCCTTGGATTATTATTCAAGTGAAATTCCCAAGACGGTAAATTTTTGACAGCATATGCGGTAGGCATTTAATAAATGCTTTTTGATTAAACTCACAAGTTACCTAAGAGCATCAACTTTTACAGTAAATTTTTTCTGATCCATTTTCATTTATAGTCTACAAAAAGCAATTAAAAATACATTAGTGGAGGCAAGAAGGGGGAACAATTATATTGGGGACCATTTTCACGGGGACATGGCATTCATGTGAGAAAATCAGTTAGCTCATTTTCCTCATATCTTCATTTTGGTTTCTTTCCTAAATACATTGAATACACTTTCATATAATACGTCATAAAAAAATTGGCTAGAGTATGAATACTTTCAGGCCCTAACATGTTCTCGCTGGTCATGGGGCCTCTTCAGGAAGTACTACAATTTTCAATAAATCACTAAGAAAAACAGGATCTTTATTACTTGAAAAAAAAAATCCTTTGCTCTTAATTGCGATGCATATGCTTATTTTGAGTACTTTCTTTTTACAAATCACATGTTAGTCCAGATTACTGATCAGTAAGGTATAGTGGATAAACAGTAAGGGAGAGTGAGGGCAAAAAAAAAGAAAAAGAAAAAAAAAAAAAGAGGTAGGAAAATGAGACAGGAACCTGAAAAAAAAATCATCAAAGAGAAGAGTGGTTACAAAATTATTGTATGCCTAGCATTTTTGGCTGCTTAAAATCAATTATTTCTTCCATGGGTATTGTAAGGCTGAGTTCAATTCTATGTTTTGATTTGTGCTTCTGCTTAAATTCGCTCCAACATTAAGTTGGCAAAGTTTTCACCATGCATGGATAGTAGCACACCCATGAGATGAACAAAGTTTTTGGATCCCAACAAACGTAGAGGTGGATTCATCTCAAATAATTACCATCTCTGAGTATAGGGCTCAAGGTATCCTTAGTTTTGTCATCTATAAAATACGAAGAATAATGCCTTATATAGGTTTGTGATTATTAACTATAATAAATGTAAAAACTAGCACATAGTAGCTATTCAATGCATTACAGTCTTGTAGAAAGGACAGATCTGTAAAAAAATTAAATTCAAAACATTGAAATAAATGCCAGGATGGTTAAAAGTAATGTCTTCTAAGCCATGGTACTTCTACAGGTATCAGAATCCCCTGAGGCTCTTATGAATCATGTAAATTTCTGGGTCCCATGTCAGACCTGCAGGGCGGAGTCTCTAGGGTTTAGATTCTGGAATGTGTAAATTTGCATTTTCAAAACACACTCACTCATTAATTCCTATGTTCACACATGTTTGAGAATTTCTACTAGGTAGAAAGAGGAAATATATTGGTAAGGGTCCAAAAGGACTCAGATGACACACTCAACCTGGATGATTCCAGAAGGCTTTACTGGCAGAGGGACCAAATGTAAGGGAACTAATGACAGTAAGTAGGGGAACCACAAGAGATCACGCAGAAACCCAGGGCGAGGAGCAGTGGAGCTGTTTCCACCCCAAGGATGGATGCAGACCCGGGAAGAGGGAGAGTTGTACGGAGGAATATTCCTTTAACAGAAGCAGTGACCTTAGTTGAGGAAGGCAGCCAGAACAAGGCTGGCGGGGAGTGGTCTTTCGGAGAATAAATACTTGTTCTCGCTTCTCTTCCTCCCTCCAATCTCCTGTGGAGCCTCTGCAATGACCAGAACCTACTGGAAGCCAGAGAGCCCAGGAGCCCTGTTGATATGGTCTCTAGAGGTCACCTCTTGGAGCAGAAACCAGTGGAAAAGTCGGAGGCTGACCTGGAGTGGAAGATGGATGACAGCAGGGACGGGAAGACTTGACAAATGAAACAGAGCTTGAGTTTGAGGATGACTAAAGGTTAACAGGAATAATGATGATTGTAATAGCCATATCAATGGAGTTTTCACTGTGCATTACTTTTCGAAGGACTTTACATGTATTCAGTGGTTTCAGCCACACTACAGCCTTGTAAGTCAGGCCCTGTTAACATCTCCATCACAGATCAGGATGCTGAGACACGGAAAGGTTAACTTGCCAGCCTAAGATTATAGCTAGTTAACAGGAAGCAGAGTTTAAGGTCGGCCAGCTGCCCCCTGGGACTGAGCTGGGAGCGCTACAGCTCTACTATTTCAAAAGGTGTCTCTGAGGCAGACTATTATCTATAGAATGGATAAACAACAAGGTCCTGCTGTATAGCACAGGGAACTATATTCAGTGTCCTATGACAAATCATAATGGAAAAGAATATATATATATATATATATATATATATTTATTTATTTATAACTGAGTCACTTTGCTGTACAGAAGAAATTAACACAACATTGTGAATCAACTGTACTTTAATCAATTTTTTAAAAAAAATTAGAAAAAACAAGATGTCTCCGAGGGAAAGTGGGATCCAAGCTATGGGAAGAACAAATGAATAAGAGAGATGAAAGTGCCCGGTCCGGCGTGTAAGGAAACCACAAAGAGGGTGGCGTGGCCATACACTACGGGATCTCGAGAGGGAGGAGAAAGCCTTGAACATCGTCCCTTGACGTTTCTTTTTTTCATCCTGGCAGTGGGGAGCTCCACGAGCCTACAAAGCTTTTGAACATGCTGTTCCTACAAGCCGGGCACTGAGCTAAGCCCTGGGCTTTCGCTGAACTCCGCGTGCTGAGGTGGAAGACAGCTTTATTGTTACTCACAAATGGAGTATTACGGATCCCTGGTTCTTTTTCACCTTTCATTGCTTGCTCCTGATATAACTTTTTATAACAGGAGCCATAGAAGCACAAACTCAAAATATCTCAAGGCAGTAGAGGTAAAAATAGAATGTAATAGTAAAGCCAAGCAATCTTCGAAACAAATCTCATAAAGCGAACCTGTCGGGTTTTGATGTCTTCATTCAGCACACTTGTCCTCACAGAGGTGCACTCAGATGTAAAACTGTGACAAAAGAACCCGATCCTTATTATTCTGTTAGTATTATGTCTCTCTCTCTTTCTTTTGCTCCATCAATTCTCAGCCCACCACAAGGATGAAGATAAGTCCTCCCCCAGGACATATGAGTTTACAGCTGCTCCAGTTTGGGGCACCCAGGAGGTAGAATTAGGCAAAGAAGCTGTGTGTGTATGTAGGGGATGACCTGCGGAGGAGAACTGAGGGAAAAATGTTACAAGAGCAGACAGAAAACGATCCGGACTTGCTCTTCTTGGCCACTTAATTCTTATTGGTACTCCTACTCCAGTCCAAATTTGGGGATTACTGAGATGAAAAAAAAAAAAAAAATCAGAAAGCTTTTCATTCATTCCCTGGAACTTTCCCAACACCATATATGAATTGTCCTGGGACAGCAGCCCATTCTGTGGTTTCAGTGCTAAAACATGTTGTCACTTTGAAAATCCGTATCTGACGTAGGAGGAAAAGTAGTGTGATATTTGATGGGATGGCAATGAGTACGTCATTAAATCTCCAGAAGAAGTTTATCATTGATATCAGAAGTCACACCATAGACACTGACCTATTGTCAATATTTATATAAAAGGAGAGTCATGCAGCAACACGGATGGACCTAGAGATTATCATACTAAGTGAAGTTAAGTCAGAAAGAGAAAGACAAATACCATATGTGTCACTTATATGTTGAATCTAAACTATGACACAAAGGAATTTATCTATGAAACAGAAACAGACTCACAGACATAGAGAACAGACTTGTGATTGCCAAGAGGTGGGGAGTGCAGGGGAGGGATGGATTGGGAGCTTGGGATTAGCAGGTGCAAACTATTATATATGGAATGGATAAACAACAAGGTCCTACTGCATAGCACAGGGAACTGTATTCAATATCCTGTGATAAACCATCATGGAAAAGAATACGAAAAAGAATATATGTATGTATAATTGAATCATTTTGCTGTACAGCAGAAATTAATACAACACTGTAAATCATACTTCAATAAAATTTTAAAAAAGAAAAGAAAAAGAGAGTCAGAGTCTCCTTAGAAGCCTCTACTCTGTCCATCCTGATCTCAATAATTCTGCCCTCTCGGGTCAGACATGACTCAGACCAATATGCCTCTGGCCGTTGATTCAGGGTTCTCTCTCCATTATTTAGGTAACGTAGATGTCATATATTTGATTGTGGTTATTACATAATCTCTTTTCAGATCTAAACCAATTTCTCTTCCACTGCAAATAAAACTGGCGAAGCTCAATCATTTAGAATCATTGAACTTAAGAACTAGAAGGGATCTTCCGATCATATAATCCAACTCCTTGTTCTAACAGGTAACTGATGCCACGGCAAAGGGAAAGACACTTGTCCAAAGTCATAAAAAGTGGTAAACCTGACTCAAATCGTTGCGTTTGAGTCTGCTCAACATGCTGACTCAGCAAACTGTCCCCGTTAACAAGATTTTCCTTTCTTTCCTTGTTCCTTATATTTTTAAAGTCACATTGGCTTCTAAAAAAAGAAAAGAATAAAACACACAAAGGAGTGGGTACTGGCCAAAATTTCAAAGACATGATTTCTGAAAAATAAGGGCATAAGGAAAGAAGGGGGGAATTTTTTGTGTCTACTGCCTAAAATGCCATCCAGATAGGTTAACCATAATCTAATCACCTGCAATGTTTATCTTGGGTTATGGTAACAGTGAGTTTAAAGCTATCTGAATAACAAGATACTGGGGTTTTGTCAGCTCTAGCTCCATGATGTCTGTAATTTTCAATATATCTCATGATGGAAAAAATATAAGCAATCATTAAGCCTGTGATTGCTGCTAGTACAGTTTACTCAGATAGATACATAACTTCTATCACGCCAAGCAGATAGCTGAGTAACTAGAGAGCAGTCACATGCGTATGGCTGTGTGAATGTCTAAACGGCATGGAGAGCCTTTGGCGTGGTTTTCCTCTTCAGATGATTTTCTCATTATGACATTTTATATTTATTCTGGGCTTTGTTAGGTATGCATTTCGACAAGATCTGGGGACAAGATAGGCAAAGAAAGTTCGGTCTATTAGAAAAAGAAGAACTGATTAAATTGTCGGTTGACTTTATTGGCAAAACAGTATTTCCATGAGAGGCTTGTAAGCTGTTAGGGAATTACGCCTCAGCTTACTGGTTAAAATAAAATTTTGAAAGTCAAGGTCAAAAGTCAGCAAAGCCTTTGCACCTACCCAAATTGTTGGCCGGCTTTATTATTGAAGGTGGCCCATGATATGCTCGGCATTTAACATATATAGATATATGTATATGTATAACTGATTAACTTTGCTGTACACCTGAAACTAACACAACATTGTAAATCAACTATGGTCCAATATAAAATAAAAAAAATTTTTAAACATATATTGTCTGTGGTGTGATGAATTGGGAGATTGGGATTGACATGTATACGCTGATGTGTATAAAGTGGATGACTATATAAGAGCCTGCTGTATAAAAAAATAAATAAAATAAAATTCAAAAATTCAAAAAAAAATAACAAACATATATTGTCTGTAATCCTCACAAAATTCCTGTAAGAAAGGTATTTTAAGCCCAGTTTCCAGTTGAGGAAACCAAAGCTCAGAACTATCCTATGACCAGAGCCAACAATTCCAGAATCTACACTCAAATTCAGGAATGTCTGACTCCAAAGTCCAAGCTACATCCTTGAAATGTGCTGCCCCCATATTGTCTATAAAATACCCAAGCACCATTAAGGAAGGACTGGATTGAAATGACTTCAGGTGAACCAGCTATGCGTTAATATCCTAATAATATTCTACAATATCCTAATATTATCCTCCCTTAAAAACATTTATTTTGGAGAAAGGAGGAACCACTGTTATTTACTGACTGCCTAAAATTATCCTGAGGTAAATATTATGTAAATAAGTTCAATACGCAAGGAAGCTCAGTCTCAGAAAAGTTACTATCTCCTCTAGGGTCGCCAGAACTCTGCAAAGAACAGAAACCAGGATTTAAATCCCACCACGTCTGCCTGACAGCCTATGTGGCAACTACTGAATTTTAAACCTCAAAATCTAGCATCAAAATAAAACCCACTTCTTTTGGTAGGGGTGGGGGCTCCACTCCCAGCTCTACCAAATGACCCATCTAGTTATCTTCTCCGAGCCTCATCTATTTGATATAGTTTGATGTCTACAATGTACAAAGCCCTGTGCTTAGCGTCTTAGATTCTTCAGATTCTCTGACAATTACATGAAATGAATGTAAAGTGCTCAACATAACACCGAATATACAGTAAGCCCTCAAATATCTATTATCACGTATTAATTCTGACGTTTATTTTTTATTGTTATTATTATTATTATTTTGCAGGTCATACTCTCTGAGCCTTAGTTTCCTATATGCAAAATAAGGACTCTTACTTGGCAGCATTATTGAGAGCATTAAAGGCAATGTACTAAAATACCGATCACGCTCAGTATATAGCCATATAGCCAGGGCTTAATGAATGATTAGCTACTAGTAATCTGTCATAAATACTATATTATGGGATAACAGAGTCTGCTCAGCCAGCCTTCACGCAGAACTGAAAATCCTAAGATTTTCAGGAAATATGCTCTTAACAATAAGTGCCTTACGTAATGAAGTACACCAGCTCAGATGGGGCCAAATACTTCATGAAATCTTTTATTTCCCCTGTCTGCAAGAGTCACAACTACTCTGTCATACTTTGGTTATCTGTTCACCTGTCGAAGGACATCTTGGATCCTTCCAGGTTTTGGATATAGTGAATAGAGCTGCTGTATATATTTTCTTGTCCTTACTTTTAATATTCAAATTTATTTAAATTAAAAAAAAAAAGCTAGGGGGTGCTTCCCTGGTGGCGCAGTGGTTGAGAGTCTGCCTGCCAATGCAGGGGACACGGGTTCGAGCCCTGGTCTGGGAAGATCCCACATGCCGCGGAGCAACTGGGCCCGTGAACCACAACTACTGAGCCTGCGTGTCTGGAGCCTGTGCTCCGCAACAAGAGAGGCTGCGATAGTGAGAGGCCCGCACACCGCGATGAAGAGCGGCCCCTGCTTGCCGCAACTAGAGAAAGTCCTCGCACAGAAACAAAGACCCAACACAGCCAAAAATAAATAAATAAATAAATAAAGAGGCTTTCATTAAAAAAAAAAAAAAAAAAAGCTAGGTCACCCATTTCTCCCACCCACCCCCACCCCTGCCCTCTGGCAACCAACGATCTGTTCTCTGCATCTATAAGCTTCATTATTTATTTGTTTATTTATTTAGATTCTACATATAAGAAGATCATATAGTATTTATTTTCTAAATAAGAAGGGACTTATTTTAAACCACATTTTTACTTCCATTTTTACATGAAATACTTCCAAAAATGCCTAATATATGCATTGACATGAGTAACAAGATATAGATGTTTTGGGAAATGGAGACAAAACAATGATTAAAACATTGCCTCTTGACCTCAGAGAGTTTAAAATTCGGCAGGAGAACCGAAGAAAGTGATAAAAGTCACAATGTTTGATTAGGGTCCCGTGAGAGGAATAAACCAAGTGTAGTTCCATTTCAGAGGAAAGACCACTCTCAAAGGGAGTGATCAAAGTCTGCTTCCCAAGGATGTCCTCTGAGGTAGTCCTTGAATAATGGATTTTGAAAAGACGTTCCAGGTACATGGACGGGCATAAGTCACCAAGGGTTAAGAGGGAAGTAGTGATTGGGCGAAATTAGCTTAAATATGTTGTGTATGTAAGAAAATAGTGTTGCATGACATTGGAAAGATCGTTTATGGCCATCAAAACTCTCTACTGCCAGGCTAAAAAATATGGGCATCATTGTAGGTCTTTTTTGTACATAACTATTCAATAATTCCTACCCTTTCTGAAAAACCTGATGATAGATCCACTGTCAGGGCCCTGCTAAAAAGGCCTGTTCATCCATCCACTCATTCACCCGTCCATTCATTCATTCATCAAAGATGCCTATTCTGTGCCAGGTACTGGATAAGATAAAGCATCAGCCTTGTTTTCTCATCGCATTTTGTTACACACAACTTCAAAAATATAGTTCTTTGTCAAATTAAACCAAACACCAGATTTCAATTAATGGGAATTTCTAAAAGTCCAGACAAATAAGAGAAGAAAATGATACTTGCCTTTTATATGAATTTTACTCATCTAATAAAGATGCTCCACAGTTCTTTAACATAAATACACATATGCTTATAGCAGTATGAAAAAATTCAATTGGAAAATTTAAATTAGGCACATTTCTAATTTAATGCCTTATTATCTTTGCCATAGCATGTGCAGACAGTTATCTAATAAGTAAAATATGTAGAACAAGGAAGAGGAGCCCTGCCCAAAGGGAATTTATAATACATTCTAATGTATTCTAATAGTGTGTGAAATATACATCTAAAGTCAGAATTTGTCAAAATTTTGTAACTGGGACATGCTGATAACTATGTCTAAGTATGCATCTAAAATATTCCTGCCACAGGAAAAATGTCTTATTCTGTATTTAAAAGCTTCCTTATGTACTGCTAGAAAAATAATTAATAGGCCTATACCTAGAAATATTTTGAGAAAATAATGTGGGATAGCCCTCTTGAGTTTATTTACTGCACTGTGTTTTTTCCCCTGTGATATCATTAGTTATGCAGGTGGTAAATTTATTTATAGTATTTATTTTTAAAGCTGTGTGTTTTCTTTTTTTTTTAATTTTTTTTTAAATTATTTTTTAAATTATTTATTTATTTATTTATTTATTTGTGCCTGTGTTGGGTCTTCGTTTCTGTGCGAGGGCTTTCTCCAGTTGCGGCAAGTGGGGGCCACTCTTCATCGCGGTGCGCGGGCCTCTCACTATCGCGGCCTCTCTTGTTGCGGAGCACAGGCTCTAGGCCAGCAGGCTCAGTAGTTGTGGCTCACGGGTCTAGTTGCTCCGCGGCATGTGGGATCTTCCCAGACCAGGGCTCGAACCCGTGTCCCCTGCATTGGCAGGCGGGTTCTCAACCACTGCGCCACCAGGGAAGCCCTGTTTTCTTTTTTTTCAAAAGACATAGCTAATGAAGTAAATTTAAATTTCAGACCCCAACCTTTACGGTGAAAATGACACTGCTCTAGCAGTCAGGGGCCTGAGTTCTGGTTTTAGCTCTACATGACCATAGGTGAACATAGCCTCTGAGACCACACCTTTATAAAAAAGAGATGATGAGTTTTGGATTAACAGATACATACTACTGTATATAAAATAGGTAAAGAGCACAGACCTATTGTATAGCACAGGGAACTATATTCAATATCTTGGAATAACCTATAATGGAAAAGAATCTGAAAAAGAATACATATACATGTATATGTACATATGTATATATATGGATGTATAACTGAATCACTTTGCTGTACACCTGAAACTAACACAACACTGTAAATCAACTATACTTCAATAAATATTTTTTTTTAAAGGAGATGGCATCAGCATAAAATGATGGCTGTTTCATAAAGGTGGTAGTTCCGTAAACTCTAATGCTGATAGGGAGGGGCCAGGTTGGTACCAGGCAGGTGAAAGAATATGTAGCAGTAGGATCCATAAGTGAACTGGGGAAAACAGGCCCCATCTAAATGCATTCAAGTTCTAATAACACAGACCAAGACACAAAGAAAGAAACAATGCATACGTGCAGCCCACATACAGCAGCCAGTCAGCAAGATCTGCATTGGATGAGTGCAAGGGTAAGTTCCAGGTCAAAACCGGGGGCCTATGATGTTGAGGTCCCCAAAGAACACTGCCCTCTTCAAGCCCTCACTGCTCTCTCTAACATCCCAGAGGAATTTAGCAGCTCTGGTGGAAGCTGCATATGATGAGTTCCAGAAGTTCTTCAACTTCACAGCATTTCAAAAACTTGTGGAGTTATACAGTTCTACCTTCATCCGATAGCTAGAACACAATGTGAGAAAGACAATAATTCTGACACTAAGATATAAACTCTGAAGTACTTAAACTTTCTCCAACATAATTTTTTCAACTATCATAACATATTCTTTGTCATTCTTCTAAAGGCAAAATCTTTAGTTTGAAAGGTATGTGCTATTTGCCAACAACCTCAGAGAAAGTTAGTTTTATAAAATAGAAAGACATACTGAATTATTTTTCAGTTACCAACACCTTCTGGCTTTGGAACTAGATTCCCAAATAGCTTAGTGGATCTGACCCAGTGTCAGATTACCCAAAGAGAGGTTCAGAAATGTGCTTGTGCAGCAGCAAATCTTTTTTCTGGAAAGAAGCTGATATTTGATATTTTCAAAAAAGAACAAAAAAATTAAGTACTCTTTGCTGAATAAAATCAGAACGTCGTTGATTTCTAACACTATCTTGCAGTTTGGTATTGCTTTTATTTCTAATTACCTTTAGGTAGGAGATGAAGAGGTGAGCGTCCTTTTTAATGCCCAGCAGGATTTTCTAAAGGTCTTAACCTGCCCTGGGTCTGAGCATTTGGATGAATAGAGAAGTCAAATAAGCAGATGATGGTATGGAAACAATCAAGGACACTGTGATTTTAAGTACAGAAAATTTGGACTTAAACTACATAAGCTTTTAAGCTTTTCTGTAATATTCATAGTAAAACAGTGTAAACTGTTTTTGTTTTCAAGAGAGTGGATTAGAAATTTGGATGGTTTACCATGCAGATAAGATTTACCAATGAATTCATGGATTTTCCACAGAGTTATAGCTTGCTTTTGGTTTAAAACTTCCACCAGAAATACAGTGATGTAATTTAAACAACAAATTGTTTTATTTACTCCATAGACTGCTCTTGATGTAGTATCTTACTTAGGGAATTTACTTCTGCCTTCCTTATTTCACTGACGAGTACCAAACACCTTAAGGATCTCCCCATTCTTGATGAAATTGTTAATTGTGGTTAACTATGAAAACACTTTTGTATAAGTGGTATTTGATAAACTTAGGAGTACAAAAAGAAAAAAGGAGATATTAGGGTTTTACTAAATATTCAAAGGGTTAAAAAAAAAATTCAAAAATCTCCAACAGGCAGCCTCTAAGTTCTTTCCTGAAGAAAAAAGATAGATCCCCCTAAGGGAAAAGAGTCAGACTTGGATCTATTTGAGTAAGCAGCTGCAGACCGAGGCTAAAAAGGATAAAATGAACAATGCAGGGTAAAGGCTATGATTAGGCTCATGAAAAGCCTCATAAACCATGAAGCAGGAGACCCTGACAGCTTCCTCCCCATGGATACTGTTTCAGTCATAATACACCACAGTACTAAAGGGATTTTTGTTTTGTTTTGTTTTTTGTTTGTTTTGTTTTCTTGTTTTTATCACATCAAGTTTTTTATTATTTTTATTGGAGTATAATTGCTTTACAGTGTTGTGTTAGTTTCTGCTGTACAACAAAGTGAATCAGTTATATGTATACATATATCCTCTCCCTCTTGGACCTCCCTCCCATCCCACCCCCATCCCTCCCATCTAGGTCATCACAGAGCACTGAGCTGATCTCCCTGTGCTATACAGCAGGTTCCCACTAGCCATCTATTTTACACATGGTAGTGTATTTATGTCAAACCTAATCTCCCAGTTCATCCCACCCTCCCCTTTCCCCACCGTGATACCTACAAAGTACTAGATGATGATAATAATAAAAATAATGACACGTAACTAATATTGAAGAATGATATCGTTTATATATTATTTCATTTAGTCTTTATAGCAATTCTGTAAAAGGATATTTGGCCACAATTTAAAGATGGATGCATTCACAGCCACCAAGACTGTATAGCTTAGGAGTGGTCAAGCCAAATCTGAACCCACACACAAGCTTTCTGGCATAAGGACCTGTGCGACTGGACCCTGCGTTTCTTTAAATACCTTGGTCAGATTTTGTGCTGAGAGGCAACAGAATCGGCATTTTGTCGCTCTCCCTGTCTCCCATTCCTTTGGACTTTGGAAGCCGACGGTGTAGGGAAGCACGAGGGAACATTTCGGTGCCTTTCGAGATGGTGATTTACCCCATGTCACACGGCTGCGGCAGGGGCCACAGTTTAGGCTGCACGAGAGCACGGCTCACGTCACGGGTGTGAACGCACACGATGTTCCATTACACAGTGGGGTCGGAGGTTATGAATTGCAAAAGCAACATGAAATCCTACACTCAGGTCTCCTCTGTGCGTCGGTCATGCTGTGTCATCATCCTATTACCCTCTCACTTTATGAATGAAAATCTTCGCTGCTAAACCCTCCAAATCCGTCTCTTTTTCTTCCTCCTTCATGTGGAGTACCGTGCACTCTCCTAAAGGCACTGTCGTGTTTCAAAGCCATTGCTCGTAAATGAAGCCTCCGAAGCAACGTGAAAAATGCTGGTAATATATTCATGAAAAGGGCTAGAATGCGGCACTAAATCCACACTCTGACTGAAGGTGTGTGAAAACTGTGAATACGTGTGAATGAGATCTACAAAGAAATGTGGAAACAATTAAGGTCATGGGACAGTGAATGATTTCTCTATTCTGGTTTTTAATTGTTGTTGAAAATGTTATTTGTACCGCAGTAAAGATGTGAATGCAGAAATATTGCCTCATTTCCGGTTTGCCCTCTCCCACCTGTTGTTCATTAACTTATTGTGTAACAAGCATGTTTTCAGGGTCCCAAGATCAGTCGCCTCTCCGTTTTTCCACCCTTCCTGTGTGAATCCGTCCACCCCATCCCTTTAATTACTTTGTAAAATGGTAGTGGTCTTTTGTTTCTCGCTCTTGAGCCCTGCAACCCTGTAATCAGTGGCCTAGTGGCTAACACGACTCGAATGTCTCATAAGCACCTCACCTGTACACATCACCACCCTCTCCCCCACCTGTCCCTTTTCCTGGGGTCCTCAGGCTGGTGAACCCCACCATGCTCCTCTGATTGCCCAAACCTGACACTATGGAGCCTTTCCTATGTAAATAAAATGTCATCTCTCTTTAAAAAAATATCCACCTCGGGCTTCCCTGGTGGCGCAGTGGTTGAGAATCTGCCTGCCAATGCAGGGGACACGGGTTCGAGCCCTGGTCTGGGAAGATCCCACATGCCACGGACCGACTAAGCCCGTGAGCCACAATTGCTGAGCCTGCGCGTCTGGAGGCTGTGCTCCGCAACAAGAGAGGCCGCGATAGTGAGAGGCCCGCGCACAGCGATGAAGAGTGGCCCCCGCTTGCTGCAACTAGAGAAAGCCCTCGCACAGAGACGAAGACCCAGCACAGCCATAAATAAATAAATAAATACATTTAAAAAAAAAAATCCACCTCAACTTATCACTCATCACTTTTCCCACTGTCACTGTCAGAAATAAGGCTACTCTCACCTCCCACCAATGCCAAAAAGGCCCAATCTCACCTTTATTCTCTCCAAGGAACCCAGAGTGATGATCATTTCAAAACAGGGAGCCCCTCCTGCCACTCTTCTATGTAAATCCCTGTAATAGCTCCTTGTTGCTCTTAGGATTAAGGTCAAACTGCTTAATATGTTTGATAAGGTTCTTTCTGACATGGCCTAAGCCTACATTTCGACCCCTTTCTCACTGCTATCACCTCTCCTTTTCCCTACCAACCTTACTAATAACTACGACAAACCCTAACAACCACAATCACTGGGTTACGGTTCTCCAATAACACTCTCTCCTTTGAGCAACAGGGCAACCTCTCTGCACCCCAGTGCAGCACAAATTTCCCGTCTAATCCCAGTGTCTCTCCTTTAGGACTTTTCCAGCCTCCAAAGGCTGACGTAGATGCACCTCAGCTGATCCACTCAGGACCCTGGGCCTGTCCTCATCCTAGCACTTACCACACTCTGTTATAATTGCCTTGTTCTGGGTCTACAGTTCCTCACTGTACTTCAGACTCTTTGAGGGTTGGGACTGTGTCTTATTTTTCATTGTGTATCCCTGGTGCAGTCCCCCATACAGCTTATTATAGCATAAATAAATGCTAAAGGTCAAGATCTATTCAAACATCCAATGGATTCCCATAGACAATATTTAGATACATTTATATTATACATATTTAGATATACATAATATAGGACCCCCTTAAATATGTTAGCAGTGAGAGAGTCTATAGAGTTTAGTAGGTAAAGGAACATTCCACGACTTCCAAAAAGATATTACGAGAGAAGGGGGCAAATTCTCCAAATCCTGCTGAAGTGAAAGGAGAAAGGGTGACAGTCATGGATGTTACTGAGGAATGAGAGGCAGTACTAGGAGCCTGGCTAGCTGGGCAATGAGAAACCACGTAACGTTCTTATACTAAGCGATATAAACTCAAAGTAGACTGTGAAAAGTTAAAAATGTATATTGTAATCCCTAGAACTACTACTAAAAAAATATCAAGAGGCATAGCTAAAACGTCAACAGAGGTGATAGAATGGAATACTAAAATGTATTCAATTAACCAAAAAGAAGATAGGAAGGAGGAACAAAACCATACAGAAATGATAGAAAAAAAAAAAAAAAAACACAGCAAGATGTAGGCTTAAAACCAACCATATCAGTGATTACATGTAAAATAAACAAATCAAACATTTCAATTAAAGGGAAAGATTATTATATTGAATTTAAAAAAAAGCAAGACCCAATTATATGCTGTTTATAAGAGATTCACTTTACTATTTTTTTAATTTTTAATTTTTTTTTTTGGCTGTGCTGTGTGGCTTGCGGGATCTTAGTTCCTTGACCAGGGATGGAACCTGGGCCCAGGTAAGTGAAAGCGCCAAGTCCTGACTACTGGATCACCAAGGAAGTCCCAAGAGATTCACTTTAAATATAAATACACACACACAAGTTGAAAGTAAAAATACAGAAAAAGATATCCATGCAAACACTAATCCTAAGAAAGCCAGGGTGGCTCTATCAACTCAGACAAAGAAGACTTAAAGACAAGGAGAATTACTAGAGATGATTAGGGTCATTTCGTTCACACCAGTTGGACAGAGCTTGTTCTGAGGAGATGAAGGCGGAGGTAAAAACTTAGAAGATAAAAGAGGGCACCTCTAGGCATTTTTAATGTAGGTTTGTCTCCATACCCAGTCATCTCTTAACCTCTTGAAGCGCATCCATCACTGTTGTGGATTTATCCCCCTTTCTTCCCAGCCAGGTACCACTGGCACGATCTATGGGAAGGGGCATAATTCACCAGCGCGGCTTGCCCACACGGGTTGTAATCAGCAGTGAAGTATTTTGTGACAGTTCTGTATAAAAGATGACTAACATAAATAAAACACATTGTATATTATGGGGTAATAGAATATAAAGCACCACAGATATACTCCCCTAGCAGAGAGGATCCGGGACTTAAGTCTGTGAGAGACAGCATTCCAAGGGAAAGTTAACATTCTGCCTGGCAGCTCACCCCATCACCCAGTGGCATCCAAGCAGTCCAGCTATGTGAAGACCTTCTCCACAAGAGGCAACGAGGACTTTCTACAGATATTTATGACCTCAAATCAAGCACCCAGAGTGCAATTTTAGTTATCATTCAACACATTTTGTCATAGAGGCTTTTCTTTTTAATAGGTTACAGAGGACTGAACACAATTGAGAAGAGCCTGCAAGGTCTTGCGTAAAGGACAACAGTACTGGAGTCAAGTTAACGTCTGAATTCTGACCCCACAGCTGACTAAATTATGTTCCTATTGGATAATCATGGAAACAGTTTCTTAATATTTAAAATGGGGATCTGTCATATTCATTTCTAAAGTCTCAATATCTAACACGATGAAGTGGACCTATTGAAAATAGTTTACATCCTCTCTCTCGTCTCTTTCTCTCTCTGTCTCTTTTTCACATACACACACACACACAAACACACACACACCCCTTTGCTCTTGTGAATGCCCAGACAGAAATGTTTCCCTGAGATCTCTAACTGTGGAATGATACATGGACTTTCTTTATGAGGATTATTATTATTATTGGAGTAGAGTTGATTTACAAGGTTGTGTTAGTTTCAGGTGTACAGCAAAGTGATTCACATATATATATATATATTCACACATGTGTATCTATTTTTTTCAGATTCTTTTCCCATATAGGTTACTACAAAATATTGAATATAGTACCCTGTGCTATACAGTAGGTCCTTGTTGGTTATCTATTTTATACATAGTAGTCGGTATATGTGAATCCCAAACTCCTAATTTATCCCTCCCTGCTTCCCCCGATACATGGACTCTCTATTCCATGATCCCTCCTGTGCTGACGTAGGAACCAAACCAGGGAGGCTTTCAACAGTCAAGTCCAGAGTTGCCTGCTGCCTTAAATTTGAACCATAACTGCCTTCACCCACCTGGTGCCTGTCACTGCAAACTAATTCTCAAACGAGCAACACACTGGGACTCATATACATGAGTAAGAATCTAGGCACCACTCAGGGAATCTGGTCTAAGATCTGTGGAAATTATAAAACTGACATAACAGAGCAACTTGTAGGAGGTGGTCAGAGCTTGGCTCCTTGAGAAATAGATTCTGGGATCTGTATTCCAGAGGGCTCGTAGGAGGTGCTCTTAGGAGCCATGGGGGTGCAGGAAGCAGAGTGGGCAGAGGGAGGAGGGGAAGTGAGATGATGTGGATCCCACCAGAATCTCGGAGCTCAAAAAGCCCTTCAGAGTGTCTCTATTGCAGGTGAGGGAGCCAGGCCTTTGGACCTCTGCACACACAAATCATGGAGCCCTGGGAGAGTGATTTCCTGACCAAGGAGTGCTTACCAGGCCACAGGCTGCAGACACACAGGAGGAGCTTGCCTTTGGCCAAAACATATGGCATACCCACTGAAAAATTTAATACTTGGATTAAAAAGAATAAATCTTCCTCTGCTTTAAGGGACATCTACATGGGATTAAACCCATAAGGAAGAAAAAGCTAACTTCATTGTTCTAAAAGGAGGAAATATCGACAACAGAGGCTCATTACTCAATCCTGATAAACACACTGGAGTTCAAAGAGAATGTAAAAAAAAAAAAAAAAAAGAGAAGCATGAAGAAACAGTTCTGTAGCCTGTCAAATGAAAACCACATTCACAGAAAGATGGACAAAATGAAAAGGCAGAGGACTATGTACCAGATGAAGGAACAAGATAAACACCAGAAAAACAACTAAATGAAGTGGAGATAGGCAACCTTCCAGAAAAAGAATTCAGAATAATGATAGGGAAGACGATCCAGGACCTCAGAAAAAGGATGGAGTCAAGGATCGAAAAGATGCAAGAAATGTTTAACAAAGACTTAGAAGAATTAAAGAACAAACAATCAGAGATGAACAATACAATAACTGAAATGAAGAATAAACTAGAAGGAATCAATAGCAGAATAACTGAGGCAGAAGAACAGATAAATGGCCTGAAAGACAGAATGGTAGAATTCACTGCCACAGAACAAAATAAAGAATAAAGAATGAAAAGAAGTGAAGACAGCCTAAGAGACCTCTGGACAACGTTAAATGCAACAACATTCACATTAGGGGTCCCGGAAGGAGGAGAGAGAGAAAGGACCTGAGAAAATATTTGAAGAGAGTATAGTCGAAAACTTCCCTAACATGGGAAAGGAAATAGCCACCCAAGTCCAGGAAGTGCAGAGAGTCCCAAGCAGGATAAACCCAAGGAGAAACACGCTGAGACACATAGTAATCAAATTGACAAAAATTAAAGACAAACAAAAATTACTAAAAACAACGAGGGAAAAACAACAAATAACATACAAGGGAACCCCCATAAGGTTAAGAGCTGATTTCTCAGCAGAAACTCTGCAAGCCAGAAGGGAGTGGCATGATATATTTAAAGTGATGGAAGGGAAGAACCTACAACCAAGATTACTCTACCCGGCAAGGATCTCTTTCAGATGCGAAAGAGAAATAAAAAGCTTTACAGACAAGCAAAACCTAAGAGAATTCAGCACCACCAAACCAGCTCTACAACAAATGCTCCAGGAACTACTCTAAGTGGGAAACACAAGAGAAGAAAAGGACCTACAAAAACAAACCCAAAACAATTAAGAAAATGATAATATGAACATACATATCAATAGTAACCTTAAACATGAATGGATTAGATGCTCCAACCAAAAGACACAGGCTCGCTGAATGGATACAAAAACAAGACCCATCTATATGCTGTTTACAAGAGAACCACTTCAGACCTAGGGACACATACAGACTGAAAGTGAGGGAATGGAAAAAGATATTCCATGCAAATGGAAATCAAAAGAAAGCTGGAGTAGCAACACTCATATCAGATAAAATAGACTTTAAAATAAAGAATGTTACAAGAGACAAGGAAGGACACTATATAATGATCAAAGGATCAATCCAAGGAGAAGATATAACAATTATAAATATATATGCACCTAACATAGGAGCACCTCAATACATAAGGCAACTGATAACAGAAATAAAAGAGGAAATTGAAAATAACATAGTAAGAGTGGGGGACTTTAACACCGCCCTTACACCAGTGGACAGATCATCCAGACAGAAAATTAATAAGGAAACACAAGCTTTAAATAACACAATAGACCAGATAGATTTAATTGACATTTATAGGACACTCCACCCAAAAACAGCAGATTACACTTTCTTTCCAAGTGCACACAGAATATTCTCCAGGATAGATCACCTCCTGGGTCACAAATCAAGCCTCAGTAAATTTAAGAAAATTGAAATCATATTAAGCATCTTTTTGGACCACAACGCTATGAGATTAAAATGAATTACAGGGAAAAAAACGTAAAAAACACAAACACATGGAGGCTAAACAATACATTACTAAATAACCAAGAGATCACTGAAGAAATCAAAAAATACTTAGAGACAAATGACAATGAAAACACGATGATCCAAAACCTATGGGATGAGGCAAAAGCAGTTCTAAGAGGGAAGTTTATAGCAATACAATCCTACCTCAACAAACAAGAGAAATCTCAAACAATCTAACCTTACGTTTAAGGGAACTAGAGAAAGAAGAACAAACAAAACCCCAAGTTAGTAGAAGGAAAGAAATCATAAAGATCAGAGAAGAAATAAATGAAATAGAAACAAAGAAAACAATAGCAAAGATCAATAAAACTAAAAGCTGGTTCTTTGAGAAGATAAACAAAATTGATAAACCTTTAGCCAGACTCATCAAGAAAAAGAGGGAGAGGACTCAAATCAATAAAATTAGAAAAGAAAAAGGAGAAGTTACAACAGACACTGCAGAAATACAAAGCATCCTAAAAGACTACTACAAGCAACTCTATGCCAATAAAATGGACAACCTGGAATAAATGGACAAATTCTTAGAAGGGTATAACCTTCCAAGACTGAACCAGGAAGAAATAGAAAATATGAAAAGACTAATCACAAGTAACAAAATTGAAACTGTGATTAAAAATCTTCCAGCAAACCAAAGTCCAGGACCAGATGGCTGCACAGGTGAATTCTATCAAACATTCAGAGAAGAGGTAACACCCCGCCTTCTCAAACTCTTCCAAAAAATTGCAGAGGAAGGAACACTCCCAAACTCATTCTATGAGGCCACCATCACCCTGATACCAAAACCAGACAAAGACACTACAAAAAAAGAAAATTACAGACCAATATCACTGATGAATATAGATGCAAAAATCCTCAACAAAATACTAGCAAACAGAATCCAACAACACATTAAAAGGATCATACACCACGATCAAGTGGGATTTATCCCAGGGATGCAAGAATTCTTCAATATACGCAAATCAATCAATGTGATACACCATATTAACAAATTGAAGAATAAAAACCATATGATCATCTCAATAGATGCAGAAAAAGCTTCTGACAAAATTCAACACCCATTTCTGATAAAAACTCTCCAGAAAGTGGGCATAGAGGGAACCTACCTCAACATAATAAAGGCCATATATGACAAACCCACAGCAAACATCATTCTCAATGGTGAAAAACTGAAAGCATTTCCTCTAAGATCAGGAACGAGACAAGGATGTCCACTCTCACCACTATTATTCAACATAGTTCTGGAAGTCCTAGCCACGGCAATCAGAGAAGAAAAAGAAATAAAAGGAATCCAAATTGGAAAAGAAGAAGTAAAACTGTCACTGTTTGCGGATGACATGATACTATACATAGAGAATCCTAAAACTGCCACCAGAAAACTGCTAGAGCTAATTAATGAATATGGTAAAGTTGCAGGATACAAAATGAATGCACAGAAATCTCTTGCATTCCTATACACTAATGATGAAAAATCTGAAAGAGAAATTATGGAAACACTCCCATTTACCATTGCAACAAAAAGAATAAAATACCTAGGAATAAACCTACCTAGGGAGACAAAAGACCTGTATGCAGAAAACTATAAGACACTGATGAAAGAAATTAAAGATGATACCAACAGATGGAGAGATATGCCATGTTCTTGGATTGGAAGAATCAACATTGTGAAAATGAGTATACTACCCAAAGCAATCTACAGATTCAATGCAATCCCTATCAAATTACCAATGGCATTTTTTACGGAGCTAGAACAAATCATCTTAAAATTTGTATGGAGACACAAAAGACCCCGAATAGCCAAAGCAGTCTTGAGGGAAAAAAATGGAGCTGGAGGAATCAGACTCCCTGACTTCAGACTATACTACAAAGCTACAGTAATCAAGACAATATGGTACTGGCACAAAAACAGAAACATAGATCAATGGAACAGGATAGAAAGCCCAGAGATTAACCCACGCACCTATGGTCAACTAATCTATGACAAAGGAGGCAAAGATATACAATGGAGAAAAGACAGTCTCTTCAATAAGTGGTGCTGGGAAAACTGGACAGCTACATGTAAAAGAATGAAATTAGAATACTCCCTAACACCATACACAAACATAAACTCAAAATGGATTAGAGACCTAAATATAAGACTGGACACTATAAAACTCTTAGAGGAAAACATAGGAAGAACACTCTTTGACATAAATCACAGCAAGATCTTTTTTGATCCACCTCCTAGAGTAATGGAAATAAAAACAAAAATAAACAAGTGGGACCTAGTGAAACTTCAAAGCTTTTGCACAGCAAAGGAAACCATAAACAAGACGAAAAGACAACCCTCAGAATGGGAGAAAATATTTGCAAATGAATCAACGGACAAAGGATTAATCTCCAAAATATATAAACAGCTCATTCACCTCAATATCAAAGAAACAAACACCCCAATCCAAAACTGGGCAGAAGACCTAAATAGACATTTCTCCAAAGAAGACATACAGACGGCCACGAAGCACATGAAAAGATGCTCAACATCACTAATTATTAGAGAAATGCAAATCAAAACTACAATGAGGTATCACCTCACTCCTGTTAGAATGGGCATCATCAGAAAATCTACAAACAACAAATGCTGGAGAGGGTGTGGAGAAAAGGGAACCCTCTTGCACTGTTGGTGGGAATGTAAATTGATACAGCCACTATGGAGAACAATATGGAGGTTCCTTAAAAAACTAAAAATAGAATTACCATATGACCCAGCAATCCCACTACTGGGCATATACCCAGAGAAAACCGTAATTCAAAAAGACACATGCACCCGAATGTGCATTGCAGCACTATTTACAATAGCCAGGTCATGGAAGCAACCTAAATGCCCATCAACAGACGAATGGATAAAGAAGATGTGGTACATATATACAATGGAATATTACTCAGCCATAAAAAGGAACAAAATTGAGTCATTTGTTGAGACGTGGATGGATCTAGAGACTGTCATACAGAGTGAAGTAAGTCAGAAAGAGAAAAACAAATATCGTATATTAATGCATGTATGTGGAACCTAGAAAAATGGTACAGATGAGCCAGTTTGCAGGGCAGAAGTTGAGACACAGATGTAGAGAATGGACATATAGACACCAAGGGGGGAAAACTGCGGTGAGGTGGGGATGGTGGTGTGCTGAATTGGGCGATTGGGATTGACATGTATACACTGATGTGTATAAAATTGATGCCTAATAAGAACCTGCAGTATAAAAAAAACAAACAAAACAACTAATACTAAACTTTCATTGGGTTATTTGTATGGAAATATGTTAATATAAATGTTTCAGACATTACATGAAATTTCTAAAAATCTTGTATTTGTATGGAAATATGTATGGAAATATGTTAATATAAATGTTTCAGACATTACATGAAATTTCTAAAAATCTTATATGTTCTGGTATAATGTTATAAGTCATAATCCTAGTTATTACTTTAAAATGTATATCTCAGAAATAACTAATTTTCTTGTCAACTGCTTTATTATGAACTTTCATCAAATCTTGAACTGTGGTCATTTTTAAGTCTTTTGTCATTTACGGACAGTTCTGGGTGTACTCTGATGATTTTGCAAATATGTTCCTATAAAAGGGTTTCATCTTCAAGAAATTCATGGAAAAGACTCTGACAAGTACAGGTTTCTGGTAACTGACTGTAATGCTGAACTGAATGAATAAGCATTTTCAGAACTCTAATGAAAAACTGATGAACTCATAAAAGTGCTAACAAAAGATCAAGATGAAAAAAAAATTAATTACATGGGACGGAGTGAACTGATGAGGATGAGTATAATTTTTGTGACTTTCTGTCTGAATTAAAAAAAAAAAAAATCCCACAAGGACTCAGAGGCAAAGAATATACAAATCAATTTTCACTGCAAAGTAAAGGAGCTGTTACAGTGGAGGATTACTGGACTGAATGTCAATATTATGACATAGTATGAGTGTGTTTCATGTTTGGTAATTGCAATCATTTTTGCTTTTGTTGTGGTCATCCATGTACAATGCTTGGTGTCAGTCTATTTATCTCTTGTAAAAATAAAATACAGTGTGTGTGTGTGATAAAAAAAAAAAGTAGAACATTATGGTATAAACATTGATTATAATAAACACATGAAATAAGTAAAAAAAAAAAAAAACAATACATAAAATCATTTTAATAGAAATAAATTTATAAAATATAAGAATGTAAATATAACAAATATTAAAAAAGAAAAAGCAAGTTTCAGCAGATGGCACTAAATTGCTGGGTCTCCACATGCCTGCACCCCTGGCTCTGCTCCAGAGTACAGCAGGGAGCTGGGAGAAGGACCATCAGCCTTCACAAGACCTTCATAACTCAGTGGCTGGGACAATGTCCCCTGCCTCATTTCCATCCCCCATGAAGCCCTATGTTTAATCAACGGGTGAAGCAGACACAGGCCTCCCAAAACTGTAAGGAGTCAACATGTGTATTTACAGCTTGCAAACTCCAAATCATCACCCTCTCCCCCACTAGAAGATGGGCCCTCCTTCTCCACACAGCTGCCACTAGTAAGTGACCACTGCTATCCTTCCCAAAGACTGCAGCTCAGATATGACAGGTACGCGTCAGATAGGATCGAAGGCAGGTGGGATTCAGGACGCTTCTCTCCATCCTTGTCTGTATCACACAGATGGGCTCCACAGTCACCCTATCTCTAACATGGAGCTGAGGAGCAGGGCAAAGGTGGCAGGTAGGTGTCCCCGCACTAGGTCCTTCCTGACACTGTCTGTTCTGAAGTGCAGAGAGAGGTTAGGGGGTGGGGTGTCTTGGTTGTCCCCTGTCCAATTACGTGAACTCTCGAGGTCAACCCAGCCCGTCTATCAAAGGGAAGGGTTCATGTATGAAGGGAGATGTCGACCGGGGGCTGGGATCCCCCGTGGAAGAAGAGCGGAGAAGCGTGGGCTGGGGGTGGGGTTTGGCCGTGTCCTGGAGCCACAGAGGAAGCAATGACAGGATCAGGGCCTGCGGGAAACTGGAACATCGAAAGCTGAAAAGATGCTGGGCATCTGAGAGGCTGCGCAGCGTGAGGCTTGGAGTGAGAGGCAAGAAGTCAGCCTAGGTGGCAGAGCGAGAACAGCTGATGCAGGACTTTGTTCTGTGCCCCGCTGCCCCAGCCCGGAGGAGTGGCTGGCTTCAGGGAGGCGGTGAGGAAAGGAGGGGAGCCCCAAGCAGGGCGGGGACCTCCGCCAGCTGCGCCCCGGGCAGGACGCACAGGATGCCCTGCGACCCGGTGGAACAGACCTTCTTGAAGAATGACTGGGTCACGGTCCTCCTGGAGCCATGAAAATGCAAATACCACTGGGAACAATGAGTGAGCGACTACAAGGTCACCCTCAAATCTAAGTTAAAGTCTCTAGGCAAGTTTGAGAAGAATGATTCGGATATCAAGGAACTATCTGTAGAAAAATGAATCGACGCTTAACAGTTCTTTGTGGCTCACGAATTAAACTGTGGACCATGCAGACCTCATAGAAGGACACAGGGCTGGAGAGTCCCAGCATCTGAAGCTCTGGGACCACAAGGATAGCACCTGCTCTCCGTGGCTGACACCCCCAGCAGAGGGCAGCGCATGCATGCTGGCTAACCAGGACCCCTCTGCATGACTACCGTGTAAGTACAGTTCATTCCTCCCGCCCCAAAGGTCATCAGATCTTATCACGGAAGAAGCCCTCAGAACTGAGAAGCACCCTCCTAGGCTCCAGTTTTCAAAGAAATCACCTTCACCAGCAGCACCATGGAGAACGATAACCTGGGCCAAGTTTCAAGTAAGTGACGTTCCACACTTCCCCACTCTGCGCTTCATTTAAACTGTTCCTTCCACCTAGGATGCCCTAACCTTCCCCATTCCTCCCCAAGTCTCTTACTCATTCTTCAATACACAGCGAGGGTTAAACTGGGTCAGAGTGACAAGCAGGTTTTATCCTGTGTGATATTTCTCAACTACTGGTGGTGGCCATGTCAGTACTGGGAGACAAAGACAGATGGGGATAGAAAGAGCCGGGGAGAGGGAGGAGGGAGAAGCCTCGTGGGAGGAATACTGTGATGAACAGGAGGAGGGTCACAAATGCCACATAGCTGCGGTCTTTGAATGAAAGGATTTTAAACAAGTCACGTCAACACGGCACACCTCAGTTACTTCACCTGTAAAACAGATCATCTCGAGCTTACTGAGGAGCAAAAATGAGATGACATTTTTCTTTACAGCTCAAGCAAGTACCTGCCATATGCTCAGAAAATGCTGGTTCCCTTCTCCCTCTTTCCCTTGCCTCCATCTCACTGGGAAAGGTGGAGGAGTCATGAAAATCAGAATCAGAGTAAAAATAATGTGACATTTAAAGGATACACCCATCAGGCTGATCATCTCCCTGCAAGTGTTGATGTTGAATCCATCGAATTTGACGTCTGTTCCTAAATATTTAAATAGAAAAGAGGGGAGGGAATCACGATCATTTGAAGGCAGGGGAAATAATCTCCCTGGTAGGAAGCCACCAAGGACGCCAGCCAGAGTACGGAGCCAAATGTGAGCGCCACAAAAAGGAGAGAGCATGCCGGCGGGCTCCTGGGCAGGGCCCCCTGTGGGTGGTACAGGTGGGCACCAGCGTCGGGGTTCAGTGTCTGAACCCCAGCTTTGCTACTCACAAGCCACCGGGACTTCAGCAAACTAATATCTCTGAGCTTTGGTTTCTTTCTCCGTCAATAAGAACAGTACTTGCCCCCAAAGCTAATTGGGGATAAAATGAGATAATGTAAGTGAACTTCCTAGCACAGGGCTTGGTATATGGCAAGTTCTTAATAAACCAGCTAACTTTTTATTGGCTAGGTATTGTTCTAAGCACTGTACTTCTACTCCTCAAAATAACCCCATGTGGTAGATACTTTCATCCCTATTTTATAGATAAGGAAACTGAGGCTCAGAGAGGTTAAATAATTTGCTCAAGATCACACGACCCAGGCAGAGCTGGGATTTAAACGCAGGCCACCCGTCTCCATAGCCCAAGCTTTTAGCCATAACAGCCTCTCAAACAGCAGCTGTTATCCTTACTGCTAAATTGCAGGTATCTCCTGGGAGCTACAGCCATCCCTGGCTCCGTACTCACCTCGCCCTCACCTGAGCGCCAAGGCAGGAAGGAGCCAAAGACCCTGCAAATCCTCTCCTCTTCCCTGGGCTCTTTCTCTGCAAGGCAGGAGGGAGAGCGGGAGCGGGGCGGGCTGTCTCTGGGAACTTTCTGGAAGTTTTTTTTCAAATATTTTCGATCTGTGGTTAGTCAAATCTGCAGATGCACAACCCTCGGATATGGAAGACTGACTATACTCAAACTTCACTGTACTGAGCTGGATATCCTTGCTAATATACATTTGTAACAGAAAAGTGTTCAAACTTTCAGTTCTTAAAGTCGTAAGCATACCATTTCTCCACTTTTCTTTAGTATGTTAAGTGCTGAATTAATATTCTTACATAAATCATCAATTGCTTCCTCGTAGTTTTGCTTCTGTGCTGGCTTTGATAGTTTCCCTGTACTAAAACATAGTCAAACCTCACAGTTCCTGCTCAGGAGCCTGAAGATCTCAGCACAAAGGGAAGGGTTTCCCATTACACCGCTCCTGAGTCTTTGTGTGAGCGAATCAGGCTCAGAGAAAACAATTCACACTATAGAGTATTCATGAAACAACGGGCTGCCGGCCATCAGTGGATGGCACAAAAGGGCCTGAGAGTTTGGGTCTCTGTTCCCCGGAGAAAATATCACCTCGTGTGCTGCGGGAAACCAAAACAGAGCCATCATCAGAAAGGAACCTGTCACACCAGCCTTGGGCCAGCCCACAGGCCTGGGCAGCTGAGCACCACTGCCCTGCGGCCAGGCCTCAAGGGGACTGGATCCCCGGGCCCCAGCCCAGGGAGACTCAGGCACACGGACAGATGAGGAGACAGAGGGGGGCAAAATGACTCACTCATCTTCCCAGGGAGGTGAAGTGTGAAGAACAATAGCGTATTTCAATTCCACAAAAAACGTGCCAGGCTGATCTGAGTGTCCCCTATAACTCTAAATGTATTGGAGGGAAATTAAAAAGAAGTACTTAGCAGTTCATAAACATATGAAATACATTACCCAAGACACAGCGGGCAGAGAACCTGTGGAAGAAGGGTTTTAAGGGAATTCATGGAGAACAAGGTTCGAGGGAGGGAGGGAGGGAAGGAAGGAATGGCAGAAGCAATCGTGGCTAGCATTCACTGAGCTTCTGTTCCTGGCCAGAACTAGTTACAAATGCTTTCCCGTTAAATGCTTTTCTCATTTAATCCAAATAACCCCCAAAAGATGGGCCCTATTGTTATAATCCCTCAAGTGTCTGACGGACGGTGAATGATGTCACAGAAAATCCCCAGCAGAGAAGAGACTGGGCCCTAGGCCTGGCTGTGCCAATAACCAGCTGTGAAACCCACAACACACCCTCACTCTGGGCCTTCATCTCCACACCAGCAATTTAGAAAACCCGTAGGGCTCTCCAGTTCTACCGCTGCTAATCCAAAGCCCAGCCTGGGTGGACCACACACCTGAACCACAGGAACGGCCATCATGCTCCCAATATTCATTATGGCAAAAACATAACCAAAAAAACTTATTTTCAGGAGCAACTAAACCATCCGCGTATAACACTGGAAGCAGTAGCATCGGCACACTTGATGCTTCAGTACGTCACGACGACGTGCTGACTTACAGAGATAAGCGAGACAAAAGCATTGCTTTTGCCTGTTTATTGGACTATTTCTCGTTCTGCCCACATTTTCAGGGAGAAAAAATAAAGATGACTATTTCTCGCACATCATGTCCTATGACCCCACAGGCTCCCGGGTCCCGCCTGTCATTCACCTCTGCCTCTCCCACCCTGCCTGGCCCAGAGCCTCGAACACATAATAAAGGCTCCGTAGATGCTAGTTGAGTAAATGATCACCCCACCTCTTCTCTATTTATTCTTTTGATATTTATAGAGCAACCACTTAATAGCAGAGAGTTCTTCTAAACCGCACAGCGTTTGTTTGCCACTGCCAGGGCGGAGGAAGGGTTAAGTTAAAGGGGCAGCTCTCCAATCACTGCCAGTCCAGATGAATTTGTCAGCCTTCCTGTCTGCTGTTCCTCTTCACACCCTCTTTCCCCAGCATGCCCTGAACCTCAGCCCCTAGGGGTTTAAGACCAAAACTTCCAGAGAAAGGCACTCATAAGGAGCAAAAATCATTTGCCAGGCCCTTGAAAACGGCTTCCTTCTCTGCACCATTTCCATCAGGAGCTTGCTAGAGACTCACTCCCCAGCACTCTGTACTGAGCCTGTGATTTTTTTAACCCTTTCGGGTCATGAACCCATCTGAGGATCTGTGGACAGCGACACACCCTCTTCAGAGAAATGCACACACACGTCTTCAAACACATGCAGGGCCTGGGCAGGGACGGTTCCCAGACCTCCATAAGCCGGTTCACAGGTCCACAGGCACAAGGCCGCAACTCCTAGGCTATGGGGATCAGAGAGGGGAGGGGGAGCTAGGCCTCAGTTGACCTGGCACTGCCTTCTCGGTTGGTCTGGACGACACCTCTCCTTTAACCAAAAGGGATTAGGGTCTCATAACACAGGCCCCTCAAAACAGCACCACAACCCAGTCTGAATTCACAAATCATTCAGCTCTTCCATTTGTTTCAACTTAAAATATAAGAAGAAGGGGAAAAGAAAAGAACAGAGGAAATGTTTTGACTAGGAGAGAAAAAATTGCTCTATAAAAGATACTTCCGAAATGACTTAAAAACACAATCAAAGATAGCTTCCTGCTACTGTGCATGTTAACCCGTCACTTCCCCGCAGGCTAACTCCACATAATAATCCAATATTTACCCGACCTGAACCAGGGGTGGGCCCACCGGGTGGCCTGGGGAGCCATCTGCAATAGATTTTTTAGTGGTCATTTACACTTGCCACTGTAATGGAATAATGGGAGCGCCGAGCCGTAGATTGATTCGGTTAAAGCGAATATGATGGCCCTTTAATTTGGGAAACTCTGCAAATCTGAGCTTTCAGATCATCTCTGGACCCCACTGTCAGACTCTGTATGTGGTTTGTCTGTGTACAGCAAATCTTAAGAAATGTTTGGTGAATGACTTCATGAGATGCATGCATAAGTGAATGGCTTGTAAACCAGCCCCCTTAAATACACACACACACAAACACACACACACACGTAGGTTCACGTGGCTGTACCCTTGACTCATATTGCTTCTTCCTCCCCTTGTGCACCTAACTGCCACTATTCCTTCAGCACTCAGCTCTGCTATCATCTCCTCCTGGAAGCCTTCCCTGATCTCCCCTGGCTGGGATAAGAGCTCTGGATCCTCATAGTATCTTTCTATTAGAATTAACATTTGTCTTCCTTTGATATCTGCTAAGGACTGAATTATGCCCCCCCTCCAAATTCATATCTTGAAGTCCTAAACCCCAACATGCCTATATTTGGACACAGGGCCTATAAGGAGGTTAAATTAAACCTAGTAAGGTTAAATAAAGTCAGAAGGATGGGGCCCTAATCTAATAGGACTGGTGTCCTTATAAGAAAAGACACCAGAGTGCTCCCTTTCTTTCCCCCTCTGTCCATGCACACAAACCAAGGAAGGGCCATGTGAGGACACAGCTAGAAGGCGGCCATCTGCAAGCCAGGAAGAGAGCCCTCACCGGAAACCAACCCTGCTGGCACCTTGACCTTGGACTTCCAGCCTCCAGAACCGTGAGAAGATAAATTTCTGTTGTTTAAGCCACCCAGTCTGTGGTATTTTGTTACGGCAGCTCAAGCCGACTGACAACAGTACCAATGCACAGACACACGAGCTCCTTGAGGGCTGAGACCGTATCGTCTTCCTGTTTCTAGTCTTAGTACCTAATGTGGTCCTTGCACACAGTAAGTGATTAATAAATTCCTGTTGAGTAAATATAAGAGTGGATGGAGGTAAGAGGCTGCAAAGACCTCCTCCCTTTCTCACCCTCAGAATCTCAGAGCTATGTTTAAACCCCCTCAGGTCAGAGTAGGTAAAAAACGCAGACCCTCCAGGTGCTGTCACTCACTGAGGGAGAGGCAAGGTGGCTGCCTTCTAGCTGTGTCCTCACATGGCCCTTCCTTGGCTTGTGCGCAGGGACGCAGAGAGGGGAAGGAGAGGGAGCACTCTGGTGTCTCCTATAAGGACACCAGTCCTATTGGATTAGGGCTCCATCCTTCTGACTTCATTTAACCTTAATAGGTTTAATTTAACCTCCTTATAGGCCCTATGTCCAAATATAATCATGTTGGGGTTTAAGGGTTCAAGATATGAATTTAGGGGCATAATTCAGTTCAAGGCAAAGCCAGACGTCAACCCTCTCAGTGTCCTTCCTGCCAATTACTTGCAGCTGTTGGGGCCACCTGCCCAGATGTCAGATGCAAGAGGGAAGACACAGTTTAGAAATAATAAAATGCTCAACTCAACAACATCTTTTATTCATACGGGAGCAGGTCCTGGCTGCAGAGTCCTTTAACCCGTTGACCAAGCCACCAGTAAGGGACCACTAGCTACGTCGGCGGTGCTTTGCGAGATCACCAAGGGGAAAGCCTGGTGCCTGCCCTGAAAGAACCTGTAATCTAGTTGTGAGGTCTGAGTTAGGAAATATTCTCTGGGTCCTTGGTACCTTCATTAGTCAGTAGCCTCGTGTTTACTGAGTATCTAGAACCCGCAGAACATGGTCAGGTAAAAAAAGATTAATCAGCTATGGACCCTAGCTTTCAGGAGCTTTTATAAGTAAAAACAAAACAAATAATAATGATGAGGATAATGAGAAGAGTAGCAGTCAACACTTAATGAAATCTCATTATGAGCCAGGCACTGGTCTCCATGCTTTCCATATATTAACCTATCTATTCCTCACAACAGTTCTAGGACATGGGTTTTATTATCCCCATTTCACAGATGAGGAGACTGAGGCAGAGACAGATTAAGTAGTTTGTCTCACATATAAAGCAACCAAGGAGTAGAGCTGGGATTCAATCCCAGGGATCTGTCTCCAGACCCCTTGTCCTTAGTGACTAAAAGTGCCACATAGGTGACAGAGACCTTCTTTTCCCTCCTCCTTAGAAAGCGGGGCTGGACAGGGTGCAGTGTTTTCATAGGTTGATGACAGAATAAGAGGAGGCGCAGCCATGTAAAGCAGGTACACACCCAGGTGGAAGCAGGTGGGGGCCCTGGGGTGGCTTGCTCAGCCAGGTCCCCACTCAGTGCCCACTCTGTCCAGGCAAGCCCTATAGGTGGAGCCAAGGGGCTCTGTGCAAACCCCCTGGACCAACCATCTCCATGGTCCTCCCCCAGCTCAACAGTCTACGATTCCAGTGCCGTGACACTTCTGACAACAGAGAAGATATGCAGAGCTAAGGAAGCCAGAGATCATCCAAGAGTCTCAGAAGGTGTGGAAGGGAGATGTAAGCTGTCTCCTCGGGGATGGGAAGGCTCAGTGAAGGCAGAAAGAGGATGACGGGTAATGTTCCAGGCCCGGGTAAAGGCCAGCTGGAGGGCGATGAACCCTAACCCTAACCCTCACTTAGGGCAGAGCAAATGAACGGGTTCAGCAGATCCAGTTTGAATTTTGTCCCACCCTTGTTTTTCCACGTCCATGGGTCATCTTTAGTGCATCACCTTTCTTCTGGAACTTTTAACGAATATGTGGTCATCTGGCTCTTCAACTTGATGAGAGCAACTTTACATGTGTACCTTCATCCAGGAGCGATAGGGAAACAATAGAGTTTGCATGTAAATGGAAGGTCCAGGAGAAACGGGCTTGCTGCAGCCTCTTGCATTTCTGTGGAAGTTAGCTGATGCTCCATCACTGAGAACATGACGCAGTTTAGCAACAACATCGACACAGCAGGGACTAGAGAAAATGCCAAGTATTAGAAGACCAAGGCCCATGGGAGGTGAGATGCCACAAAGTGGAGGTAGAGACCTCCCCGGCTCTGCTTTTGATTAGAGCCTCTGGTAGCCACACGGCTGGAGGAAACCGAGAGAGAACAATGTGAACAGTAGCAGCAACAACAGACTCTCAGGAATCTGCCCTTGAGCGTGGCTGCGGTTCTCTGCCCAGGGCGCAAAGGCGATCCTCACAGAGACAGGGCAGGTTCACTCCCAGTTTTAGATCCTCTGTGTTTGGGGAGTCCCCAAAGAACTGGGTCTTCCTTCATCTGGAGGTGACAAAGGGCAAAAGCTCTGGGCTCATTACCATGTAAATGAAAACTACAAGGCAGATTTTCAGCAAAGCCGCTCTCAGGCGATAAATGCCCTGCTACCTCATTAAACCATGCAGGACCCTCTTCTATTAATTCAAAGCCCGCTGATTGGGCTGTCCTTTAAAGGGCTCCTTCCCCAAAATGAGACCCAGCATTCCAGGGTTGAGGACAGCTGGGGACCCGAGAGGCTGCTGCAGCAAGGCGCCCTTGGCGGCTAACAGGCTTTTTCCCGAAGGGCTCTGAGGATGGATCGCAAACGGGATTTCCAGGCATTCCCGCTAAGGACTAGGAGTCCCAAGGTCTCCAGCCCACAGACACCCAAAAGCAGCATCCCATCCGCAAAGCTATAAAGAGAGTCTGGAGGATTAGAGCCAGTATGCAGCTGGAGTTCGACGTAGATCAAGCACTTAGTGAGTCTCTGGATCCAGACGCGGCTCCCAATTCATGCTACTGTCCTACCTGAGCCCGGAGCTGCTGGCCCAGCGTGCCAGGATGCTTCCAGCAGAGAAATACCACGCAGGAGGAGGAGGAGGCGGAGAGGGACACGCGGAGCCCCCGCCTCGCTCCTGGACCTCTGAAGCACCTTTAATCCATCCCCTGCCTGCCTCACATGTTGAATTGCTTTTTCCTGGGGCATCTGTGAGCACACAAAAGGGGCTGACTGGGCTTGGGCCAACAGCTATTGAGAAGTTCCTCTCCGCGGTACAAGGACCTTCTCAATCTCCAGACGCGACCATTCACTGAAGGCGCCGGCAGCAGGGCTGGAGCACAGATTGGCACATTCCCCTTTGCAGCAAAAGAGCTCCTCCAGCTGCCTTGACATCGTGTCTGCATAAAATGAGCTTTCAGGGGGTCAGGACCCGCACGTGGGGAGGTGTTTCCGTGCTGTGCAGGGCATCTTCCTTTTGGATTTAGGAAAGCAAAAGGCAAAAATGGCCCTAGGCACAGTGGAGAAGTCTCCTTCCAGACCGGCAAGCCTAACTCTGTCTTGTATTTAGAAAACCCCTTGTCTTCTGACCCTGCCTCTTCCATACCTGCACATCCGGCCCCCTGCGGAGTGTAAAGGACCGAGCCTTGTTGCCCCTGATTTACAGATGAAGAAACCAAAGCATGGAGAGGTTAAGTGACTTGCTTCAGAGGTGACAGAGCTGGTCACAGGGGGTGGGGGTGACAGAGGGCTCTCTCTCTCTGACAATCGCACCTTTGAAGATTAACTGACAGCCTGAGAGGACTGAATCTTTGAAGGACCGGAGAACAGGGCTGCCAAAGGATTTGTGTAAGAAGGACGTGCAGCTGAAGCACGGAGCTCGTAAAATATCCCAGCCCCCCAGGAGTTCGGAGGAAGGGGCAACTGCGGGGAGGAGGTCCCCCAGGCAACCCTCACTGCACTCACGCACACCATCCCCTCTGCTCAACATCCCCAGGAGGGGGAACACACAAACACCACCTAGTGACCGTGTCCAGCTCTAGTTCTCGGGTTAGCTCCGTCCTCCCTGTGAAGGCTGGAAAAGACTGCGACACTTCTGCAGTCAAGCATCAAACATCTCTGTGCAGACCCTCCATCCTCCCAAACAGAGCCTTCCTCCCTCCTGCCCTGCTTTCCTTTCTGTCCGGTGGGTGTAGGCATCCCGAATTCAAAGTACTTAAACATCATCCTGATAATAACATAAGATTAAACCTCCTGCCCCCAAACAGAATGGGCCATCAACAGTCAGAATCAAGTTCTACTGTCGTTGTCACTGTTTGGTTATTATCACCACCAATACTGATTAGCAGCACAACTCCTCACCCTCCTTACTGGCTTCTCCTCTTGACATTTGAATGTGGATGTTTCCTGGGCTTCCTCCTCAAACCCTCTTCTACACTCTCCTCCTGGCAAAGTCATGCCCCTCCTGCAGCTCCTGCCACTTTTTTTTTGGCCACACCACGCAGCATATGGGATCTTAGTTCTCCGACCAGGGATCCAACCCGTGGCCCCTGCAATGGAAGCGTGGAGTCCTAACCACTGGACCACCAGGGGATTCTGATGCATAAATCTGAGTCTCCAGCTCTAATCTCTCTCCTGAGCACCTAACCGAGTTTTCCACTGCCTGATGGACAGATGGTGCCCGTCCATCAGGTGTCCCAAATGGGTGCCCTGCAGGCAATGCAAGTCTCCTAGTCCAAACTGAGCTCATTAGCTTCCCTCCAAATGACTGCTGCTGGGGCTCTGCTAACGGCTCTTCCTCCGTCCCCACATCCAGCCAGCTGTCTGGCCCCAGTTCCTCCTCCTTCTTCACCTATGTTACATGCATTTATTTCTCTGTAGTTAAAGCCCTCATCATGTCCCTCCTGGGCCAACGCAAGATTCTTCTAACTGGCCCGTGCTGGAATACAAGTTCCCTGAGGTCACAGCTGTTTTGCTCCCCACTGGATCCTCCACCAAGTCACAGTAAACCCTTCATGAGCAAAGATCTCTCTATCTCTCCTCCATCTTCACATTGCTAAAAAATTCTTCCCTAAAGCAAAGATCCAATCACGTCATGTCCCCGAAGACATATTCTGTAGGTCACCAGTTGACCTCAGTGTTCAAATTCCTACACATCATAATTAGCTGGGCATGTAGCCCCAACCTGCCTGTCCGGCCCCCTCCCTTGTGTCTTCTCAATCTATCTGCCCTTTACTAAGGCTGCCCTGGGCTAGTCCTTGTCTTTGGTACAGATTCTTTTCAATCTTAGTATCTGTATCCTCTCTCCTGGAGGGAAAAAAAAAAAAAGCACCTCTCAACCAACACTTTCTCTGCCTGGAAAATTATTTTATTGTTCAAGACTTAGCTCAAGTGTCCTCTTCTTTGGTAAGCCTCCCCCTGCTCCTCCTCCTTCCCCAGAGTCTCCAAGATACATCTCCACTATAGGACCTGCTATAGGAATTATGACAGTGAGTTCTCTACCGGGGCCAGGGCCCGGTGACCTCCTAGTGATTTCAATACCACACACCTGTCTCAGCCTGTGCCATCGGGTGTTATTATGTATTTGTAACACTATATTCCTTCAAAACAAATGAAACCCTTGGTAGGCTAACCCCAGCATGGTGAATGTAGCAAACATTCATTATTCATCATCAGTTTGTTAGTGATGACGTTGACACCTCAGATAGTTACGATACTTCCCCCTAGTCATGCATTTGATTCTCACAACAATCATGGGAGCCAGATGGTCCAAGTATTTCACAAATAATGAAACTGAGGCAGCAAATAGGTTACCATCACTTAGCCAGATGGTGACAATAGCAAGGAAAACTGACTCCAAAGTACTCCAAAGTACTCCTGAAAATGCATCCTTGGGTTTAGATTCTGACATTGAGACTCAGAGTCAGTTAACAGAGGCAGTGTAATAGCACAATTGAGAGCCTCTCCCAGGATTACGCCTCTAAACCTATCAAGTCTCTACAAAACAAGTAGATCCTGTTATTTCTGCCTGGAGAGAATCAGAATCTTCTGACTTTAAGTGTTAAAGGATTCTTCTACATACAGAGACTCTGAATTTGGAAACCAGCTAGATGAGCCACAATGTTGTACAACATCCAGGTTTTAAAGAATCCACGATAAGAATGGATTTTCTTTCTTTCCTAAAAGAATCTCTCTCTTGCTGCTTCACCCAATTCAATCACATATACCTTTTATAAATGCAATCAAACCAAAGAAATAAGGTCTTTTCTGTATTTTGTTACTCGGAGAAAAAAGGCGTCTTGAACACGAGTGACCCTCCTTGTTCGGCTCTGCTCCCTCACTGGTAATTCCAGGACATAAAAGTCACCAATTTCAAACAGAAACAGGAGATAACCAGGTCGAACTGTCATTTCCAGAAAACCTTACTCATCCTCTCTCTTGAAAAGGTCAGTTTATTGGGATAATGATGAAATGATTATTAACCAATCTTACTGGGCTCTGCAAGTCCTCTCACCTCTAAGGATAAAAATCCATTCCTGGAGACCAGGCATTCACTGGACGTGCTCACACTTGTGTACACCCATAGCCCCCTGCCCTCCTGGGGCTGCCTGTGGCTTTACCCCACGGTGAATTAATGCAGGCTCACCCACCACAGTGCTCCCAAGTTTACTGGCATCACCAGACAATGTCAAGAATTATTTTGTTTTACTTCTCTGATGTTCCCAGTTTACCTTGTTTCAGATTAATAAAGCAATTACAATACTCTCAATTAAGAAGCTATTTTACAATGCACTTTCTTTTTTTTTTTTTTTAGAAATTCACGTTCGTTTATTTATTTATTTATTTATTTATTTATTTATTTATTTATTTATTTATTTATGAATGACTGTGTTGAGTCTTTGTTTCTGCGCGAGGGCCCTCTCCAGCTGCGGCAAGTGGGTACCACTCTTCATCGCGGTGCGCGGGCCTCTCACCATCGCGGCCTCTCTTGTTGCGGAGCACAGGCTCCAGACGCGCAGGCTCAGTAACTGTGGCTCACGGGCCCAGTTGCTCCGTGGCACGCGGGATCTTCCCAGACCAGGGCTCGAACCCGTGTCCCCTGCATTGGCAGGCAGACTCTCAACCACTGCGCCACCAGGGAAGCCCCTACAATGCACTTTCAATTCCAGTTTGTGAGCAACTCACTTAATTATTTCTATTTGTTTTTCTTCCTGAGTGGATAATTTCTTCTGTCTTAGAATAGTAGAGCAATCTTTTTCTTAAAGAAGAAATACTGGGCCAAATTCTTCCTTAAAACTTGGTGTCTTCAGCTCATACCATCAAACATAAACATCTTCCTGGACAGTAAACAGAGCTCAGATCTCATCAAATATCAAACCTTATTCTTACTTCAAAGCTGTTGAAGGAACTTTTCGTCACCTTCATGATCCTCAGCTATAATTTTTCTTTTTATCTTTTGATATGTACTAATTAGATTATCATCTACATCGTATAACTGAAAAGACAGGTTTAAAGGCTGGCCCCGAACAACAAAGAAAAAAGAGTCTCGACCCATAGGCCTGGCTGCTTACCCGTCTTTGTCTATTTGTGGGACCTTAGGAGATCAACCTCCCAGAGAATGTTTCTTCAAATTAAAAAAAAAAAAAAAAAGAGAGAGAGAGAAAAATCAAAATCTCTTCATTTCACTGGGTTGTTAAGAAAATTAAAGGTGGTGATACATGTAAAAACACCTTGCAAACCATAACACTCTAAGCACATATTAGCTAAAGTTATTATTAGTGCTTGACAACATGGCATGGAAAAGGACCCCTCCAGGGAAGGTTATCTCATCGGGAACGATAAACAGGAGGGGATGGTGATGGCCTAACAGTCACTAAGGCTATCTCATTGGGGACAATAAACAGGAGGGGATGGTGATGGTCTGACAGTCACTAACGGAAGGCCCCAGAGACCAGCCATTTGTTTTCACACCCTTTGCTCCTCAGGACATGTAAGACTCAGAGCATATCTCATTCATTCTGACCCCCTTCCTCAGACAGTCACAAAGAGACTGGAATTGAAATAAAACACATCCTGATAGGTTCATGAGTTTCTAGCCCCTTCCCTTTCTCCATTTGGAGCTCAAGATTTAGGCACTGTGGCCCTCACTTTTTCTCGAGTTGAGAGATTCTGTTGCTGTTGTTGATTTGCTTATATATTTTCTGCTTCTGAGTCACAACACAAGAGTGCCCCTGGAGATGCAAATCAAAACCACAATGAAAAATCACCGTACACCTGTCAGAATGGCTATCATCAAAAAGATAACAAATATTGGGGCTTCCCTGGTGGCGCAGTGGTTGAGAATCTGCCTGCCAATGCAGGGGACACGGGTTCGGGCCCTGGTCTGGGAGGATCCCACATGCCGCGGAGCAACTGGGCCCGTGAGCCACAGCTACTGAGCCTGCGCGTCTGGAGCCTGTGCTCCGCAACAAGAGAGGCCCGCACACCGCGATGAAGAGTGGCCCCCACTAGCCACAACTAGAGGAAGCCCATGCACAGAAACGAAGACCCAACACAGCCAAAAATAAATAAATAAATAAATAACAAAGATAACAAATATTAATATATTAATAGTATAGCTCAGAGAACTCTTCTCAATACTCTGTAATGACCTACATGGGAAAAGAATCTAAAAAAGAGTGGATATGTGTATATGCATAACTGATTCACTTTGCTGTACAGCAGAAATTAATACAACATTTTTAATCAACTATAATCCAATAAACATTTTTTTTTAAAAAGCCAACAAATAATAAGCGTTGGTGAAGATGTAGAGAAAAGGGAACCCTTGCACACTGTTGGTGGGAATGTAGACTGGTGTAGCCACCATGGGAAACAGCACAGAGGTTCCTCAAAAAATTAAAAATAGAATTACCATATGATCCAGCTATTCCACTCCTGGGCATATATCCAAAGAAAATGAAAACACTAATTTGAAAAGATACATGCTCCCCCATGTTTATAGCAGCACTATTTACAATAGCCAAGATATGGAAGCAACCTTAATGTCCGTCAACAGATGAATGGATAAAGAAGATGTGGTATACACATACAACGGACTATTACTCAGCCATAAAAAAGAATGAAATTTTGCCATTTGGAACAACATGGATAAGCCTAGAGGATATTGTGCTTAGTGAAGTAAGTCAGACAGAGAGAGACAAACACTGCATGTTTTCACTTATATGTGGAATTTAAAAAATAAAACAAATGAGTATAACAAAACAGAAACACACACAGATACAGAGAACAAACAAGTGGTTACCAGTGAGGGGAGGGGCACAATAGGGGAAGGGGATTAAGAGGTACAAACTACTGTGTATAAAATAAATAAGAGGGACTTCCCTGGTGGTCCAGTGGTAAAGAATCCCCCTTACAAGGCAGGGGACACAGGTTTGACCCTGTGTCCCTGGTCAGGGAACTATGATCCCACACGCCTCGGGGCAACTAGACCCTTGCACCACAACTACTGAGCTCGCGTGTCTCAACTAGAGAGCCTGTGTGCTGCAAACTACAGAGCCCACGTGCCCTGGAGCCTGGGCACCGCAACTACAGAGAAGCCCGCGCGCCGCAAGGAAAGATCCCGCATGCCTCAACAAAGATCCCGCATGTCGCAACTAAGACCTGACGCAGCCAAAAATAAATAATAAAATAAATAAATAAATAATTTAAAAATAAAATAAAATAAATAAGATACAAGGATGCAATGTACAGCACAGGGAATATAGCCAACATTTTATAATAAACTTAAATGAAGTATAATCTTAAAAACTATCAAATCACTATGTTATACACCTGAAACGAATGTAACATTGTATATCAACTATACTTTAATTGAAAAAAAGAGTTCTCTTATTCCAAGGTGGGGCAGGCCACAGTTCCAAAATATTTGATAACTGTGGCTTAAAGAGAAATATTTGGGTTGAAATACAAAAAGCAAACAAATGCATTTAGAGATTAGCATTGCCATGCCTATGGAGAAAGTTGACAATTAAAAGGATAATATGGGTCACCATGCCTTACTATCGGGGTGACCCTGAGCAATAATATTTCCTACTTCGTAGAGCTGTCATGAGGATTAAATGAGTTAATATATGTAAATGTGGAGAAGAGCATTGGCACAGAGGAAGCACTGTCTAAAGGTTTGCCATTAGTATTGTTACAACAATTGACAAATTTTTATCAATCACTCAGGTGCTGGCCAATTTAAAACTTGTCCCCCCCCCCAAAAATAAAATAAAATAAATAAAACTTGTCCCATCTTTTTCCAATCTTCCATGGTTAGCAACAGTTGACAGTTTGTTCTTGTGAGAATGGACCAATAAATCAACAAAATGTTGTATCTGATCCACGAGAATATACACCGGATGCATCTGTCCTAAGTGCTGTGGTTGGTTTTGGCGAAATGCAACTGTGTTTATAAACACATTAGAAAACCTATTTTTCCGCCCCTTTCTTTCCCTCAATTCAGAGACAATGATCCCAATGACCTCTTTAGACATATTGTTACTAAGTGTGGTTGTTTCAATTATCAAACACCAAATGAGCTTGCAAAATAAGACAAGGATAAAAGAAGTCTGGAAAAATCACCTTCCTCTTCAGTATCAATAAATAACACTAAATTTTCAATTGAATTAAAAATGTACATGAAGAAAACAGTTTGATGCAACCTTCTGCATTCAAACTTTCGAGAAGAAACCAGCCCTTACTTGTCAGTTTCCTAAGGATCAAGGACTACATTCCCTTATCTTCATATCCCCAGGGCATGCAACAGACACTCTCAAAAGATGGATGCATAGATGGAAAAAACAGAGCTGCCTTTTACCCACATTGTTCAGAACCCATCAAATTCCTATAATCACAGAATTAAAGAATGTTAGTGATGTGGAAGGAATTGAGCTCAGGAGAAGTTACACAACTTGCCCAAAGCCACGTAGCTATTTAACAGCAGAGACTGAACTTGATCTATCACCCCTATAAAGAACGCAGGGCTCTCAAGCTGTACCAGAGCTTCCCAGCTAAGGGCAAGTCTCCGTGGCCTTTTGGAAGCTTTTGAAATATGCCTCTGACACCAGGGAAAGTGTCACATGGGTGCTTTTCTTCACGTATCTAATCAATATTTACTGCAGAGCAATCTTCACCTACACTCTTCGTTACTCTCAGGAATTAAAGAACCACTGACTCTCTCTCCAACTTGCCACTTCAGGCCTCTGAGATGAGAGATTCGCTACTTGTGGTATGAAATCCTTCTCCTGTCTCCCAAAGCTTTCCGATTTCACCTCGGGGATAAATCAAAAGCATTTCCATGCTGTTTATATTAGAGTGGCCTTTTGTTGAAGAAACATGCTTTATAATTTCAGGCGCTGGGACTTTTGTTTACAGACGGAATTAAGTACAGGTTGAAACTGTGGCTTTTAGACATAACACTGCAGGAGAAGCTTACGCTCTACCACGTAAGAAATCTTTCTCAAACTCCAAGAGACTGGCACCTCCAAATCAGTGAGCTGGGCAGACAGCATTTGTTCCTGCCTGCTGGCACACAGCTCAATGCTACGGCCACATGGCCCAAACAAGAGCTCCAGGAGCCTAAGCCAGCGGTACCAGTGCCACACCTCTGATGTGCAGACAGGGCAGCCCAACGGGGAGTGCCCTGGGTCAGAGACTTGGAAGCAGAGAAAGGAAACGGAGCATAGCTCAGATGATATTACGTTCCTGCTCTAAACCCTTCAGTGATTCCCACTGCCTGCTGTGCGACACTCAGAATCCTCACCGGGGCTTACAATTGGGTCCCAATCTATTCCTCCTCCTTACCTCCTGGTTCCCTGCAGGCCTACCATGTTCTAGATGATCCAGACTGTTCTATCTCCCTGAACAGTTCAATGACGTCACCACCTCCACACCTCTGCACAAGGTGCCTCTCCCCTGAGATGCTCCAACCACTCCCTCCCTCAGATCTCATCCTAAGTGCCACCTCTTCTCTAGAACCTTTCCTGAGTTCTCCTCCAACCTCCCAGGCCTCCCCCAAGTGGAAGTGGCCTCAATCGCCATGACACTCTTGCAGTCCTTTTGTAACCGCCCATGGTAATTATTTTCTAAACGGTGTGGCAGCAATTTGGGAATGTTTTTTCTTGCTGTCAGTCAGCATTAGCTGAGCATCTTCCGTGTGTCAGATGCTGTGTTGGGTGCCTGGGACATGAAAATAAATAAAGTCAAGGTTCTTGCCTTCAATGGGCTTATGCTCTAGTGGATGAGATGACACTAGGACAAAGAGTTATACCTAGTGCAGGGGGGAAATGAAATATGAGAGAGATGATGGCATTTTAAGTTGGGTCTGAAAGAGAAATGTGTTCACTGGGCAAAAAAATAGAGAGGGAGGAAGGGTTCTTCGAGGGAAAAAGAACATTATATACAGCAGTGCTTGTCACAGGTTTTACTGAATGAATAAAACAAAGGCCGGGAAGGTTAGCTCCTTCCTGATTGGTTAGCTCCCTGCTCACTACTGTCTACATTTACTGAGTGTGTTCACGACTCCCATCCCTCACAGCAACCCCGGAAGTTAGGCAGCACCATCCTCATTTTATGGATGAGAAAACTGAGGCTTCCAATGCCCAAAGCCCCAAAGCTGTCAAGTAGCAGAGCGTGGCCGGTGTTCCTGATACTATAAGGTTGTACTAATGAGTTCGCCTTCAAGGACCTAAATATAAAGCAAACTCAGCTCTCTTCCTCTGAGCCTGGGTGGACCACTCCGGGCAGCCCTCAAATACCCAAAAACCATCTCAGGGAACACATACTGCGAGGGAACAAGAGAGAAGCAGCCGAAGCTGTGCTGCGTGCAGATTCTGGCAACAGCGAGGCCCTGTGTCTCCCTATAAACCTGATGTTACTCCTCTCACGGTACATGGTTTTAGTGGCCCCAAATGTGGGCCCTCTGTCCTAAGATATAAACGGCAACCGGGAAAGAGCCATCCAAAAGTCACCTCAGGCCAACTCAGGCTCATTAAAGCTCCCTTAGGGCTCCGAGAATTGAATGGAACCTCTGGCTTTCTAGGAGAAAGCATTTCGTTTTTGACAGAGTTCTTTTCCCCCCTTTTCTTCATCTGATCATTTTCTCAATTTTTCCCTTTCACGTTCAGGCTTTTTCTGTAACTCTTGTATTGGGCACATGCCCTTCTAGTTTTTCCTCCTAGCTGGGACTATTATATCTTGCTATTGTCATGTTCCTTTTCCATTGAAAGCAATCAAAAATGAAAATCCACATTTCAGAACAGTGTCTATTAAATAGGCACCTTTTCATGGTTGGAAAAAAAAAAAAAAAAGAGCACTCTCTGAGGGCTGAGTTTCAGTTCTGTGTGTCACCTAAAGATTAGACACTTGGGTGAGACTTCTGCCTCTTCACAGGCCATTTGTATTTGGGTATTTGGGAGAGATGGTAGAAAGTCTGGAGTCAGAACCAACTTGTTCTAAGGAATTCGTCGTCGAAAGCATTGCTAATCAAAGTGTGGTCCTGGGACCAGTAGCAACTGCATCGCTTGTGAGCTTGTTGGGAACGGAGACTCTCAGGCTCACCCCAGACCAGCTGAACCAGAATCTGCCGTTTTGCAAGATCCCAAGTGATTCGTAAGTACATTAAAATTTTAGAAGCACTGGTCTAGAATTAAAAGGGATTTGCTTTAATGAAACCATCCTGTAGCCTCCACGTGGATTTCTTTCCGAAGAAAGAAATCTCTGTACAGTGAACTCCATAGAGCAACCTCCACCACCCTTTTCCACCCAAATTGTTTATTCATGGAAGAATTCTGAAATGATAAATCATCTTCCAGAAATCACACTCAGCCTGAGGGAGTTCCAGATGACACAAAGCTGATGGCCAGCCTTTCTGCGGCCTGTGGGAACTAAGAAGGGAGAGGTGATAGGCGACCCTCGTCCCGCCTCCTTTAAGGCCCTGGATCTTTTTGTTGATATCTTTGCCTCTCGGAAGAGGGGAGCGAAAGACGTGTTGTAAAACCGCACGGGTGACTAATGTGAGACTGAGGGGGCTGTGCTGTGTACTGAGCTCTGAGATCCTTGAGTGGGGGGATGCTCTGTAAACACAAATGGCAGAACCAAGGGCCAACCAAGTCCAGGCTGTGCTCAGACCTCACACTTCCAATAACAACAGTCAAGACACACACAGATGAACCCAGACTAACCTGTCATCTACACTGGAGAAAGGAACAGAGAGGATGGAGAATCACGTGCACCTGGTTTAAGGAAATGACAGCTAGAGCTGGAGGCAAGAAAAGAGAAGAGGGGAGGTGATGACCAGGCCCTGCTCGAGGCTGTCCTGCCCACCCGGTCCCACTCACCCTCCAAGTGGAGCTAAAGCTCACGGGCGGACAGAGGCTGTGACCAGAGCCCTGGCAGGCCACACAGGTGCTGGCCTGGCATCCCACTTGACCTTGTGCTCGATGAAGAGGACACCTGCCTCAGAGACATTTCTGTAAAAAAAGGGAGCACCAAAAAAGTTACCCCTTGTTGAAAAACCAAAACCGGGTCCCCCACCCAAAGTGAGTGTTTTCGCACTAATTCCGATAAATATGCACATCACAGGAAGCTCGTTTAGACTCCTGGCATCTCTCAGACCTCTAAGTGCAACACCTGGGTTATTGATTCCTCTGTGTTAAAGCCCAACTTGGTAGTGCCCTCCCCACCTCTACTAATTTTTCACCCATTATTTCCATCTTCACCTTTGAATTCTCTAAAACGGCAATATTTTAAAACACTAAAATGGTTTACTTGTATCAATCAATACCTGCTTTTCCACCAATTATAATTTATTTGTAGATTAACAGTTTTTCAGCTCCAGAAACATGATTCTGTCCTCTTAATATGCCCACATCAGCAAGCTCTCACAGGAAGTCTGGAATGGACAGCAAAGGGCAGTGGTGGCAGAAAGACCCTCAGGCTCTGAAATCCAGACAGGAATGCCATCCATCTTCCTCCACCACAACCAAAAGACAGCCCTCCCCCCCCCCCCAGAACCGAATGCATCAGAGATCAGCCGCCCCTGAGGACTGAGGCTCTGAATTTGATTTCAGCTAACTTCCACTTCACAGAAAAGCACTCGACTTTATTCCCCCTGTACCTCAGACCTGGATAAGCCAAGCAGTTCTCCAGAAACACATCTGAAGGAACACCTCTGCATCCCCTCCCCACCGCCAACATGCACGGGCATGCCTGAACACACCACCTCCCAAGGCAAAGAGAAAGTTAACTTTCAAATAAAGCTGTCCTGCAGCCAGTCTGGTCACATTTCCAGACCCTTCACATTCACAAAGGTGGTTCTTGCAACTCTGGCCTAAATCCAGAAGCTGAAAACTGACCTCTGCCTGCTGAGGGCACAGACCAGGGTCAAAGGTCCACAAACACACGTTCGCCACAAATACACCACTTTCTTTCTTTCTCTCTCTCTCTCTCTCTTTTGACCAAAGTGAGAATAATGGGCCAGGCTTATTGTCTTTCCTTCAGAGAAGCCAGGATGGGCGGCTGGTGGGAAGCTCCAGACAGAATGTGGGCCTGTGAATCTATACAGGCTCCACAGAGGAATTTTCTGGGAACTCCAGGGGTTTTGAGGAAGGGTGGTCTCAGGCTGGGACACAGGGGCTCCTCGGATTCTCGGGTACCCCAGAAGTCTGGGGTGTAGGGGGGGCGGAGTGGCAAGGCTATCCTGACAGCCAGGCGCCCCTTCCCTGCCGTCCCAGGCCCTCCCCGCCACGGCGGGGTCACTCACCGCCCGTGAGCTGTGCAGGGCCGAAGCACAGCGCCAGCTGAAACCACAGGATCACGGCCAAGAGTCTCTGGGGGGACTGAGGCTGCTGCTGCTCTAGAAATCCATCTCCATGGCTCGGGTTCATTCCACGATACATCTTTCATCCACAGAGGGCATCCGGCTTGCAAGAGTCTGCAACCAGGAGCGAACACGATGATACCCCAGGCTGCCGGGGCGCCGGGGGCCACGCTCCCCCTCCTCCGCCCTGGGACCGGGACCCCCGGCTTCCCCTGCTCCTTCCCCATTCCTCCCCCGCGCGGCCCCCGCCCCCTTTCCCACGGCGAGCTCCCCCCGCTTCTCCCCAGCGCGGGCTACACTGAGTAACAGCCGCCGCGGGATGCTGCGCGTGCGGGAGCGATGGAGGAGGGGAGGGAGGGCAGGGGTTAGCGCACATTGGCTCCGCGCCGGTCCCCCGGATTCAGCGGCTGTGACCACGACAGGAAAGTCTAAAGCCTTCCAGCCTCTCGGGGCTGAAAAAACACTTTTCCCCGGGCCTATACATTTCACTCTTAGGAATCTCACGAGGTGGCACCGGATCCCCCCAGCTACTTCTCTGGTTTTCCCCAGGATCGGGATGGGTCCTACTGCCCAGTCCCCAGTGAGATTTCTCTGCGCTGTCAAAAAATTCCTCCCTCGGGGAGCAGAGCCAGGCATCAACTCCCCCTCCTCGGCCTGCGAGCGCCTCCCCGGAATGGAAAGCCCCTTCCGGGGCTCTCGGTCTTACCTGTGGGTCTCATGAATGCAGCTTCCTTCCCTCCTCCGCCTCCTCCCCCCGCCAGTCTAACCCGCATCTGTGCGCGACCTCTGCTGCCGCCGCTGCGCGAGCGAGCGAGACGTTAAGCCTCGGCGGCGCCGGCGGCGCCCGGCTCCAGCTCCCCGCGCCTGCGCTCTCCCTCCCCAGGCTCCGGAGCGGACGCGTGAGGGAGTTGCGGGGGGAAGGACGACAGTCCGGTCGCGCGCCCCCGAGGAGGTACCCGCGCGCCCGCTACCTGAGCTCCCGAGCGCGCGGCGGCGTCGCGGAGAAAGGGAGGGGGAGGGGGCGGCGGCGGCGGCGGCGGCGGCGGCGGCGGCGGCGCCCGGCTCCAGCTCCCCGCGCCTGCGCTCTCCCTCCCCAGGCTCCGGAGCGGACGCGTAAGGGAGTTGCGGGGGGAAGGACGACAGTCCGGTCGCGCGCCCCCGAGGAGGTACCCGCGCGCCCGCTACCTGAGCTCCCGAGCGCGCGGCGGCGTCGCGGAGAAAGGGAGGGGGAGGGGGCGGCGGCGGCGGCGGCGGCGGCGGCGCCCGGCTCCAGCTCCCCGCGCCCGCGCTCTCCCTCCCCAGGCTCCGGGAGCGGACGCGTGCGGGAGTTGCGGGGGGGGCGGGAGGACGACAGTCCGGCCACAGTCCCCCGAGAAGGCACCCGCGCGCCCGCTACCTGAGCTCCCGAGCGCGCGGCGGCGGCGCGGAGAGAGGGAGGGGGCGGGGGCGGGGCGGAGGCGCGCAGCCCGGACACGCACGAGGCGGGCACACGCCTCCGCAGACCCAGCCAGCGCCGCGGCTGGGGAAGGGGCCCCGCGAGCGCGGGGAGGGGGAAGGGACCCTCCGCCGCCGCAACCAATCGGAAGCCTGCGCGCCTGCACGTGTCGGCACAGGCCTAGGGCCGGGTCGCCCCTTTCCTGGCGCAGGACGGCGGTCTCCGCATGTGCTGCGCGCGAGCCCGGGTGGCCGCCGCGGCCTCCGCGCGTCCTCCGGTGCCCCCAGAGCGCGGCACGGCGCGGGAGAGGGCTCCGCTTTAGGCTGCTGCCGCGGTGGCGGCTCCAACCCGTGGGACAAGAGTGCACAGGGCGGCCGGTCCCCACCCCAAGACCCTCACCACCGACGGGGTTCACGTGGGCGGGGGGGGGGACGGCCAATTGCCAAAGTCTTCCTTTCCTGCGTTTAGCTCTCCGCACCTCACCACGTCCCACCAAGGCTCTGCGTGTCCCCTCAGAGCCCGAATGACACTCTTCCCCCTCCCCCGCTCCCTTGATATTTGCCCTTTTGCGAGCCACAGGCGTTGTGCGGGAGGACTCTTAGCCTGTCTGGGAGATGCGCTGGCCCCTCCGAACGTCCGCCCGGCGCGCGCTCTCCTTGCGGGGAGAGGGAGGGTCCTCGGTGCAGCTGCAGAAGGTTGAGTACGGAGGAGGGGGCGGCGGTGGGGTGGGGGGCTTCTGGGGTCGTGGATCGGAACCCAAGGGGGTCGAGGGTGTTTGCCCTCCCAGCCCCCGGTGGAGAGAGTTTGCCTCGTCGGTGTTGTCTCTCTGTGGCTTTTGGTGCCCGAGCCCAGCCCGCAGAAGGGTGCAACTCACTCCCCACTGGTTCTGGCCGCCCGCTGGCCCTGCGCAAGGCTGGCCTTCCTCGGCCTGCCTGGCTCCGAGGGCCTACGTCCCAGCCACGGTAGTTAAGGGGTGTGAGCTAATGAGGTGTTGCAGGCAGGCGGCACTTTAGAACCAGCGGCACCCCATTATTCTGTAGCAATTTGTGGATATGAAAACCACGTTTCGGATGCCGCCACCAAATCATCTTCTGCTTCCATCGGCTTTCCCCAAATCTCACATACTGATGGTAGTCAGGAAATTACAGCTTTTACTGTGTCGACTCTTACTGGGAGTAATTTTAACAAATTCTGTCAGGATAGATTAACTTTTAGTAGATAAATGTAACTCAGCATTTTTTCTCTTTATTTATTTTTGCTTTGTAAAACTGAGATGGCAGCTTTGCATAGAATAAGTTCAAGATTTTTCACTAGCACAAGTTCGTTTCTGCTAAAGCTTGTGCTTTGGGGCTCCAGAATCTTAGTTGGGTACCCACGCTTCCAAGGTCCTATGACTGACCTCTAGAGTTTGAATATTTATGTAATTGTTTTTCTCAGTAAATTTTCTAAAGCTTTCTAATAAGCCGTCAAATCAACAAACTCAAAAACATTTGTTGACCATGTGTATGTCTTTACAATCATAAGAGATATGTCTAAGCACTATTGAGACCTGTTCTCCAGCTGATAAATACAATCCAGTCGTACAGAGAATAAAAGAATTGAAAGAAACATCCAAGTTTATCTGGTGCAAACACAGGACCTGTGCTTGAGTCCCCCCCCGCCCCCGACATTTCTGCTAAGTGGTCATGCAGCCTCATGGAATACTTGAGGAAGCCTGTAATGTTTGCCCACAGCTCTCTTAGAAAAGCCCTCTTTGTACTGAACTGAAACCTACCTCCCTGAAACTTTTACACACGGGTTCCGGCTCTCCCATCTGGGCCCACACAGCTAAATGGGATTCCTCTTCCTTAAGACAGAGCTTTACTCATTTGGAGATGGCTTTACGTCCCCTTAACTCTTCCTTTCTCCGGGTTAAACTTAGCTACTTCGCACAGTGTGGCAGTGCCTAGACTCCTCACCAGCCTTGTAGCCTTTCTCTGGATGGGACCCAGTTTCCCAATGGCCACCCACCCCCCAGCAAGCAGAGTTCGTTTCCAGAAGGGGATTCCACACTCACTCCGTGGGTTCCGACCAGCACACGGCAGGACTGGCACATCCTGTATGTTAAATAATTTGCTTCTATTAATGCAACGTCAGAAGACAAGCATTTGGAGGGCAGGTACAGCACACCATTCTGTTAGCTTTCCACATTATCTCATGTATTAGTTTCTAGGGCTGTCATAACAAAATATCACACACTAGGTGTCATAAAACCACAAAGATTTATTTTCTCACAGTTCTGGAGGCCAAAAGTCCGAGATTAAGGTATCAGCAGGTTTGGTTTCTTCTAAGGCTGCTCTCCTTGGCTTGCAGATGGCCACCATCTTGCTGTGTGCTCACATGGTCATCCCTCTGCGTGTGCAAGTGTCTGGTGTCTCCCTCTGTGTGTGTGTGTGTGTGTGTGTCCTAATCTTTTTTATAAGGACACCAGTTATATCGGATTAGAGACCACTCTAACAAGCCCATTTTAACTTTATTCCCTCTTTAAAGGCCCCGTCCTGAAATACAGTCACATTCTGAGGTACTGGAGGTTGGGGGGGGGGGGGGGACACAATTCAGTGTCCAGTGTTACACTCATTTTACAGGCGAGGATGCTAAAGACAAAGGAGTTCAATCCATTTACTCACGACCACCCAGCCAGTGGAGGCATCAGATTAAATCTAAAGCAGTTCAGTTCCATCCTAATGGTTTTCCCAATACATCACAGCTATTGCTATGAACACCTTCCACCTCAAGGATTCTAGGTAAGTTATCCTGAATATAGGATGTAGATTTTTCTCAAGAGGACGAGAATAAGGGTAGATGGAATGCAGGAGAGAGCATGACTTACTTCCTGCTAAATGGGCAAAAACTTAATCTTTCTTCCTCTTTCATATAGAAGTCAATGCCAAAACCAATACCAGTGGGGAGACATGCTGAAGCAAAGCCTCCAGAGTCTCCCTCCCAAACACAGGAGAGCTGAGGGGCTTCTCTGACCTGATTAAAAACTCCACCCCTCCTCGGACTCCATGCTTCTCTCAACCCTCCATGAATGACATTCCTCACTGTTTTCACTCATTTCCCCTCCCCTCTCCCATCCTCTTACTGCCCCCCACCTTGCCCTAGGATTCTTTTTCAAAACTTACTGAAGCTCTGTCTTCATGGCATAGCCTTTGATTTCATTTTCAGTGGACAATAACATTTCATTCCAAATATATTCATTGAGCACCTACTATGAACTGGGCACTGTACTGGGTGCTGGAGATGCAGTAGTGAGCAAAGATGCTAAACCCCCTGCCCTGGAAGAACTCACAGTCTACTTAAGGAATACATGATAAACAAAAGAAGAAAACATTGGGAGTGTTAGATGGTGTGAAGTACTAGGCAGAATAATGAATCAGGGAATTTATAGAGGAGATGTGTAGGTTAGAGCATAGGCAGAGTCGTTATAACCAAGTGATCCAAATATTCAGTAATTTAAATAGAAGTTTATCTCTCCCTTATGTGAATGTCTTACTATTCTAGGTGGATGGGGCATCTCTGCTCCATAGGGTCATTCAGGGACCCAGATTCCTTCTACCTCATTATTCTGCCATCCTCTAAGATACTGTCTTCATGTGTGGGACAGAAGCTGGGTCACTGATCTGTCTGGGGTCCAGTCTGAAAGTGATAAGAAAAGGGAATCTAAGGCAAACAATTTCCTTTCAGGCAAGGGAGGCAGAAGTTACACAAAAATTAGCTCTCTCACCTATCATTAGTGAGAACCTAGTCACATGACCATATCTAGCTGCAAGGGAAGCTGGGAAATGTAGTCTTTATGGGGCAACCAGGTGACCAGAAGCAAGAAGAGAGTGGACTGAAGGGGTCAGGGGAAACTGGCAGTCTATCACATGTGCTGTGCAAAGATCAAGGCTTAAATTTTTGATAAAGTAGGCAGGGAAGCCCTTACTGGGAAGGTAACATTTAAGTAAAAACCTGAAGGAGAGAGCTATGCAGTTTTCTAAGAGAAAAGCATTTCCAGGCAAAGGGAGAACAGATGCAATGTCCCTGAGGCAGGAGCATGCCTGTTGTGTACAGGAAACAGGAAGGATGTCAATGAGGCTGGAGTGAGTAAGTGATGCAGACAACTAGGGGGGCTGAGGTCAGAGAGGTCTCCTACTGAGGTGGACCTTAGAGGCATTGGCAGGGATCTGGTTTTTACTCAGGGTGAGAAGAGAAGCCATTGGAGGTTTGTGAGCAGAGAAAGGACACGATGGCACTTGAACAGGAAGTGTCTGAAAGAATTTATGTCCAGCATGGCATCAACCACACTCTACCACTCTGCGCTCTGTGGCCCTTTCATCCTTCCTCTTGAGCACCTCTCAGCTCCTGCACCCCTGAACCCCAGAATGCCAGCTTTGAAGGCACACTGCTTCACAGTCCTATCAACCCTCAGCGTCTAAACATTATCTCCACGAAGCACCTCCCACAGTCCACACCTTTTCATTCATCCCAACGTGCTTGCACTTAGCAGACTGGTACCGTGCCTCTGAGTAGATTGTGAGTTCTCTGGGAGCAAGTGTTTCTCTACTTGTTCCACCTATTGCTAAACATAGAGCCTGGAACACAGTAGAGCAATCAAGAATTATTTTCTGAATTAACTGATTAATAGCAGAAGGAAAGGAGACCTTCCCCACCAATCTTGCCCTGGCATTGAAAACCAGACTGAAGTCAGTTGATATTCTTCTCTCTTCTCTCTGGGTTTCCTCAATCCTGCGCATCCAGGAAAACATAGAATCAACCACAACCCATTTAATGAGCTCAGAACATGCTAGAACATAGGTTAGCATTGCACTAGATGCTGGGTTTGAGTACAGATCTAGAATTGTCAAAGCATATGATCCACCCACCACCTCTGCCCTGGATGGATAACACACTCAGTGAGGAGACACACTTCCAAGGCTGGAGTGTGGAACAGGATAAAAGTGCTCATTTGGAAATAGAGTTACTATATGATCCAGCAATCCCACTCCTGGGCATATATCTGGAAAAGACAACAACTCTAATTCCAAAAGGATACATGTACCCCAACGTTCATAGCAGCACTATTTACAATAGGCAAGACATGGAAGCAACCTAAATGTCGATCCACAAATGAATGGATAAAGAAGATGTGTCGTATATATACATATATATATATACATATATATATATATACATATATATATACATATGTATATATATATGTGTGTGTGTATATATATATATATATATATATATATATATATATATATATATGGTGGAATATTACACAGCCATAAAAAAGAATGAAATAATGCCATTTGCAGCAACATGCTGGTACCATGCTGGTACCATGCCAGCACTGTCCCCCTGCCATAGGTCCAACTAGAGATTATCATATTAAGTGAAGTCAGTCAGAGAAAGACAAATATATGATATCGCTTATATGTGGAATCTAAAAAAATGATACAAATGAACTTATTTACAAAACAGAAATAGGCTCACAGACATAGAAAACAAACTTATGATAACCAAAGGTGGGAGGGACAAAATAGGATTTTGGAATTATCAGATACACACTACTATATGTAAAATAGATAAACAACAAGGACCTACTGTATAGCACAGGGAACTATATTCCATATCTTGTAATAATCTATAATGGGAAATAATCTGAAAAAGAATATATATATGTGTATATGTATAGCTGAATCACTTTGCTGTACACCTGAGACATTGTAAATCAACTATACTTAAATTTTAAAAAGTGCTCATTCAGTCACCTCTCACCCATTCTTCCTCCATTCAAGGTGTATTCTCAGGTACTTGACATGTTTCAGTCATTGTACTAGGTGTGGAGGATACAAAAATATAAAAGACCCAATCTTTGTCTTCAACCAGTTTATAACCTATGGAGAGAGTAGAAAAGTAAATCTGCAATTACAGGGTCATGGGCTAAGTGCTAAGATTGTAAAGCAGATAGGATGGAGTGTGCTGGAAAAGGATCCTGGGGGTGACTTCATATGTTGTATGAGTAGAAGTGTGTGTGTGTGTCTGTGTGTGCGTGCACGCACGCACGTGTGTGTGTATAAAGGGAAGAAAAGGAAGAGAAGGTGCAGTGAGTTTCCAGGCAGAGGGAGCAGCTTCTGTAAAGACCAGGAAGGAGGGGGTGGGGAAAGAGACCAAGTGTAGAATTTAGAAGACAAGTTGGGAGACGCCAAGAAGTAAAAATTCCAAAAAGCACCTGTGCCATACTGAGAAAGGCTTGGAAAGTCATGGAGGGACGTTTGGTTTGTGTCTGAAGAAAAAGAGAGAAGACTGTGGAGGAGTGGAAATAAACTGGAGACAGGAGCCAGGAATGGACTATTCACCATTGGACCAAGGATACATGAAAGGTACTCAACATCACTAATTAATGAGAACATGCCAATGAAAACAACAGACACTGTTTTCCCCTATCAGATGGACTACAAATATAAGTCTGATAACATCAAGTGTTTGGTGATGATGCAGGGAGAAGGGAATTCCCATATTCTGCTGGTAGGAGTGCAAATTGCTATGTATTAACCATGTCTTTTATTTTCTGTATTCTGATGCTTTGACACCTGGGGCATTGTTGACCCTGGAGAGACTGCCCTCCCCAGGGCTAAGCAATTCCTAGAGATAGTAAACTAGAGCCCACACACCCCACTACCTCCTTTATGGTCTCTCACACTTAGAGTCACTATTCCCCTGCCATAATCACCCCAGCGCCAGGTACCAGACAACTACGGACAGCCCCTATGCCTCAGAGCCCACTGAAATTATTCAAACTAGCCTATTATAAACTTGTTTACCCACCTCACCCATTCCTTCCCATGAAAACCACACATTCCCCACTGCACCCCTCACTCCCTCTGCCCCCTGACCGGTTCTGGTGCTTCCCCAAGTGGCCCTGCATGATTTGCCATGCCTCCTGCTTCTAGGGAATTGTGAGTATAAAGAAAAACACCTCTTTCCTGACTGTCATTTCCATATCTACATGTCTTACTGTATCTGATTAAAACAAAGCCTTTGGTGTCCTTAACACATGCTACACTTAGAGGAGGGTAAACTGCCCTGCAAACACACCACTCATTATTACCCCTAAAGAAGCCCTGGCAAGTTCACCTCAAACACTTCACCCACTAAGCAAAGATGATGTCAGTACCTACCTCATACAACTGCTGAGAGGCTTAAATGGGATCTCCTAGAAAGCACCTGAAGAGCACCCAGCACTGAGTAAGTACTCAGGCAAGCATGTCCCAGGATGTTCACTGAAGATATTTATGTAATGGTGGAAAATTGGAGACACCCTGAATAATGGAATGACTAAATGAATTGTGGTACAGTCACACTAAGGAACAGTATGTAGTCATTAGGTATAAACTAGATCTCCATGTAGGACCATGGAGAGCTCTCCAAAACATTGTTGGGTGAAAGAAGCAAATTGTGGGACAGAATGGACAGTAAGACATGATTTATGGAAAAACAATACCATAGATTTTCTATCAACTAATGTGAATAAAAAGGGAAAATGCCTGAAACCATGCACAGAAGACAGTGGGGTTGCATCTGGGTTGGTGAGAGCAGATGGAATTGTTGGGGAGGATTAATCAAAGAATAGTTTTATTTCTATAATTTATATTTTACTTTCATTATTCATTTATTTGTATATAATTTTGTTGAGAATACTATTATGCAATGCTTAGATAGTTAGAAATTAATTTGCAAGGCAAAGGAAAAGATAGGAGGGGAAAAAGATAAACATAGAAGAGGAAAAGGTCGGAATGAACCTGGGGCCTAAGGACATGAAGTTAACTTTGAGAATACTGTGCACTGATGGTATATTTTTTGAAACTAGAGATAATGGAGATCTATCTACATAAGGCATCTTTTGACTGAAGCATTTCCTTGGACAGGAGTGGAAGGATGTCCTGTAAGGACTAACTGCAAAACTAGTTTGCCATTTTGTAAAAGATCAACGCTGAGCTCCCCTCCTCATAGAGATTATTGAGATACTGGCTTCCCTTGTCTTTCTCTGGAGGCTTCCTCATTTCATACTATATCCCTAGCAATGGGTTGGTTGTTTTCCTATAATAATTATAGTAGGCTAGACTGACATAACCGATAAGCCAAAACAAGTAACAACATAAGAGAAGTTCCTTTCTCTTAGGACAGTGCAGGGCACTGACGGTGGGGCAGGGATGGGAGAGTTAGAGGAAGACATTCAGGACCAGACAGAAGGCAACTTTGTCATCATCAACATAGTTTCCAAGAATCTGTGATCACTGCCATTTCAGCTGTTTTATAAGATTTAAAGATGGTGAGACCCAACACAATGACACTTGGATAAATGAAAGGCAAAATTCTTTGATTCTTAGAGCTCTGAACAAGAGAAGGTTGCTAGGCAGGGCCACACAGGGGATTGTACCCAGGAACAGAGTAACAGCAGGCTGGGGCTCTAGGGGGCAGCTGATTTATGGCAAGCCGGGTGGGGTTAGCTAGGTTTCATGGTCTTCCTGTGGATTGGCTAAGTTGAATAATTTGGGGGCAGGGCTCTGGGCATAGGGGTTATCCCTAGTTGTCCGGTACCTGGCTCTGGGGCAATTAGGGTATATGTTTCGTGGCCCCAGAGTGTTAGGGCCCAACAATGAAGTGGTTTGGGATGTGGACTTAATTGGCTGTTTAAGAAGGGAAACTGACTGACCAGCCTCTTATTCAGGGCTTCAAAACTGGGAAAAGACAGTACAATTAAAAAAAAAAAAAGTTATATCAGCCCATAGAAGAAGGAGGGTAAGGCATAAGGTCCAGGCCTAAAAGTGGTCCATATCTTTTCTGCCCACATTCCATTGGCCAGAATGAGGTCACATGGCCAACTAGTCACATAGTCTCACATAGATGCAAAGGGAGCTGGGAAATGTAGTCCCAGGGACAACCATTTCTGAAGAAGGAAAGCTCAGATTTCAATGGCCAACTAGCAGGCTGCGCCAAAAGGCTGTAAATGAATCTGAACTCAAATATTGCTTTACTTCTTCCCTCCCGCCACCCCCCACCCCCCACCCCCCCAGCCCCCGCTTTCTTAATATCTGTTTCTCCTGCTTACATGGTAAGCTGCTTCAGGGCAAAGACCATCATGTTCTCTTGCTTTTGATTCTTCCCCAGCAATTATTTCTGCACCCAATGGGCTTCTCACTAAAACAAGTCTCAAGTAATTTCAGTATGCAAATTAGCTGCCACTTAAGAGCCTGGCATAAATATCTGATACTTAGAATATAATTTCAGTTAGTTAAATTTAGATCACTGGGGGGGAAAAAGAACAGCAGCATAAACATTCTCTGGGCCTTTGGCCTTTTTATTTATTTCTGAATTGGATAAGTCTTCACTAACTTTAAGCTTTGACCTCTATATAGCAATATTTGGTTCTTGGATTAAATCAAAGAAGTGTTGCTAATGAAATGGTTTAACAACGTCACATATAGTCAGATTTTCCATTTCAGTTGACTCTTAGGTAAAGGTAAACCAGTGCTTTCAGGAACACTTTCAGTAGTTAATTACATTAAAAATGTTATTTTCCTGACCTTTTTATCTTGTCTCATCTTCTTTCACCTTGCCTTTTTTCCTTGGTTTCTTAAAGACTCTTACCTTTAAAACCACTGTCAACTTAGCATAAATATTTTCTTTGGAAGGCTAACACTTAATGACACCAGGGAAGGGGTGGGAGAAAACAAACCTCACTATGGAATCACTCGACATTCATCCAGCACTAATTGAGTGCCTAAGGTATGCTGAACACAATGCAAATCCATAAAAATGCAAATGGCTATCATCTCAGCCTTTAAGAAGTTCACAGTTATGAACCTGAACCTACACTTTTTCTACGTAAAAGTTTTTATTCAGTCACCCATTCATTCAACAAATATATTTTGGGTCCTACTCTGTGTAGGTTGCTGATCTAGCTACTGGAAATATAGACTTGAACAAAACAAAGATGCCTGCCCTTCTGGAGCTTACATTCAAGGAGAGGAAGGTAGGCAATAACTTATCCCCACTCCCCACCCTTCCAACCCAGAGGTGATTTCCTTTACCTGTGAAGTCCCCTGATATTTTAGTATCTTCTGGCAATTGCTACTCTCTACCAGAGTTGACAAAGAGCAGGAACTAGGTCTTAACTTTGATATCCACCATGATGCTAGGACAGGGTTAATAAATGCTTATGAGCTCAATAAATGAATAATGAGTGCGTCTTTTCACAAAAGTACAACCTGTGTAGCTAAAGCAGGTGAAGACCCACAGGAAGCTGAAAATGCCTTTTTCATGTCCGAAGGCAACAAAGTAGCTGCAAGCTCAATGGGGTTTGCACCCACACTCTCCCCCTGCCTTCTCCTGACCTGGTTTGGGGACTGGGATGAGAGGGTGCAGCCATGAACTACATCTACCATTGCAACTGCACCACAAATAAATTTTGCAATGGGCTTTACAGTATGATTTTTTTTTTTTATTCTCAAAGGAGAATTTTAATTCTCTAGGGGTCATAATAGTATGAGAAAAGATATAGACCACTTCAAGGCATGTTTGGGAAATTATGGATAACGTCTTGTGCCGAGAGAGTATGTGTGTTTAGGGGTGAGGTAGGAGATGGCTATTAATAATAAACATAGAACATCCTGTTAGGTCCTCACTGTTAGAGACCTTACATGACACACCAAGGAGTTTAAACTTTATTCAAAAGACAATGGAGAGGTTGTGGATTGAAGGTTGGAATGGAAGAGGTTGTGGGGAAAGAGGAGAATGAGAAAGCAATGGAGCAGGCATCACAACAGGCCAGGTAAGGGGTAATGACGTGTGAACCAGAGTGGTGGCAGTGGCCATGGGAGAATGGAGGACTGAAGAGGAGGATGTGTTGAGGGTAAGGAAAAAGAGGATGCAAGGATGATATCAAGATTTAGAGCCTAGGAGACTAAGCTATAAATTACTATCAAAAATAGGGAACACAAATGAAAAGGTTTCATGAGGATGGTTATGAATTCAAGGTTGAACATACTGAGTTTGACTTGCTGGAGGGAAACACACATGCAGATATCAGGCAGGCAGTTGGAAAATAGGGCTTAGGAGCTTTGAAGAGGGCTCGGTGTGGAAGAAGTAGGTCCACGGGTTGCTCCAAGTCTGTCTGTTGAAGCCACAGAATAGATGTACTTGCTTGGGGAGTGCACAATAAAAAGAGAAGAGGCCCTGGACAGAGCTTTTGGGAACTGTACTGTAGGGGAAGGAAGGAATGGAGGGAGGGAAGGAAGAGGGAGGGCAGTCAGTGAAAAAAAGAGCAGTGGTTCTTAAACTCTAGAGGGTCAAAGAATCACCCAGAGACATTCATGAAGATTCCTAGACACCTCCCCAGAAAACCAGATTCAGTAGGAACATACGATCTAAAGAGAACACTCCCTTCATTATCTATTGATGCATGACAGATAACCCCCAAATTTCACATCTTAACACAGCAACATTTTTGATCTCATGGTTTCTGGATATCAAGAATCTGTGAGCAGCTCAGCTGGGTGGCTCGAGGCCTCTCGCAAGGCTGCAGTCAAGTTGTAAGCCAGAAATCTGAAGACTTATCTGGGCCTGAGGCTCTGATTCCAAGATGAGTGTCCTCATCAAGTGGCAGTCAGCTTCCCCTAGAGCAGGTGACCCAAGAGAGCAAGGCGGAGACCACAATATCTTTTATGACCCAGCCTCAGAAGTCACATTTGTCATTTCTGCAAAATCCTATTGGTTACATAGGTGAGTCCTATTTACTGTGAGAGGAGAGTTCACAGAAGTGACAGGAGACAAAATCAGGGTGGAGGGGCAACTTGGAGGCTGACTACCATATGTCCCTACCCTCCTGGAGTTATTTTGATGCAAGTAGCCCTCAAAGAAATACTGGATGGGAAAGAGTAAAGGTCAACAGAGGAAAGAAAATCAAACAGAAGGTGGACCTCAGTGCCAAATAGGACTGAGAAATCCACATAAGGTTGAGAAGAGGCCAGTGGATCTGGCCTCTGGTATATCAGTCTTGACCTTCTCAACTCGGAAGCAGCACTTCTAGAGGAACACAACTCTTTTTATGCAACTCATGGTGAGAAATGTATTTTACTTCATTGCCTGGTACACAATGCACTCGTATATAGAAACAAATGTTTCACGAATTAATACCTATTTCTACTGCATGAGAAGCACTGATATTTCTTATTGTAGTCTGGTCTATTTCTCTAAAAAAATGCTAGTCAAGACCCACTGAACTGATTTTGTTGGTCATTAAAGCATCTGACCTGAAGCTTGAAAAAGCAGTCTCAATAGGATTGGATAACAGTGAAGATGATGGTGATGACAAAAACAAATACATTTTGAGTATATACACTTTGCACTAAATGTAATACCATGAATTATCTTATTCATAACAACTCTATACTATAGTACCATTAGCATAATTTTAGATGAAAAAGTTTAGTACTTAAGTAGCTTTCTCAAGGCCATATGGTTAGGAGGTGGTACAACTGTAATTTATTTTAACCTAAACAATATGATTTTGGAACTTACACTTTAGAGCTGTGGGATCCAATATGGAGGCCGCTAGCCACATGTGTGTATTTTAATGTTAAATTTAATTAAAACTAAATAAAATTAAAGTTTCATGTATCAGTCACACTAGCCATATTTCAAGTGCTCAATAGCCACATGTGGTAGTAGCCTCCATATGTGACAGCAGAGATACAGAGTATTTCCCCCACTGCAGAAAGTTCCGTTGGACAGCGGTGCTCGAGAGCTAAACCACCAAGGGCCAACGTATTGGCAAGATGGGAGTCACCTGAGCATGGCTGTAAGGTGAGAGGAAGGAGTTGGAAAAAGAGAGAAGAGTCGAGATAGGGGATGCAGGTTGGAGCAGTGGCCTGGGGGAGGATGGAGGGGCAGGATCAGGGTACGGGGAAAGTTGGCTTTGGCAAGGGATGGGGACAATTTCTGCTCTGGGTCAGAAAGGAAGAGGAAAATGGGTGAAGGTCCAGAGGAAGGGGAAGGTGACGAAGCTTGCTTTGATAACACTTGATATTGTCTAAAACGTAGGGGCTGAGAACAGGAACAAAGAGTGAGCGGGCCAAGTTTGGGCATTGAGTCAAGTAAGAAAGATTGGAAATCATTGCTGCAGGAGGTGCATATACACATAGAGAATGATTGATGCTCACCCATGGGGGCTCAGCTGTGGTTAGATACTGAATTTTAGGTGCAGCCAACCATTTATTTCATTCATTCAACAAATACTTGCCAAGTGCCTACAACATGCCAGGCACCATGCCAGGCACTGGAGAAACATTAGTGAATGATAGTGACAAAAACAGGCAAGCCCATTCTCTCATGGAACTTACTGGTGGAGGTCTTTGTTAATCACAGAGCTGCCAAGAGTAGCCCTGCAATGGACACATACCACCAAGGAGAGGGGCTGGTGCTCTAAAGTGGCTATGAGAGGGCATGGCAGGGCATTTCATCTGGTCAGGAAGGTCAGGGAAGGCGTGCCTCAAACCAAGACTTGAAGAAGGAGCACCAATCCATACAGAAGGGAGAACGGCTCATAACTTTGCCCTGAACTGGGACCGTGCAGAGACCCAGGCAGGCAGGCAAAGGCACCTTTGTAAGGTTCCTGCGGACAGAAGTGTTTGCTGAGCACACAGACAAAGCCACCCATGGTTGTCGAGATTCTACTCCAGCCCTGTGTGTGGGTGGCTTTGAGTGAAAAGACACCATATGATATCCACAGTAGGATAAGCCTGCTGGATGTGGCGGCTGGAATTTTAGTGGGCTGAGGATTCCTACCCTGCTGATAACATCAGTAAAGAAGTCAATGCACAGGACTTCCCTGGTGGCACAGTGGTTAAGAATCCGCCTGCCAATGCAGGGGACACGGGTTCGAGCCCTGGTCTGGGAAGATCCCACATGCCGCGGAGCAACTAAGCCTGTGCACCACAACTACTGAGCCTGCGCTCTAGAGCCCGCGAGCCACAACTACTGAGCCTGCGTGCCACAACTACTGAAGCCCATGCGCCTAGAGCCTGTGCTCCACAACGAGGGAAGATACCACAATGAGAAGCCCGTGCACCGCAACGAAGAGTAGCCCCCACTTGCCGCAACTAGAGAAAGCCCGCGTGCAGCAGTGAAGACCCAACACAGCCAAAAATAAATAAATAAATAATTTTTTAAAATAAGAAGTCAATGCACAACATTATTACTGATACACTACATGCAGAGTCAGCACTCACAGCAAACCATCCATCATCAGACTTGTACTGTAGAGCTATCTCCCCTCACTTAGACCTTTCGGAAAAACAAATTTCCTTTGAAGTTAAAAATGCCAGGCTCAATTTTAGCAAAACAGAAAAAGATAAAACTTTTAAAACCCCACACATTTTTTAAAGTTTCAACAAAGCACATTCTTTAAAAAAATTTTAATATAATATCTATATTATGTTGAGGATGAAGAAGAAATTCCAAATTGGGTAAGTTATTAAGTGTGACTATTTTTGCAAATTTCCATTGGAAAAGCCTCTTCCTATGTTTAACTTTACAAATTATTTGTGATAAAATTTCAAAAATAAATAACGTTATGGCGCAGTTTCGTGTTCCTGTGTCAGTGCTGAGTGATCCAGTAACTGCATCCCGTTATCACACCGTGGAAGTGAACTCCCTTTCGGCTCTCAAAGTACTTATTTTAAGTCCTTCCTTCCTTCATAAGAATTGGTTGATTACCATCTCCTGCTTTTAATTGCATTAAGGTTACAAATGTGAAAAACATCAGAATGCTAAGATGAAGCAAAACTAGAAATGTTTAAAATCCTGTCCTGCTCTCTGGTCCACAGGTGTTTCTCTCTGACTATAATTATGTTGCACTTGCTCAGAAGGGCATACAGTGTAGAGGTTAGGGTGAGGGCCAGGGTTCTGATTCTGGCTCCACTGCTAGCTAGCTTCCTGATCTTCTGATTCTCTCTCTGTGCCCCAAGAAAAAACAGTCCTTACTTCACTTCATTGTGGTAGGGTTTACACATAAAGCACTTACAGCAACACTCCAATGCTCCAACTTAATATGGGTCAGCCCTCGTTTCTACACATATCTACTCTCATACACATGGAATATTTGCATGGCGGGTAAATGATTGTTTCCATGGGAACTTTCATATTTCCAGGTCCTTATCCCACTATCTTCTTCTTTTTTTTTTTTTAAAGAAGTTTATAAGCTACAAGTTTCATTCTTAGAACAGCATAAACATAAGTTTTTCATTCACTGCCGTGGGTGTTCCCATAAAAAATTTTTTTTCACTGTTTTGTGGGTCTGGTATTTTTAATGAGTTCATATCTCATAGGCACATGTACAGAGTGGCCTATTCTGTATTCTCAGATACTGTTGCTTTGGGGCATCGTATTCTTGTGCAGTAAGGAAGAAGTGGGGGTGGGGCGTGAAATAACTGAATTCCTGTGAAATTCTACTGCAAAGCTAAAATCTGAAACTTAATAATTTAACCTATCATCCAGCCATTGAAGAAAAAACCTTTTGACCGAATTATTATCTTTTTAGAAAAGGTAATTTCAAAGCAATACATTTTTTAATTATCTAGTGTCAGGTGTACAGCATCATAATTCGAAATCTGTATACACTACAAAGTGATCACATCCGTCACCATAAAATTGACCCCTTTCACCCCTTCTGCCCACCCCCTAACCCCCTTTCCCTCTGGTAACCACTGATCTGTTCTCTGTATCTATGAGTTTGTTCGTTTGTTTTGTTTTGCTTTGTTTTGGATACAACAGATGAGTGAAATCATATGGTATTTGTCTTTTTCCTTCTGACTTATTTCACTTAGCATGATACTCTCCAGGTCCATCCATGTTGTCACAAATGGCAAGATTTCATTCCTTTTCATGGCTGAGTAGTAGTCCATTGGGTATACATACCACGTTTTCTTTATCCATTCATCCATGGATGGACACTTAGGCTGCTTTCATATCTTGACTATTGTTAATAATGCCGCAATGAACATAGGAGTGCATATATGTTTTTGAATTATTGTTTTCATTTTCTTTGAATAAATCCCCAGAGTGGAATTGCTGGATTGTATGGTAGTTTTCTTAATTTTTTGAAGAATCTCTAAAATGTTTTCGATCGTGGCTGCACCAGTTTACATTCCCATCAACACATCCTCTCCAACACTTGCTATTTCTTGTCTTTTTGATACTAACCATTCTAACTAGTGTCTAGTGTGAGGCGATATCTCATTGTGGTTTTGATTTGCATGTCCATAATAATCAGTACTGATGAACATCTTTTCATGTGCTTATTGGCCATCTGTATGTTTTCTTTGGATATGTCTCTATTCAGTGTCTCTGCCCATTTTTTAATTGGATTGTTTCATTGTTGTTGAGTTTTATGAGTTCTTTATATATTTTGGATATTAACCCTTATCAGATACATGATTTGCAAACATTTTCTCCCATTTAGTAGGTTGTCTTTTTGTTTTGATAATTGTTTCCTTCACTGTGCAGAAGCTTTTTAGTTTGATGTAGTCCCATTTGTTTATTTTTACTGTTGTTTCTCTTGCCCTTGGAGTCCAGTCCACAGGAATATTGTTAAGACTGATGACAATGAGGTTACTGCCTATGTTTCCTACTAGGAATTTTACTGTTTTAGACCTACATTTAAGTCTTTAATTCAATTTGAGTTGATTTTTGTGTTTGGTGTAAGACAGTAGTCTAGTTTCATTCTTTTCCATGTGGCAATCCAGTTTTCTCAACACCACTTATCAAAGAGACTGTCCTTTCTCCATTGTATGTTCTTTGCACCTCTGTCATAAATTAATTGTTCTTATATGTGTGGGTTTACTTCAGGGCTATCAATTCTGTTCCACTCATCAGTGTGTCTGTTTTTTTGCCAGTATCATACTGTTTTGATTACTATAGCTTTGTAGTATAGCTTGAAATCAGGGAGCATGATACTTCCAGCTTTGTTCTTCTTTCTCAAGATTGTTTTGGCCATTCAGGATCTTTTCTGTTTCTGCACAAACTTTAGAATTATTTGTTCTAGTTTTGTGAAATATGCCATTGGAATTTTGATAGGGATTGCATTGAATCTATAGATTGCTTTGGGTAGTATGGACATTTTAACAATATTAATTCTTCCAATCCATGAGCACAGTGTATCTTTCCATTCATTTGTGTCTTCTTAAATTTCTTTCATCAGTGTCTCATAGTTTTCAGTGTACAGGTATTTCACCTCCTTGGTTAAATTTCTTCCTAGGTATTTTATCCTTATTGCTACAATTTTAAATGGGGTTTTCTTAAATTATCTTTCTGATAGAAATGCCACAGATTTCTCTATATTGATTTTGTATCCTGAAACTTAGCTGAATTCATTTATTAGTTCAAAGAGTTTTTTGGTAGAATCTTTAGGGTTTTCTATATATAGCATCATATCATCTGCAAATAATGATAGTTCTGCTTCTTCCTTTCTGATTTGGATGACTTTTATTTATTTTTCTTGCCTAACTGCTGTGGCTAGGACTTTCAACACTATGTTGAATAAAATTGGTAGAGTGGACATCCATCCTTGTCTTGTTCCTGATCTTAGAGGAAAAGCTTTCAGCTTTTTCATCATTGAATATGATGTTATCTCTCGGTTTGTCATATATGGCCTTTGTTTGTTGAGGTACGTTCCCTCCATACACATTTTGTTGAGAGTTTTTATCATAAACAGATGTTATGATTTTATCAAATACTTTTTCTGCATCTATTGAGATGATCGTATAATTTTTATCTCTCATTTTATTAATGTGGTGTATCATGTTGATCGATTTGCAGATGTTGAATCACCCTTGTATCTCTGGAAGAAATCCCACTTGATCATGGGGTGTATGATCCTTTTAATGTATTATTGAATTTGGTTTCCTAATATTTTGTTGAGGATTTTTCCATCTATACTTATCAAGGATATTGGCCTGTAATTTTTGTGTGTGTGTGTGATGCCCTTAACTGGTTTTGGTATCAAGGTAATGCTGGCCTTATAAAGTGAGTGTGGAAGCATTCCCTCCTCTTTGATTTTTTTTTGGAAGAGTTTGAGAAGGATAAGTATTAAATCTTTGAATGTTTGGAAAAATTCACCAGGGAAGCTGTCTGGTCCCGGAATTTTGTTTGTTGGGAGGTTTCTGACTACTGTAATCAGTCTTCAGGTTTTATATTTCTTCATGATTCAATCTTGGTAGATTGCATGTTTCTAGGAATTGGTCCCTTTTTTTCTATGCTGTCCAATTTTTTGGTGTATAATTGTTCACAGTATTCTCTTATGATCCTTTGTATTTCTGCAGTAGCAACTGCAATTTCTCCTCTTTCATTTCTGATTTTATTTATTTGAGCCCTTTCTCTTTTTTCTTGGTTAGTCTAACAAAAGGCTTTTCAATATTTTTTATCTTCTATTTTCTATTTTTTTTAATCTTCTCAAAGAACCAGATCTTAGTTTCACTGATCTCTTGTCTCTTTAGTATTTATTTCATTTATTTCTGCTCTGATCTGCTCCTTCCTTCTACTGACTTTGGGCTTCATTTGTTCTTCCTTTTCCAGTTACTTTAGGTGTAAAGTTAGATTGTTTATTTGAGAGGTTTTTTTGTTTGTTTGTTTGTTTCTTGAGGTAGGCCTGTAATGCTATGTACTTCTCTCTTCAACTGCTTTTGTTGCATTCCATAGATTTTGGTACATTGTATCTCTGTTTTCATTCGTCTCCAGGTATTTTTCAATTTCTCCTTTGATTTCTTCAATGACTCACTGGTTGTTTAATCTCTACATTTTTGTGGTTTTTCCAGTTTTCTTCTTGTAATTGATTTCTAGTTTCATAGTGGTCATTGTGGTCAGACTAATTATTAACTAATTATTATAATTTTAGTTAATTTTACTACTTTTGTCTTTCAACCTTTATACCTGCTTTATAAGTGGTTGATCTACTATCTTTCCTGTATATTTACCTTTCTAGTGAGATTTTTACTTTTGTATGTTTTCTTATTATTTATTAGTGCCTTTTCTTTCCAGCTTAGAGAATTTCCTTTAACATTTCTTGTAGGGCCAGTTTAGTGGTGATGAACACCTTTAGCATTTGCTTATCTGGAAAACTCTTAATCTCTTCTTCAATTCTGAATGATAACCTTGTCAGGTTGAGAATTCTTGGCTGGAAAGTTTTTCTTTTCAGCACCTTGATTATGTCATGCCACTCCCTTCTGGCCCATAAAATTTCTGTTGAAAATTCTACTAACAGCTTTATGGGGTTTCCCTTATACATTCTAAGTTGTTTTTCTCTTGCTGCCTTTAAGATTCTCTCTTTACCTTTAACTTTTACCATTTTAACTATAATGTATCTTGGTGTGGTTCTCTTTGGGCTCATCTTACTTGGAACTCTCTGGACTTCCTGGACCTGGATATCTATTTCATTCCCTAGATTAGGGAAGGTTTCAACCATTATTTCTTCAAATTATTTTTCTGGCCCTTCCTCTCTGTCTTCTCTTTCTGAGATCACTCTAATGCAAATGTTATTCCACCTGATGTTGGACCCGAGGTACTCAAGTATCTTCACTTTCTAAAATTCTTTTTCATTTTCCTGCTCTGGGTGATTTTCATTGCTTTGTCTTCCAGCTCATTGATTCATCCTTCTACTTCATCTGGTCAGCTGTTGAACCCCTCAAGTATAGTTTTCAGTTCAGTTATAACTTCTGTTTGGTACTTTCTTATATTTTCTATTGCTTTGTTGAAGTTCTTGCTGTGTTCATTCATTATTCTTCCAAGTTTGGTGGGCATTTTTATGATCATTACTTTGAACTATTTATCAGGTAGGTTGCTTATCTTCATTTCATTAATGTCTTTTGCTGGGGATTTGTCTTGTTCTTTGGTTTGGAACGTATTCCTCTGCCTCCTCATTTTGTCTGACTACCTGTGTTTGTCTACATGTATCAGGCAAAACACCTACTTCTCACAGTCTTGAAGGAGTGTTCTTATGTAGGAGATGACCCTTGGGGCCCAGAAGCACAGTCTTCCCTGAACACCAGAGCCAGGTGCTCAAGGGGAGGCCCTCGTGTGGGCTGCATGCACACACCAGCTGTGGTGGGGTCTCAGCTGCTGTGTGGAAAAGGCAGGGCCCTGGGGTGCTCACCTGACTTGGTTGCAGCATGGCCACTGCCTGGGGAAGGCAGGACACAGTGCATTCGCCCAGCCCAGTTGTGGCGCAGCTGCTGCGCAGGGTGGGCAAGGCCCTCACCCAGCTGGGTTGTATTGTGGAGTGGGTGGAGCATGCCCTCCGGTGCTATCAGGCTAGAGGGAGGGTGCCAAAAATGGCATTCACCAGCTCTTCACCAGCAAGTTAGGATGAGATTGTAACAAAGGTGCCCAATAGCACTTCCATCCCCAAGAAAGTACCAGCAGGTTCCTAGCTCTCTGGCAGCTACTGTAAAATCAGTAAGTGGGTCTCCCTCACTTATGGTCTAGGTGCTCTTTGCCATTTTTGCCCTTTCTGCTGCTTTTGCCCTGGATCTCACTGCAAATGGGTCTGCATGTAAGCCCTTTAAGAATGGGTTCACTGTTCCCTATAGTTTTATGGTTCTCCTGGACTTAATCCCCACTGATTTGTGGGGCTCGTCTTTTCAGTGTTGGACCCAAAGGTCAGGGTGCCTCACATGGGGCTCAATCCCTTCACTCCTTGAGGGAAAGTTCTATATCTTTGGGATCCCTCCCAACTGTGGGTCACTGCTTCTGGGGTGGGGACCTGGGTGAGACACTCTGCTTCTCTGTCTCAATGCATCTTTTTTATCTTTTGCTGTCAAGGCACTGTTTATCTAGTTCTCAGGTCCTTTTCAAAGGAAAATCATCCATATGTTGCTGTAAGTTTGTTGTGTCCATGGGAGGAGTTGAGTTCAGGGTCTTCCTATGCCGCCATCTTAAACCCTTCTACTCAAAGCAATAAATTTACATAAAATAAAAATTACCTAGACATTGAAAGCTTTCACTTGCAACATGAATGTTGAGGAACCTCAATTATCTAGAGTAGTGTTGTCCAATAGAAATACACCGTGATATATACTTACATATATATAATTTTAAATTGACTAATAGCCACATTAAAACAAATAACATGTGAAATTAACTTTGATAATATGTTTTATTTAGTCCACTGTGTTTAAAATGCCATCTCAACAAGTGACCAATATTATAAAAAGTGTTGAGATATTTAACTTTTTTTTATAGTAAGTTTTTAAAATCAGTGTGTATTTTATACTTATAACACATGACAATTGGAACTACCCATGTTCAAATGCTCATACCCCTGTGTGGCTGCCAGCTGCTATATTGGATGGAGAAACTCTAGTTTATTTCTCCACTTTGGCCCATCCAAGAACTAGTTGCTTTGTGCCAAGAGATCAAATTTGAAGTCACTACCACTAACAGTCATTCTGAGTAAGGGCCCACTAACAGTCATTCTGAGTAAGGGCCCAAAACACATGTCTATTCCATAAGTCAATTCAGATTGTGAGGTTAGAGCACATTTTGCCATATTTTCCAAGTCTCCAACAAATGCAGAAAAGAGGCCCATGTCCTCATTTGGCAGAAGGTCTAAATTCTGAGGCCTCCAGTGAAATACACTGAGGATTTTTCTGCCAAATAAAAAGGAGGCTGATTGTTCCTAGTATCAAGGGAATGCTTGGCAGCTGAACATTTACAAAACATCTCTTTCATCTGCCTGATGGAAGAGCTGACATAGGCTTCCCAGCTAGTCATTCTCCCAGGGATCTTGATCAGATGCTAACAATGCAGGTGAGAGCACCTGTCCTGCTTGGGCAGCTGTGCTCTAAGCAGGAGCCTCGTCACCAGGTCCCTCAAAAGATAAGGTTTCTCTTCCCAGTTTCATCAGCCTCTTCCAGACATTCTGTTTGCTGCTCTGTGCCGTAGTCACTTTTATTACAGCTTCTTTCACCTGATTTCCAAAATCACTGTTTTCAAGGTCACCTAGACTGAGACCTCTTGTCACTGCCACTCGCCATCTTCCCAGGCCCCTGGGGTAGAAACCCTCTTTCTCCAGATCGAGTCCACCTTCAGGTCATGGTTCCTTGACTTCTGCAGTGTACCTTGAATCCATCCCTCCCTCTCCCCTTGCCAATGTCTGGGTTTACACTCACTTCCTTCTTGCTTGCCCCAATTATTGAACCAATTCCTTAACTGGCCCCCTTTCTCCAATTTCCCTCCCCATGCTCCTCATCTCAATTTATCCTCTACCTTGCTGCCAGGGTGAGCTTTCTAAAATAGAAACTAAATCGGGTCACTTTTTGGTTTCAAGACTTTTATTGACTCACTGTTGTCTACATAGTGGATTTTAACCCTTTTTTATAAGCAGAGGAAGCCCCAACTTTTTTCAATAACGTGTTACCAAGAACCCCAGGATAGAAAACAGATAAAATCTGAGCTGCTCTGAGCTGCTCTGGGTGAAGCAGGGACAGACGCCTCAGAGGCTGCCCTAAAGTCCTCTAGCCCCACCTCCTCTGGGCTCCCGGCAGCTTCAAGGAATCCTGAAGCACTTCTGGACACAGCTGGAACCCTACTGCCCAGTGGGAAGCCTGTGCTCCTTGGCCTAGCATTCAGGGCCCAGTGGAATCTGGGTCCAGCCCACCTTTTTGGTGCCATCACCCGTCACTGCACTGCACACATACCCCAAGTCCCCGCTACACAAACCACACATGACCCCACATGCCAGGCATTTCTGAGGCTTCACACTGTGGCCACACAGTGTCCTCTGCCGGGTGTGTCCTCCTGCTCCTCCCTGTATGGCGAGATCCTAGTTGCCTTCCCAGGTTTAGCACCATCATTCTATGTGAACTCTTCCCTTATGAACAACGTGGATGAACTTCCGTTATAAACTAATCCCTCCCTCCTCTAGGAAGACTGCTGAATTTACTGTCTAACCACTTACCACATCTGTTACCTGGACGTGTTTCTCCTAGCAATATTGTGGGCAAAGGCCTTTGATTATCTTTCTAATCCTGGCCCAGATTTCAATAAATGTTTGTGGCATCATGAAGTTAAGACTGTGTCCCCTCTATCATCAACAGAGGTGAGTGAGCTATTCTCAATTCCATGAGGAATTCTGAGAACCTTCAGGGCAAGAAAGAGGCCAAAGAGCCCTGAATTGGGAATCTGGCTTGCTCCACACTATGTCTTTCTTTCTTTCTTTCTCTCTCTCTCTTTCTTTCTTCCCTTCTTCCTTTCTTCCTTCCTTCCTTTCTTTCTTCCTCTCTTTCTTTCTTTCTTTATAATTGAAGTATAGTTGATTTACAATGTTGTGTTAATTTCTGCTGTACAGCAAAGTGATTCAGTTACGTACATATATACATTCTTTTTTCAAAAAATATTCTTTTCCATTATGGCTTATCATAGGATACTGAATATAGTTCTCTGTACTATACAGTAGGACCTTGTTGTTTTCCCATTCCATATGTAATAGCTTACATCTGCCAAACTAGGTCTTTAAATTCAGCCCTACGCTGCTATGGTTTTAATGCTCTTGGAATAATGATACTGATCACTCTAGTGACTAATTTTTATAAGGCAGCAACCACATGCCAAGCACTGCTGTAAGCATTTTTCAGGGATTAACTCATTTTTGTTTTGCAGAATGAAGGCTGCAGGAGTTACTAAATTGAACTCCTCTTTCTAGTTGCACTGGGGACTGAATGAGATCTTACAGATCATCTCCTGCAGCAATGAAGAAACCACCAGAGTCACCAGACAGAGAATAAGATGACCACTTCAGGTGATTCAGCAGGTGGCAGAGCTGCCTGGTGGCAGGTCTCCTGGCTCTTGGGTGGCTCTACTTTCGCCCACACAGCACTGCTTCTCTGTAACAGGAAATGGCCTGATACCAGCCAGAGCCACATGTAGATGTACAAAATGTTTTACAAAGCTTCCGCAAAGGCATATGACATTCAGGTATCAGCACAACTCAGTTCATGCCCCAATATTTCCTCACTTAAATGATTCCATTTCAAATTTGATTTATTTGATGTAAAAGTTGCCTCCTAGTAAAAATTACAATCACTAAATAATTTCTCTAACAATGGTATGAGTTGCACCAATAGAAACCTAGGGTAGAAACAACCTCCTGTTCTCAGCTATAGACGTGCTAATGACTGCATGTGAGATCCCATCCAGGCAGAGTGGGCTCCTGGGGAGGCCTCAGTCACTCTGGTTAAGGCTGCTACCACATGGCTTCAAGGACATGGCTGTCATGACCCTCGGATATATACTGATCATAATTTTTTGTAAAGCATGTCATCTTAGTCAGCTGAGGCTGCTCTAACAAAACACCATAGACTGGGTGGCTTAAACAACAGACATTTATTTCTCACAGTTCTGCAGGCTGGGAAGTGCTAGGTGAAAATGCAAGCACATTCAGTTCTTGGTGACGGCCCGCTTCCGGGCTTACAAACAGCCACCTTCTGTTTGGGATCTCACATGGCAGAGAGCAGAAGTTCTGGTCCCTTCCTCTAATCCCATCATGGAGGCCCCACCTTCATGACCTCATCTAAACCTAATCACCTCCCAAAGGTCCCACCTCCAAATACCATCACACTGGGGTTTAGGGCTTCAACATACGAATTGGGAAGAACACAAACTTTCGGTCCGTAACACATGTCTCAATTCAAAGTACATTTCCTGAAAGGCAGCATGATATGGAAAGACAAGTGAACCTGAAGTCAAAACTTCCACCATTGACCAACTGATCTTTGGGGGAATCAGTTAATATGGCCAAGCCTCAGATTTGTCTTAAGGAAATGTTATCAGTTCTACTGGCCCTGGCTAGCTGGGTCACTGTGAAACTTCAAGGAGATGTGGGTGAAGAAGACTGGGATCAGTAAATACTTAATTTTCTTCTTTAAGGATTGACCATATTTGGAGAATGTTATCCAGAACTGTTTCCTCATTACATCTCAGAGAAAGGAAGTGACTTAGCCATGATCCACAGTCCAGGAAGAACACAACAGAACCGGGGCATCGTCCCTCCCTAGCACTCTATCCTTTACCTAAACTGTTTTAGGATAACATTAATTCCATTCTTCTTCTCTAGGAATGTGTAGAAACTTTTGTAAACCCATATATTAAACCTTACAATTTGTAATTGAAGGCTAGAAGGACATCAAAATAATGTTTATTGAATGCATTAAGGCACTAAGCTCTTGATACATAGTTTCATCCGACCCTCAGGGCAGCCCAACAGTGCTATTGTCACGGCCCCTCTTCCAGTCCACTGTTCCAGAATTTGAGGGTCAGGAGAGTTAAGTAACTAGCCCAAGACCACACAAGTGGAAAGTGGCAGAGGAGATTCAAACTCAAGTTTGCATGACCAAATTCAGTGCTTTTCCCATTAGCCCTGGGTGCCTCAACAAGAAAAAATAATCTCACAAAACTGGAGAAAAAGGAAAACAACAATAACAATGTGATTTCGGCATGCTGTCCACTGATGTTATTTCAGAAATGTGCACTTAACATTCATATTTTGAAGCAGTAATTGCCATATTAGGAGAAAACAAATTAGTTGTTTATTCTTTCTCTCTCTCTCTCTTCTAAAAGTTTAAAAAGTATACTTTGGGCTTGCTAACTTAAAAGGGCAGAAGGATGGTGCAGTGAATTAACGTGCTTCCATGGCCGCTTCATTTGCATACACTGCAGAGGCGCAGAGAATGGAGGGACCCCTGACTAAAGGACTTGCCCGCCGCATTCCATTCTGGGGGTAATGCCTTCACCTGTCTACTTTTAAAATTCTGCTACTTTAAGGTATACAAATGCGAGTTCAAATTCCTGCCTGAAACACCAGTGGGGGTTCACTACACACCCTCAGCTTTAAGGGTCACCCTGTCTTTCTACAGTCCCTCCCCCCTCCCCCTCCCCCTCTCCTCCCCTCCCCCCCTCTCCTCCCCTCCTCCCTCTCCTCCCCCCTTCCCCTCCCCTCCTCCCCCCTCCTCTCACCGCGCGGGGTGCTAGGAAGGCTGGGGTGGGCGAGGGCCGAGGGCCGAGGGCTGCGGCAACCGGGGGGCGGAGGCGCATTGTGAAGTGGCCAGAGCGTCACAGGCGGCCCGGACCCCCGGGATCCGAGGGCGGGGCGGGTCTCCGCAGCGCCCCCCGTGAGGTCCAGGGACCCTGGCTCAGACGCTGGGCGCGCGGGGAGGGAGCATGGAGGGCTTCGGCCGCTTCTCCCCGTGGCCTCACTCGGACCTCTGGGAGGCCCCGCCGCCCCGCAAGGAGCGCGCATCCTCGGCGCGGCTGGGCGGGTCAGGGCCGCAGAGCGAGCAGGGCCTGTGCTCCCGGCCCGGGACTCCCCGCGAGCGGAGCGAGGCCTCGGCGCCCTGGCCGCACCTGCGCTGCTCGCCCACCCCGCGGCCCCGCCGGCGCCGGTACCCGGACTTTCGGCCTGAAAGCCGCAGCCTGACCGACGTGGCCCGGAGGCCCCCGGACCACGCCAGGAAGCACCGGCCCCGCAGCCGGCGCCTGGAAGACGCCTGGGGGGAGGCGGGTACCAAGCCCCTGGAGCAGGGAGGCAGGCCGCCTAGCCCGGCCTGGCAGCAGCAGCCCCAGCTGCCACCGCAACAGCCTCAGCCCTGCCAGCACTACCCTCCGGCCCGGGGAGATTCGCCCCCACCTTACCCGCAGGGAGCTTACACTCCCCCGAGTGGAACTTTCGGGGTAGAAAAGGTGCAGAGCGGAGACCAGTGGGCAGTGCCGGCCTGCAGAGGTCTCGGTCGCTGGTCCCTTTCCTCGGTTCACACAAAGAAGTGTTCTGTGCCCTCCAGAGAGTTCAGGACGCAGTCAGGTTGCGTGTACCTCCAGAAAAGATACCGTAATGATCCGGTGGAGTCCTTAGCCAGCCAGTACTCCCAGCCCTCGCTCTCCAGCAAGGCGATGCAGAACCAGCACACCCAGATCCTCAAGAACAAGCTGGAAGAGGCAGTAATGTCCTCCAGGGACCGGAAGATTGTGGCCCTGGTGCTGACCTGGCTCAAGAAGGCCCAGAGGATGCGGGAGCTGCAGCAGCAGGCGGCCCTAGCCTGGGAGGAGCTGAAGCGCTCGGACCAGAAGGTCCAGTTGACTCTAGAGACAGAGCGCAAGCTGCTGCTGCAGCAGAGCCAGGAGCAGTGGCAGCAGGAGAAGGAGCAGTGTGTCCGACGGCGGGACCGGCAAGCGACGAACACGAGCCGGCAGGAGCGCAGGTGGAAGGCGCAGCTAGGGGACCAAGAGAACCAGCGCCAGGAGAAGCTGGAGGGGGCCCCCTCTGAGACCGAGGCCAAGCGCGGGACGCAGTACCAGGTGCAGCGCCTGCAGGAGCACGAGAGGATGATGCAGGACCTGCGGGAGCAGAACAGCCTGCAGCTGCAGAAGAGGCTGAAGCAGGTCTGTCTAAAGAGGCATGTGCACACCACCGAGGGCCAGAAGAAGATCCAGGAGACCCGTCTTAGCTCCCTAGTCAATTACCAGGCCCAGAAGGTCCTCAGGGACTGCCAGGCCAAGGCTGAGGAGCTCCTTAGGAAGCTGTCCCTGGAACAGAGTTCCCAGTGGTCCCAAGAGATCCCCCAGGGCCTGATTAAGGAGCATCACCGGGAGCCGAAGGAGAAGGTCAAGAAGGAGGAGGAGCAGTGCCAGCAGGTCAAGGGGTGCGCAGAAGAGTCCGGGGAGCAGAGGAAGGGGCACGAGCGGCTGCCCGTGGAGCTCGCGGACCAGAAGACCCTGCAGACCAGGAGTAACGTCCACAGGAATATCAGCGACAAGGTGCAGCAGATTCGGGAGCTCAACATCCTGCGGGAGAGGAATCATCACATCCTGAAGCTGAAAGCCGAGAAGGAGGAAAAGTGCCACATCGAGCGCATTAAGGAAGCCATTAGGAAAAAGGAGCGGAAGATGGAGCAGATCTCGCGAGAGAAAGATGCACCCTTCGGTGAATTCCAAAAGATCTCCAGGGCCTCCAGGGCAGACAACGTGAGAAAGTTTGCCAACAACTTCTTTGATCCGATAGGGCGGGAGGCCCAGGTTCCAGCTGGGCAGCAGAGAGGAGGCCACTGAGAACCTGACGACAAATAGCTTACAGCCCACGCGGCTAGAAAGAGATGTGGCAATGTGATTCGTTTTATAATCTGATTATAATTGAGCATTCATTTTTTAAAAGTGTATAAAATAGCTGCAATTTCGTCTGATGAACTAGTTTATTAATTCATTTGGATGGTTGAGAGGGTTGGGGTAGAAATTTGGAAATTTTAAGAAAATTACTTGCCTTTGTACATTTGGATTTAAGTAGAAAATATTCATTTAGTTCTCAAGTAATCTTAGAAGCATATGTCAGACACATCTTTGAGGAACCAAAGAAAAATCTACAGTGGGGAATACAGTTCTGTGTCATGAGGTAAGTCTTTCCCTGTCCAGAACTTACGAAAGTGTGAAGTGTGATGTACCTGTCATAAGAAATCTGCAAGAAAAATCTGCACAAAAAGAGTGTGTGGGGGTAGGGGTGGGAGGAATTTCTGTAAACAAGTATATTTGGGAACACAGCATACTACAGCCCCTCTTGGGATTTCATAATGCATGTGAAATTTTTAAAGGCTCTGCAAAGTCTGGCAGTAAAGACACATTTGATTAACCTAGTGTTTTTCACAAACCACGGAACTCTTTTTTTTCTTGGATCTTTCCATGGGATTGATGTTCTGTGAAATATTTTTGGAAACAGCTCTCTGTAGATCCTCCCAGGCTGCACTTCTTTGGCCTTCCCTTCCTGTGTTAATAGGAAATATTTATAATTCCTTTAGCACTACTGATTGACTGCACCACCACAGACATGCTGTCCAAAAGCTCACTGGAATCTTTTGGTCCAATTCTTCCCCCCCCCCCCCCCTTTTGGTCAGTCTCATCCAGTCTTTTGGAACGAAATTCTATTAGAATCCTTCTCTTCCCCTCTGTTTCTCCTCTGTCTCTTCTGAAGGAGGTATGTGATGTCATTCTGTCTACCCACATTGTGTCTAATTAAACTAACCAGTCTGAATGAATGGCTAAGCATGATTCAGGAACACGACATTTAAAAAATAAGGAGGGGCTTCCCTGGTGGCGCAGTGGTTGAGAATCTGCCTGCTAATGCAGGGGACACGGGTTCGAGCCCTGGTCTGGGAAGATCCCACATGCCACGGAGCAGCTGGGCCCGTGAGCCACAATTGCTGAGCCTGCGCGTCTGGAGCCTGTGCCCCGCGACGGGAGGGGCCGCGATAGAGAAAGGCCCGCGCACCGCGATGAAGAGCGGTCCCCGCACCGCGATGAAGAGTGGCCCCCGCTTGCCGCAACTGGAGAAAGCCCTCGCACGAACCGAAGACCCAACACAGCCAAAAATAAATAAATAAATAAATAAATAAATAAATAAGAAAATCCTTAAAAAAAAAAAAAAAAAAAATAAGGAGCCAGAAGCTAAGTAGAATTTAACCCATCACATCTCAAAGTCTCCATTGAAAAATTCTAAAGGTGTTCTTTAAATGCCCCTAATGTAACATTTGTCTTTCAAAAAAAAAAAAAAAAAAAAAGAGGAGAGAGTAAGCCCCACTGGAAGATTTGTGTCTTCTTAGTGTTTTTGAAGTGACATGAAAGGTGACCTGGCAAGGGGTTTTGTTCAAAGGTCAGTGTGAGATCCATATTCTCATCTTACATAATGGAAACTGGGCCCACTTCCCTGCCGTAGTTCCCCTCTGTCTGCTGTCCCCAAAGAGGCCTACTCAGGCCCTCACTCCTTTGCTCAAAAGTAGAAAGGCCCATACATCTTGGCTCAATTTCTAATCTTATTATTTTCTTCTCTTCACCCAAGCTAATGCTGTTCCAGCCAAATGCTGTGTACATTCCCAGCATTCTAGGAAAGTGCTTAAAATATCTCAGACAGACGTCCCATGAATCTAACTCTTCCTCTTGACATAGGTATGTGACTTTGGGGAAGTTGCCTTCCTGGGCCTCAGTTTCCTCATCTGTAAAATAGAATTGTATTTCGTACTTCAAAGGGGTGTTGTGAGGGATGATTAAAATAATCTAAGGTGCCTGGCATAGTGTCCAGAACCTAATACACACACAGTAATTAAATATTGCAGTTGTTATTATATTACTGACTTTCCATTTTTGTCAATTCCATTCTCCCTATCTAATTGCTATCTCACCAGCTGCCTCCTCCCATCATACCCACGTCTGATTTCTCTGAGGTTAGCTCACATCCTGCCTCTTGTATGAAATGTGGGACCTCCGTGGCTGCTCTGTCTCAACATCAGCCTCCTTTGACAAGCTGCTCACTTTATGGCTTAGTGAGCACTTAGAAATTGCTGCTTTGTTGGCATATCCGTTTTGCAATCCCCATCTTGGCTTCCAAGCTGGACTGCATGCTACTTAAGGCTAGGGTCATTATACCCATGCTTAACATGGTGGTCAATATAAAGTCAAAAGCCATTAAGCACAATATTTTGACCCTACCTCCATATCCCATGCCTTTACCCTACTAATGTTCTTTGCTCTTTACTCCAAGAAATAAATACAGACTTTCATTCTTTTATCCAATTCTTTATGAATATTACTGGTAGAAATAATCAATACAGAATAAAACTGACAGAAGATGAAGTACATTTACTTTCCCCTATTTCTCCCTTAAAAAAAAAAATTCTATATATACATATATATCCCCAGTATAAATATATATATTTTTTGACCCCAACCATTACCCATGCCCCCAAAGACCCAGTGGGGAGCCTAGACTTTTACCCTCACCAGGATGTAATAAGGAGCTCCCCACCCTGGCAGAGTCAGTTGAGACCACCTGGGGAGCCTAGCCTTTCAACCACTACTGACACCACCACCACCACCACGATGCAGTAACAGGGCACCCCTCTCTCTCCCTACTGAGTGGTATCAGATAAAGCCTAGTGGAGAGGAGTTTTATCACCCTCCATCAGTAACACCCCTCTGGTGTCAATAGATGTCATGTGGGGAGCAGTAATGAGGCACTCTTAGACCTCCCAGCCAGGGAGGTATCACTGGAGGCCTAGAGGGGAGCCAACATCCCCACCTCCACCCAGCAGTGGTGGAGAGAGCCCCCTCCCCCCCACTCAGGTGGCAATGGAGGCTGAGTGGGGAGCTGGACTTATATCCCTGCCTGGCAATAATAAGGCCTCAACCTTCTTCCCTTTCTAGAACAGTGTGAGAGAATGCCAGATAAAACAGCAGATCCAGTCCTGCAATACTCAAAATGTCCAGGTTTCAATTCAAAATCACACTTCGTGTCAAGAACCAAGAATATCTCGAACTGAATGAAAAAGACAATAGGTGTCAATGTGAGGATGACAAATGTTAGAAATATCTAAAGATCTTAAAGAAGCCATGATAAAAATGCTTCAACAAGCAATTATGAACACACTTGAAACAAGCAAAATATAAAATTGTCTTGGCAAATAGAAAGCCTCAAAAAAAAAATACGAGATATAAAGAAGAACCAAATGTAAATTTTAGAACTGGAAAACACATTAACAAAAATAAAAAGCTCAGTGGATGAGCTAAACAGCAGAATGGAGGGGACAGAAGAATCAGTGAACTGTAAGACAGAACAATAAAAATTACCAACTCTGAGAAATAGAAAATTACCAAAAAAAAAAAAAAAAAAAAAAATAGCAGAGCCTCATGGACCTGTGGGACTATAACAGAAGTTCTAACAGTCATGGCATGTCCCCAGAGGAGAGAAGTAAGAAGGTAGGGCTGAAAAAGTGCTCAAGGTAATAATGGCTGAAAACTTTTCAAATTTGGTAAAGAGCTAACCCTACATATTCAAGAAGTTGAGTGAACCCCCCCAAAAGAGTAAACCCATAGAAATCCATAAGACATATCATAGTCAAACTTCTAAAACTGAAGAAAAGAAAAAAATTCTTGATCAGAGAATGAGAAAATAAGCCACAGACTGGGAGAAAACATTTGCAAAAGAGTGGCTATATTAATATGAGACAAAGTGCACTTCAGAGCAAAAATTACCATAGACAGGACCATCATAAACTTACAAGAGAGTCAATCCACTGAGAAGACATAGTTCTAAACATCTATGTATAAACAACAGAATTACAAAATATATGAAGCAAAAACCAATAGAACTAGAAAAAGGAATAAAATCACAGTTGCAGCTGGAGACTTGAACACCCTTCTCTCAACAATTGATAGGACTTCTAAAAAGAAAATCAACAAAGATACAGAAAAACTTAACACCATCAACTAACAGGATCTAATCAACAGTTACAGAAAACCCCAGCCAGCAGCAGCAGAACACACATTCTTTTCCAGCACTCATGGAACAAATAGCAAGAGAGATCATATCCTGGTCCAGAAAATAAACTCAGGACATTTAAATTATTGAAATCATACAAAATGTGTTCTCTGACCACAAAAGCATCAAACTAGAAAACAATTACAATGATACCAGGAAAATCTCCAACAGTTAGAAATTAATCAGAACTCTTCTAAACAATCCCTAAGTCAACGTCTCAAAGGAAAATTTTTAAAATACATTGAATTTAATTAAAATAAAATGTCAGATTTGTGGGACACAGCAAAAGCAGTGCTGAGAGGGAAATTTATAGAATTAAGTACATTTAAAAAGGCAAAAATCTCAAATCAGTAATCTAAGCTCTCACCTTAGAATAACCTAGAAATAGAGCAAAATTAAACCCAAAGCAAACAAAGAAAATCGAAGAACAGAAATCAATTCAAATAAAATTGAAAAATTCTCTGAAAAATTCAATAAAATAGACAAACCGCTAACAAGACTGATAAAGAAAAAAGAGAAGACACAAATTACCAATATCATGAATGAAACAGCAATATCACTACAGACCCTGAAGACATCAAAAGGATAATAAGGGAATGCTATGAGCAACTTTACACAAAGTTTGACAACTTAGATAAATGGACCAATTCCTCCAAAAACACAAACTACCACAACTCACCCAATATGAAATAGATCATTTGAATAGCCCATAATCACTAATGAAATTAAATTCATAATTTTAAAACTCTCCCCCCAAAATCTCCTGGCTAAATGGTAACACTCAAGAATTTCACAAATGCTTAGACAAGAAATAACACCAATTCTACACAACCTCTTCCAACAAAATGGAAGAGAAGGGAACGCTTCCCAGTTTATTTCATGAAGTTAGTGTTACCACAATACCAAAACAAAGACAGCGTGAAACAAACAAAACCTGCAGAATAATGTCACTCATGAATATAGATGTAAAAATCCTTAACAAAACGTTAGCAAATTGCATTCAACAGTATATAAAAAGAATTATGCACTACAACAAAGTTGGATTTATTCCAAGACTGCAAGGCTGATTCAGTACTTGAAAATCAATCACCATATTAATAATCCAGCACATTAGCAAATTGAAGAAAAGCACATGAACATATAAATCAATACAGAAACAGCATCTGACAAAATTCAACACCCATTCATGAATAATACTTTCAGAAAAATAAAAATAAAGGGGAACTTCCTCAACTTGATAAAGAGCATCTACAAAAAAATCTACAGCAAGCATTACACCTAAGTGAAAGACTACATGCTTTCTCCCAAGATCGGGAACAAGGCAAGCGTGTCCATTCTCACTGCTCTTATTCAACATCATGCTGGAAAGCAAGAAAAGAAAATAAAAAGCATAAGATTGGAAAAGAAGAAACAAAACGATCCTTATTCATAGATGACATGATGGTTTATATAGAAAATCCAAAGGAATCTATGTAAATCTTCTAATAAGTGAGTTTAGCAAGATCACAGAATACCAGAGCAGCATACAAAAATCAATCAGATTTCTATATATTATCAATGAACACATGGTCACTGAAATTTAAAAATACACTACCATTTACAATAACTCAGAAAAACTTACATATAAATCTAATAAAACATATATATGACTTACTTGCTGAAAACCACAAAAAGCTGATGAAAGAAAGAAGACCTAAATAAATAGACCTACTATCCATGGATTAGAGGACTCAACATAATAAAGATGTCAATTCTCCCCCACTGATAAACAGATTTATTGTAATTCCTCTTAAAGTCTCAGATTTTTAGTAGATATGGACAAGGTTATTCTAAGATGTATACGGAAAGGCAAAGGAACTAGAAGAGCTAAAACAATTTTGAAAAAGAGAAAGTGAGAGGAATCAGTCTGCCCAGTTTCATGACTTATTACATGGCTGCAGTAATTAAGACTATGTGATACTGATGAAGACATAGACACATACATTAATGGAACAGAATAAAGAAACCAGAAAGAGACCCACAGAAATATGTCCAATTATCATTTTCGGCAAAGATGCAAAAGCAATTTGATGGAGAAGGACAGACAGCTCAACATGATACTGCTGGAACAAGTGGATATCTACAGGCAAAAAGTAAGGAAGTAACAGAGAGAGAGAGAGGGAGGGAGGAAAGGAGGGAGGGAGAAGGGGAGGAAGGAAGGAAAGACTTCAACCCAAGTCTCAGATCTTATACAAAAATTAACTCAAAGTGGATCATGGACTTAAATGCAAATTGTAATACAATAAAGTTTTCAGGAAAAAATCTTCAGGATCTAAAGTTAGGCAAAGAGTTCTTAAACTTGACACCAAAAGCACAATCTATAAAAGAAAAAATTGATAAATTGGACTTTATCAAAATTAAAAACTTTTGCTGTGTGAAGGAATCTGTTAAGAGGATAAAATGACAAGTTATGGGATGAGAAAATGCAAGTTTAAACTATAATGAGATATCATTATTCACCTATTGAATGGCTAAAATAAGAAATAGTGACAACACAGAATGCTGGCAAGGATGCAGAGAAACTGGATCACCCAGGCATTGCTGGTGGAAATGCAAAATGGTACAGTCACTCTGGAAAGCAATTTGGCAGTTTCTTCAAAAACTAAAGATGTAACTACCATATGACACAGCAATTGCAGTCCTGGGCATTTATCCCAGAGAAATTGACTTATGTTCGTACAAAAACCTATATATGGATGTTTATAACAGTTTTATTCATAATAACCCAAAACTGAGTTAACCCAGATGTCCTTCAACAGCTAAAAGGTTAAACAAACAGTGGTACATCCGTACCATGAAATACTACTCAGCAATGAAGAGGAAACAACTACTGATACACACGACAACTTAGATGAATCTCCAGAGAATTATGCTGACTGAAAAAAGCCAATCCCAAAAGGTTACATAGTGTGTGATTCTACTTATATAACATTAATGAAATGACAGGATTGCAGAAACGAAAAACAGATTAGTGGCTGTCAAGGATTATAGATGGGATGGAGGTGGAGGAAAGTGTTTATGGTGATAAAAGGGCAACATGAGGGGTCCTTCTGGTGAAGGAAATGTTCTGTATCTTGGCTGTCAATGTCAGTATCCTAGGTGTGATACTGTACTATAGTTTACAAGATGTTATCATCAGGAAAAATTGGGTAAAGGGCACATAAGATCTCTCTGTCCTACTTCTTAAAACTGTATGTGAATCTACAATTATCTCAAAAGATTTCTAAAAATAAAATAAAACTAACATTATTGATTGCTGGAAAAAAAATGCATTTTTGTTGGTGACAATGAGAACGTCAAAACCTGAACCCAGGAAAACTAGATTTAGTAGAAATTTATTAACACAAAGTAAACTCAACAAAGGCTAAAACTGAAAATAGTAACAGTTGTTACTGACTAAAAATTGAAGCACATTTTCTCTATACATTTACCTATGTATAATTTGGCCTGGAAAAATTGAACTTGGTAGAAATAATTCCCACAACAGCAGAAGCTGTAATTGGTCACATTTGATATTGTCAAGAACACTGATAAAATAAATGCAACTGGTCTCAATGCAAAGAAGTTTCGTAAATTGAAAACAAAAATAGAAAAATTTGGAAGCAATGACTGTACCATTTAGAAAACTGATCACAGAATTGAATTGGCTTAAAGGAGTTTGTGTTAGAAAATACTCTCTCAATGAAAATGTAATAGCCTTAGCATTCTGACTTAAATATTTGTATTCAGTACTTAGCAGATCAAAACTATGGGATCAAAACATCCTATCATCTAGCCAAACCTTATGAAATGTTTACTATGTGCCAGGCACTTGACATACACTAGACACTTTTACATTCATTTATATCCTTTTATTTTATAACCTTTATAACATAAATTAGCTACGGTATTTCACAGATGAAGAACTGAGGTTTACAGAGATTGAGCAAGATTTCTGAGATGCTGCTGCTAGTAAGTGGTAGAGCTGGGATTTGAACCCAGTTCTCTCCGACTCCCTATGCTGTTTCCATACATTACCGGCCTTTCAGTGATGAAAAGGAAATATACCATTGTGATTATAACCCAGACTCTGAAACCAGACTATCCATGTTCAAATCTAATCTCCATCATTTAACTAAGAGGGGCATAGGGCAAGGTTCTTTACCCATCCATGCATCAGTTTCTTTATTTACATGAAGGAAATAGAGTGCATAACTCATAGGGTTGTGGTGATTAAATGGATCAACACACGTAAAGTATTTAGAACAGTGTTGAACACACAACAAAAACTCCATGTTAGCTTTTATTATATAATATTTTCTTGACTCCAATGTTGGACAAAATATTTTTGAAAAAAAAAAACCAGGGCTTCCCTGGTGGCACAGTGGTTGAGGGTCTGCCTGCCGATGCAGGGGACGCGGGTTCGAGCCCTGGTCTGGGAAGATCCCACATGCCGCGGAGCAACTGGGCCCGTGAGCCACAACTACTGAGCCTGCGCGTCTGGAGCCTGTGCTCCGCAACGGGAGGGGCCGCGATAGTGAGAGGCCCGCGCATCGCGATGAGGAGTGGCCCCCACTTGCCGCAACTAGAGAGGGCCCTCGCACGAAACGAAGACCCAACACAGCCAAAATAAATAAATAAAGTGAAAAGAATCAAATTAAAAAAAAAAATATTCCTGTTGCTTTCTTACATATCATGCTACAATACAAAAGCTGAATTAGACAACTCAGAAAGTAGTCAGGTTTAAAAAAAAAAAAAAAAAAAAAACCAAAAAGAAGAAAGGAAGAAGTATTTTTGAAAATCTGATTTGCGAGGACACTCAGAATTTGGGAGGAATGAATGGTAAAATAACCTAAGTTTTGTCAAACATTAACATGTATATGTCTTTTATTGTAGGATTTGAACAAGATAGTGATATTAATTGCATTTGACCGGATATCAGGAGTTTTAAAGAAGTTACCTTTGGCTCTAGGGGATTGAAGTGTTTCTCCCCTGCCTATCTAATTGAATTAATTCCATATTGGACCAGCTTTTATTAATGTTCCTACTCTATGCTGATCCTGTAGTGATTGTGCATTGAGGGGAGAAAATACTGATTCAACTGAGTATTCTCAGGCATTAATCCTTCCTGGGTATGGGATGTCACTGAAATGATCTGGAGCTGTATGCTTCTCCTTTGCGTGTATCTTGTATAATGAAGAGTCAATAATGGACTTTTTTAAAATTATTTTTTGAGACACCAAACACTTTCCAATTTGATTTTGCCTTTTTAAAAATCAGAAAGTTCTGGGTATTTTCCAATTCTATATCTAGTTGCAATCAGACCCATTTCCCTTTCTCATAGCACATGAAACCAGCATCATTCTATTTCCAGTTAATTTTTCTGTGCTTCTAAAGGAGTGACTTTCACTTTGATGTTGCAGATGTTGAAACTCACAGGAAGTAGGGGGTCAGATTTACTGGAAAGCTTACATTTTTGAGGTCAAGTAGAGGTGAGCTAATTCTCAAAAGGGGAGGAAGGACCACTTCAAAAGGTTCTGAATCTTATTTTCTCCATTAGCCTAATTGACACTTATACTGGGTGGATGATGGTAATTGCTTAAAGCCATGCCCCTTTCACTGCCTTGAAGGTGGTAAAGGGATAGAAGCCTTAGGTCCCTGTCAGGGCACAGCAAGGGAGTCCTCCTGCAACCATCTGAAAATATGAGCTGCCAGGAACTACTCACCCCCCCTTCTTTATAATCATTTTGTAAATGTCTTCTTTTTTTAACTTTTTAGTTTATATTGGAATACAGTTGATTAACAACATTGTGTTAGTTTCAGGTGTACAACAAAGTGATTCAGTTATACGTATACACGTATCTATTCTTTTTCAAGTTCTTTTCTCATTTAGGTTATTACAGAATACTGAGCAGAGTTCCCTGTGCTATACAGTAGGTCTTTGTTGGTTACCTATTTTAAATATAGCAGTGTGTACATGTCAATCCCATCCTCTTAAGCTCAGCTCAGAAACACACCCATGTGTTAATCAAGGCTACAGATTGACTCTCCCTACGTGGCATGGAAGATGGCCAACAACAGCCTTAGTCTTATGTGTTTCTTATTTGCAATCCAAGAAGAGAGACTTCTCTGCCTCCAATATGGAAAATTCTAGGAAAGACTTGGATTGGACCAGTTTGGGACCCAAGCCTTTCCCTTGGACCTGTCTCTGTCTATTATAGCCTTATAGCATGCAGCATTATACTCCATCCAGTCTGCAAGTCAGGCCTCTTGCGGGCATTACAAAATGAGGTGAAGTGGGCAAGGGTGCTCTCAAGATGCTAAATAGAAGAGAGGATATTGGGTAGCCCTTGGCACTCAGGAAGCAAGCTTCATACACATGAGGTAGCCAGGAAGCAAGCTTCATACACATGAGGTAGCCAGAAAGCAATGACAGAATGATGAGATTTAGGAAATTATATGCCACAAACAATAACTAGGATTTACTTAGCATTGCTTAAATGGCAATGAAATGTTTCCATCTTTCCCTGAACTCTCATACTCCCTGTCTATTTTATTAATGCAAAAACAGGCCCAAATTTCTACGTCTCATAGTGTGGGAGATTAGTGATCTTGAGGGTCCTCCTGTTTCAGAACAGGTATATCTTTCATAAAATACAACTTCTTTGCATTGCTGAGATTATGGAAATAAGGGACACCTCCATGGGGACACACCACACACACACACACACACACAAACACACATAGTCAGAGATCTGAGTAGTTAGTATTGGAAAGTTGCTCTGAGGACATACAGGCAGAGTTGCTCTGAGGACAATTCTAAATAACAGTATGTCAAGAGGGAGAAGCTGACCCTGAGATTCACAGTTTAGTCCAGGGACTATGGAAGGGGATGACATGGGTCCAGGTCAGCAGCGTTCCTGGTCCTGGCAGAAGAAACCACTCTGGAGACAAGCATCCTATTCTGTATTCCACAGACCAAGAACAGCCAAATGTGAGCTCAATAGATCATCACACAAGGACACAAATCATAATGAGTGATTATCAGCAGAAATAAAACAGATTAGGATGCATATGGATTTGAAATATTAGAATTCTCAGAATCAGAATAGAGAATAACCATATATAAAATGTTTAAACAAAAGATGGGATCATAAAGATGAGCAAGCAGAAAGGAATAGCAAATATGATGAAGGAGATTTGAAAAAGACATAGAACTTTTTAAAATGACATATATAGTTTTAGCTATTAAAAAAATTCAGGGAGTGCGGTAATAGCATATTAAACATAATTGAGGAGTGAATTGGTGAACCTGAAGATAGATCTGTAGAAATTTTCTAGAAAGTAGCACAAAGAAACAAGATGTAAAGTGCAAGAGAGAAAAAAAGAGACAAGGAAGGTAGAGTAAGAAGTTCCAATATCATATCAGAGTCCAGGAGGAAGGAGTAGAAAAGACAGGTAAGAGGGCTAATTTAAAGGTAATTTCCTAAAACTGAGGTACATGAGTACAAGGACACAGTAATCATGGCAGTTACCCAACAAGACAAAGAAAAAGTAAATCCAAACATGGACATATTGAAGACAACATGCCAAGTACCAAAAACAAACTGAAGATCTTAAAAGCATTAAAAAAGAAAATGTACCACCTTCAAAGGAATGACAGACTGACAGCAATTTTCTCAACAGCAAAAACCAAAGCCAAGAGACAATGGAATAATATCTTCTAAATGCTGAGGGAAAATCACATCACAGTCATCCTAGAATTGTCCACCTAGCAAAAATACCTCCACTCATGAGAGTGAAATAAAAACATTTTTAGAGAAACAGAAACCAAGTCTACTACCAATAGACCTAAGCCAGAAGAACTTTAAAATATGCACTCCAGGAAGAAGGGAAATAATCTTGGAAGAAAAGTCTGAGTTGCAAAAAAGTAAAGAAGTAGGCAAATATTAATATTGTCCATAAAATAATATTAACATCTAATTTCCATAACTTAGAAATAAAAATGTTTAAGAAGACATAATGAAAATACTCAGGATACTAGTATAAAAGTTGAAAGAGGAAATTGTTGTGTGATTTGCTAGGAGGGTTGAGGTACTATTGTTAGTGTTTAGTAGTTTTGCATGGTATAATTTCAAAGGTAACCATCAGAGAACAGAAAGAGAGTACAGCATCACTTCCAAACGAGTAGAAGGAAAAATGGAATGAGAAAGCCAATAAAAATGGAAAGTTTTAATAGTCAAGAAGAGAAAAATAGGCAGAGGGAAAAATAAATAGGAAGCAGAAGGTAACAGCATAGTGGAAAGACAGACAAATATTGCATCATGTTAATGAAACAGGACTAAACTCACCACACAATGGACCGAGATAGTCACACTAGATATTTTAAAACATTCAGCCATGTGCTATTCACAGGGGACACATTCAAACATAAGGACAGGGAAAAGTTGGAAGTGAAAGATTTATGAAGCAAATATTAACCAAAAGAAAGATTTCTACTGTCAGAAAAGGTAGGCTTTAATACAGAAAAGCGTTATATAGATAGGGCCTCTGTGCAATAACAAAATGTTTGATACATCTGAAAGATAAAACAATTCTAAAAAGTCTTATGTTACATGTAATGCAAAATTGATAGAGTACATAGGGAAATTAAACTCATCATCAGAGTGGGCAATGTTCAAGGTACATCTTTTATTTATTGATAGGACAAAAAATTAGTAAAAATATAAAAATGCAATTATCGTTTGATTTATCAAACATATATAGATTCCATATGACAATATTTACAAAGACTAACCATGGAATAGAAGAAGGGTTAAAATTTTCAAATATCCCTTATCATATGGACCAAGTTTTCCAACCACAGTGCAATTAATTTAGACCTCAAAAACATATGCTTAGAACTTTTAAATCTCACTTTTAAATACCTTTTGGATAAAAGACCCCGAGAAATTTAAATATATTTAGAACTAAACAATAATGAAAATACAACATACCAAGGCTTCTGGAATGCAATAAAAAAGATACTACGAGAGAAATGAGAGAAATGTAGAGACTTAAATGCTTATTCGTATAAGAGAGGCAAGGCTGAAAATTAATGAGCTAAGTACCCAACTTAAGAAATTAGAAAAAGAACAACAGAATAAATTTAAAGAAAAATAACTTTAGGTGTCGAAATTAATGAAATAGAAAACAAAGATTTACAAAAACCTAAAGTTGGTTCTTAGAAAACGCGAATAAAATAGGCAAGCCTCTAGGAGAATTGTGCAAGAAAGAGAAATGCACAAATAATATTAACAATAAAAAGGGATATAATGAGAGATCCATCAGAGACTAAGAAGATAAGAGAGTACTATAAAAAACTACATGCCAAAGAATGCATAAAGATGCATTAACTTAGAAGAAATGAGCACATTCTTTGAAAAATAACCAACTCAAATAGAAATAGCTCATAACCATCAAAACAAGTGAATCAATTGTTTAATTTTCCTACAAATAATCACCAGGCACAGATGATTTTACAAGTAAATTCTACCAAGTGTTCATGGAACATATCATTCTAATATTATGCAAATTCTTTGAAGAAAAAAGAAAAAGAATATTCCCTAATTCAGTCTATGAGTCCACTCTACCTTTGATGCTAAAACTGGAAAAATATAATAAAGAAAAATCATAGGGAAACTTCATTTAGGAACATAAAGAGAGTAATCCTACACAAATATTAGCAAAATAAATCCTGCACTTTATGAAAAAAAATAACACATCATGACTCAGCTGAGTTTATTCCAGGAATGTAAGGTTTAACTTCAGAAAATCTGTAATTATCTTTCACACCATTAGCATTACAAGAACAAAACAATATGGTTATTTCAAAAGACAGAGAAAACACATTCGATGAAATTCAAAATATCTATTTATGATTTAAAAAATTAACTAGCTCAGAATCGAAAGGGATTTCCTTAATCTGATAAGGGAAGTCTAACCAAAACCTACACAAAATTATTTTTAATGGTGAAACAGTGAAGGCTTTTAAAATCAGGAAGAAAAAAGAAAAGAAAGAAAACATATAAGGTTTGGAAAGGGGAAAAAAACCCTAAAATTTCTCATTATCCACAGATGATATGATTGTCTATATAGATTCTTTTATCTACAACCTTAAAAGTTTATATATGCATAATACAGCTTTGTGTAATAGCCAAGAACAAGAAACAATTCAAAGTCCATCAATAATAGAATGGATACATAAACTGAAGCGTAGTCGCGCAATGGAATTCTGTACGGCCAAGAGCATACCAATGATCAACAGCCATACTCAACAACATGGGTGAATCTCACAAACTTGATGTTGAGTGAAAGAAGCCAGACACCAAAGAGCACACACTGCATGATGCCATTTACATAAAGTACAAATACAGAAGGACTCACCTCTGCTGTGGAAGTCAGGAGAGTGGCTCCCCTTGGGCGGGGGGCTAGCGGCTGGAAGGGGCCCAGGGATGCAGTGTGCAGTAAGGAGGGAAAGCGTGGGATGTGGAGCCAAACGGTGTGGGGTTTAAATGCCGGCTCTGCCACTCACCAGCTGACAGACTGTCCACGCGGGACGTAACCACTGTGAGACTCAGTTTCCCCCACTGGAAAATGGGCATAAGGATGGTCCCCACCTCACTGGATTGCTATGAGATGAACAAGATAATGTATGTGAAGTCTGTGGCTCAGGAAGTTCTGGAAAGTGATAGCTATGGTTGTTGTCAGTCTTGTTCTTCTTCCTGGACTCCTCCACTAGGAACCTAGTGATTCCTGGGGGTAAAACACAAAAAACAGAGTTTTCCCTTAGCAGATGGCTTTTGATTTCAAGACGTTTCCTTCAAAGACGCTTTGGGGACCCTCCAGACCCCAGATATGTCCTCTTCAGTCGACACAGGTGTTGCTTTGTCCTTAGAACTCCTGCTGAGGTCACAGGCACCAAATGTCAAATGGTAAATTCTGCAAGGGGAGGGGGTGAGATACTAAATCAACTGCTTACTTAACTGCACTTCTTACAAATCTCAGACCAGCAAAACACATCTCTCATTCTTACCTTTATGGTCAGAGCTGCTTGAGTCTAAGGGCATTTTGGTTTGGAGGCTGTGTTTGGAAAACCTTCTGGTACCACTCTATCTGGGACTAGTCAGGCAGCCTCCCACCCCACCCTCGCCCGGGCATGCACCGCCATTTATCATGAAAAGAATGCAGCACCTGCTTCCCCCGCTAAATTTCCTGCTTTTTGTAAAAGCTTCTAAAATAGATTTTGAATTGTACGGTTTTCATAAATGCTGTTTTTGCAAAGTGTTTCTTGAATAATTATTTGTGCTTAGTGTTTGAAAAATAACTTTGCTCAAAGAGAAGGAAGATAACGTGTCTAGTGACTATAACATTAATGGGAGCACCCCTGAGCCAAGTTGAAGGAGATGGAGATGAGACACGTGGATAATCAACATTTGAGCTCCTGGAAGGGAGCCATAAACAAGTGGCAGACTTCCGTGGAGCTTCATCGATTCGTGTTCACTGAGCCTCATTCATTAGGGCAGTTGGGAAGCAGCAGGTGTACACACGTGTGCACATGTGTGTATTCCAAGGGGTGTAAGGACGAGAGATTGGTCCAAGCATCCTACCAATGTGACTTCTGCTTCATCCCAAGATGAGTCAGAGGCTTTCAAAGTATTGAAGAAAATAGGAAACGCTCCCCTAGTTCATGACGTAAAGCAGGAAGAAGCTTGAAGTGGGGCAGGCTGGGTTCCGGGTGCTGCACAAAAGCCCAAAATAAAAACAGAGACTTTTCAGCCCAGAAAGAAAGCCACCTTGTCCGCTGCCCAGGCTGGAAAAGACACGGTCCAGAACATTTATTCTGCCATGCTTCAGTCTTTCAGGCAGAAAAAGCCCTGGCAGGAGTTGATTTTGCAAGTTGAACAGAGAAGACTCGTCTTTGGAGTGGAGGGGATCAAATGATACTAGATGTGAAAGCACTTTGGAAAGTTAAAGGGATTATACAAAGGTAAGAGATCATTGTTATTAGTGGTGTGTTTGCTGAGAAGATGCCAGAATATGTCTTCTCCATAGATGATCACGACACCGCAAGGGCCAGTCGTGTCAGAGTGAGGATGGCGTCAAGTCAGGTGCCAGGAGGTGGGCCGTCAAGTGCAGCCCTACCGCTGATGAACCGCTAACTAAAAGCAAGCCCTTCGCCTCTCTGGCCTTGAGTTTCTATATCTGTAAATGGGGCATAATAATAACACCCTGCTCAGCGGGGTGTGGGAGACCACATAGGTAAACGTGCCCAGCGTGTGAAAGCCCTCAAAAAACCAGCTATTGTTTACTGAGCTCTTATTCTGGGCCAGACACCACGCTGAGTGCTTTTTGTCTAGTCTCCCATTAATCTTTACGAGAAACCCATGCGGTAAGAATGGTTATTCTCCATGTATGATGAGACACGGAGGCTCCTTGTGGATGGAGGCCCTGAAAGGTCCTACTGGGTGCCCGAAACCCATAAGTGACAAGATCAAAACCCAAACACAAAACCCTGTGGTGCCAGCCCCAAGCTCTGTTCACTCTCTCCCATTTTTCCCCAATAAATGTTACTTGAATCTCAACTAGGTTGTCCATCTTTTGAAGGCAGGTCCTGTTTGTACTTCCTGAACTCTCATCCCGGAGCATCTGTTCTGGTATTGACTGCCATTAAATATTTACTGAAATTGAAATGTAATAGCTCTGTGGGAAAGTCCCTGCTGGCCCGGTCAGGCTCTGACAGCTGTTCTGTGACTCCACGTGACTCCCTGATCCAGCAGGGATGACCTCTGCACAGGGGAGCTCAGAGACCATCATACACACAGCTTCCAAGGGCAGGTGATCAGACAACTGTGCCCGTCACCACCCTGAAAAGAGGGACCCAGATCAGGTAGCCTCTGGTGGCCAGGCAGGTGTCTGAGGCCCTGGGGACAGCCTCCAGCCCAGCTGTAGGAGTGCAGGTTGGCTTATCTCAAAGCTTCCCAAAAATCACTTCAGAAGTAACATTCGAGCTGTCCCGCATTGTAAATCTTCGAAAAGATTTCTTCGAAAGCCTGACGTAAAGACTGTATTGTAGGAAACACTGCATCACCATCAACTTCCAAGTGAAAACTGCTAAAGTGTACACAGTGGACAATGCACCCAGCATTTCAAATTAAGGCTTTCTAACGTAGCATTTCTTCACTCTCACAGACAGATGCACACGGCCTGATTTGATATGATACCCAAATATAACCAAAGTGTAATTTTAGGAAACTAAATTAAACTAAACCAAAGTGTAATTTATTTTTGAGTCGATGATAATACCACTGTAAATTTTCTTTAGGATAACTCCTTCTCGTGCCAGAGATAATAATGTTCCGGTCTTCAATTAAATGAAAGATTGAGTATTTCCTAGGGAGCTACTTGGTAGATGTGGTGAAGCCGCTTCCCTCGTGCTGCCACGTCTCCTCATTTTCCGTCTTTCTTGGGTGCTCTCCTTTCGTGCATTCGTCCCTCTTTGCGAGTGCCTCGTTCAGAGTTAGTCCCCTCGGGTGTACATAAGTCTGGAGGAGGAGGACCGGTCCTCTGCCATTCAGAACCCAGGGGAGCACCCAGGAATGAGCAGGAGACAACCAAACTGTGCTGACGAGCATGGGCGGCTGGCAGGTGGGGCAGCGCACCAGTTTGGCACTATGCTCTGCATCCAAGCAAGCCCCGCCCCTAGTGCACCGAGTCTCATTTTTCAGGGACTGTTTGCCAGGCTGCAAGTGCTGTGTGGATTGGAACTCCAGTGTCCCATGGCCTCTCCAGCCTCTGACATCGAACTGGCTTTTGTCTTGACCTGCTCATATAAGATCTTGGGCTCCCACAAAGTCGCCTCTGGAAGTACCCAGAGTAGGTGCCCCTCCCCACCGTCATGCCTGTGGGCCATGTTCTGCCTCTGTCCCGCTCCCGTCCTCCTGAAAACCCGCGTGAGAGTCACTGGCACTACCCACGTGAGACCCCAGTGTCCCCATCTTCCTGCACAGCCACTGCTGCCAGGTTGTATGGTCCTACAGCACAGGGTGCCGTGTGCCCAGAATATTAAACTCCCCTGTCCCCCACTGTGAGCCCTGCTTTGTCCTAGGGACACACATGCCTGCCGCTCACATTCTTAGATTCATGGTGTCTCACACAAGACAGTTCCTTCAATCCCTGCCTGCTGCCCTCCACACCCTGCCCCTCATCAGAGGCCAGCACGAATCCCCCACCACACACAGAGCCCCAGTGCAGTTCAGTTCTTGTGTACTGACTCCTTCTGCCGGCCCCCAGCTCACCAGACCGGCCTGGACACGTTTGCTGTCAGTGAGGGCTCAAGGAAGGACACCCACTGTGGGAATACATCGGGGTTTTTTAGTTAACATGCTGTTTTGTTTTCAAAAACTGAGATAGATAGATAGATAGATAGATAGACAGACAGATAGATAGATACGTGAGAAAGTTCTTCCTTACAGTAGAAAACCAACAAATAAATGTGAAAGGAATAATGGATTTAGAAAACCGGCACCTGGCAACCATCATCATAATGATAGATTCAGGCCAGAATCATCAATGGATGCTAAAATTAGTGGGTGAAATTTAGAGGAGTATATAGACCAACTCAAAGTACCTCCCCCCAAGATTCTTATTAATTACAAAGTAACCTTACAGAAGGGAAAATTAAGTCACTTTACCGTGGAAAAATCTGGCCCATCCCCCCTTAACCAAATGATCAAAGCTAACATCACTGGTGATGAAACAAAGAGACAGCAGCACGTGCCTCCTGATACGGTGCCCTGAGAAAAACCCAGCACCACAGCTTTGGTGTTACTGCCCAGAGCATACGACCTGAATGCAATCACAAAGAAACATCAGACAAGCCCGAAGGAAGGGTCATTCTACAACCTAAGTGGCCTGCGCTATGAAAAAATGTCAATATCATGAATGCAAAGAGATACTCAATAACTGTCCAAAATTAAAGCAGACTAAAGTGATGCAACAACTGAATAATATAGTCCTGGGTTTTCTTTTGCTATAAAGGACTTTATAGGAAAATTGATGACAACTGAATAAAGTCTGCAGGTTAGGGAATAGTATTGTATCAGTCTTACCCTGTATCAGTATATGTGGTGAGAGAGAAAATGATAAAACCAATATAGTAGAATGTTAACATTTGGGGTACAGGCAGACTTTGTGTATTGGGCTTTATTGTACTTCACAGATAACTGTGCTTTTTACACATTGAAGGTTTGTGGCAACCCCGTGTCAAGCACGTCTATCGGCGCCATTTTTCCAACAGCATTTGCTCACTTCGTGTCTCTGTGTCACGTTATGGTAATTCTCGCAGTATTTCAAACTTTTTCATCATTATTATATTCGTTACAGTGATTGTGATCAGTGATCTTTCATGTTACTATTGCGAGAAGATTATGAAGGCTCAGGTGATGGTTAGCATTCTTAACAATAAAGTATTTTTTAATTAAGTTATATATGCTCTCTTAGTCATGCTATTGCACACTTAATAGACTATAGTGTAAACATAACTTTGATGTGCACTAGGAAACCACAAAACTTAGAGTGTCTCACTTTCTTTGATATTCTTTTTTCTGGAACCAAACCTGCAATATTTTTGAGGTCTGCCTTATTTGAGTGTAATTCTTTGCCCTAGCCTTGTAACTGCTCTGTAAATTGAAGTTAGGTCATCATTTATTTTTTTTAAATCTGAGTTTTTCTTTGAAATTTCTGAAGGCATGTTTGTATGTTGCCAAACCAGGGTGGTGGGAGAAATAGTTGCTGTTTTCCCAGCAATAGCTAAATCCAGTCTTCTCCTTGGCTTTAAGGGCACAGCTGGTTTCCAGGTCTTTGCAAACAGAGAATCATCACTGTTACCTGAATTTAAACCAGTTCTAAACCTTTTCATGGCTGTTTCAAAATAGCTTAGAAAAAATTGGTGGGGAAATGGGATGGGCGTGGGGTAAGGAGGGCTGCATTTCTAAAAGGACGCATACCCTGTACACCCTGAGCCCCCCGTAGGGTTGTCTGCTTGGCTTCTGAGAGGGAAAAGCTGCAAGGTCAACGCAAGACCCTCCTTCCCCTTCATGCCAGGGGCCAAGAGCTCCACGTCCACAGATTCCTGCAAGCCTGCTCATGACTCAGGTCTCAGAGCTGATTTCTTATAGTCCTAAAAATAATTCAAAACTAGCCCAAAGCTACTCACACATCAGACAACCTGAGGGCACTCTTGCTGGCATCAGGAAACTCAGAGACCTAATTAAACTCTTCTTCCCCTCCCCTCCCTGGGAGCACAGACTAGGGGAGAGCAAATCACAATGGTCAGATCCACGTGGGTGTCCCCTGAGGGGAGGGGGTGACCTCAAATCCCAGCAGAAAAGCAAAGAAGGTGGGAAGACTGTGGGATCCTGGGCTGCCTAAGGCTGGTTTCCAAGAAAGATGTGTCCCTGCTGCTTCTCTCTTTTGTTCAGGGGCCCGCCAGCCCTCTGACAACCGCCCATATGTCCAGCTGGGGCAGTCCCACTAGGAGAAAAGAGACCTAGATATCTGTGCTAGAGACGGGCTTCAGAGCAGTATGTGGGCCGTGGCAACTGGAAAAGACTATTTTCAGTTGAATCTGCACCCATCTACCATTCCCCTCCTATGTGGGAGGGACTGATATAAACCAGGGACGGGACAGTTCTCCCAAGCTTAGTTAGGATGTGACCTCAGGGTTGGGCAGGAGGAAGTTATAGGACTAGAGTCCCCACCTCAACCCCTCCTCCCCACTGTCACGTACCCTGAGTGAACAGGAAGTGTTTATACACCTGGCAGGTATGCAAGAACACTTCTTAGTTTTGAATCAAATAAATAACATCGAGGCGACATTCAGTGTTCATTGTCTACCTTCCTCATTCCAGGCACGATGCTAATCGCTCCAGGAGATGATCTCTTTTCGTCCTCCCAACCGTCTATGTGGTAGGTATTATTAGTCCCATTTGAGAGTTGAGGAAACTGAAGCTGAGAGAGGCAATTTCCCAAGTCACCTTTGAGAAAGTGGAAGAGCAGTTAAGTTTGCAGTCAAACAGGGAAGCCAAACAACCACATGAAATATTAAACAGCAGTAAAAGAGCTCTTTGGAGAAGGGTTTCACCCTAGACTTTGTCCATGACCTCACCAGTTTCAAGGCTTCAGTCCTCTCCATGCAAAGCCCCCTAAACCTGTAGCTCCAGGTCCGGCCTCTCTCCTGTGCTACAAAAATTCCCTAAATGCTTGCTGTCTGCTTGCTGTCTCCTCCAGGTTGCCCTCTCTGGAGCTCACACTCAGCCTGGCCAAAACTAAGCTCACCATCACTTCTACGTTCATCCCAGACTAACTCCTCATCCGATGTGTCTATTTCTGGGCAGTGACACCATCTCCTAAAGACAAAGGTTTGAAATCTTGAGCTTTCCATCACTGTTCCGTTATATGCTGTCTGAAATACTTTTTTCTCATTTTCCTTCCTCTCCCATACCTGCAGCTCTTCTTTCACCTATCCTCCCTCACCCATCTAAGGAAATCTGGGCTCTCTTTTAGCAGAAAAATATGATAGAACTCCTTCCTCATCTATCCACCAGTGCCTAAGAATGATTTTTTGAAAGTTGATCAGTCAGAAAAAGGAATGTCAAATCCTGGACGCTCACTTTACCTAGATCCAATTTTAATGATTCACATACATACCTTTATTATCTAACAAAATGGAACGAGGACACTCAGCGTGAAGAAAAAAACATTTTTTTTTAGACTCTACCAAGCCTTGTGCCAGGTGCTTTCACATACATTATCTAACTTAATTCTTATAACAACTCTGCAAGGTAGATACGATAAAACTCACTTTATAGACAAGTTCAAAATCAAGCTCAAAGGGTGGGAGGGAGGGAGACGCAAGAGGGAAGAGATATGGGGATATATGTATATGTATAGCTGATTCACTTTGTTTTAAAGCAGAAACTAACACACCATTGTAAAGCAATTATACTCCAATAAAGATGTTAAAAATTAATTAATTAATTCAAAAAAAATCAAGCTCAAAGAAGCTGAATAACATGCTCAAATCATACACCTAGTGAGTCTAGAAGCCTTTCTCTTCTCTTTTACAATCTCTCCCTAAGTGATCTCACCCAGATTTAAAATATCATCCATAAGCTGATAATTTCCAGCTTCATGTCTACAACTCTGTGTTCTGGACCTCTTACATCCCCCCTTAAATGGCTAATCCACCTAGATAAATTAACATGTCCAAAACCCAAGTCTTGGATTTTCCCCTCCCCCACTAAAATAGTTTCTCCAAGGCTACTGAAACTTCTGCCTCATCCCTACCACTCTCTCCCTTGCCCTCCAAGCTCCAGTAACACAGGCGGATTTGGTATGACTTAAACATGTTAATCTTATTCTTGCTACAAAGAGTATGTACTTACAAGGAATATCCTTCCCCCAAATCTTCCTTCTAGCTTTTTCCTTCACAACTCAGATCTCTCACTTCCTCAGAGAGTTTCCCTAATCGTCTAGCTCAAGTAACCTGTTGGTCCCACCACTCTCTATCCCATCATTCTATTTTCTCCATAGTACATATCAGTACATATGTGAAATTAATTTTTAAAAATATGTTAGTTGGTTCTCTCCCCAGACCAGATAGTAAGCTCCATGAAGGCAGACACTTTATTTCTTATATCCCAGTTCCTAGTATAATACCTGACACAAAATGGGTGCTCAATAAATATATGTTGAATCCAAGAATGAAAGAGTTTCAGAATAAGAATTGAACACAGCCTTGTGTAAATGCAAACCTCATGCTGGATGAAGGTTGAGTGATGGTTACTTGTCTTGGAAATCACAAGATGAGGCAAGTTCCTAGGTGTGCATCAACTTCATTAAACCCTTTGTAGCCAGTTTGATCCCAAATAAGCTAAGGTCAGTGGTGGGTAAGAAGCAGGGGCCTGGGGGCTTCCATGGTGTTCCATAGTCAGTGCCCCCTTGAATGATCCATGCTTCCATCTCCATGCCAGGATGGCTATTGTGACATGGATTCAAACCTCTAATTTCACCCTGAGGTAGACACTACTAGCTGCCTTCCCAATAGGCATTTCCATCTCCCTAATGCCAAGAGTAATTCATGCACCTACCATTAGCTTGTCATGTGCTTTGGGGAAAGCTGGATACATCCTTAATCCCAAGCGTCTATATGAGTCTAAGCCAGTCATGGTGGTCCCATTCCCCTTGCCTGTGACCGGTTTAGGCATGAACATGGTATGCGGTCCTGGCTAAGGACACATGAGGGGAAATCTGTGTGGGGCTTCTGTGAAAGATTCCTTCACTTGCCCAAGAGAGACACAAGGAAAGATAGTTGCTTTTCTTCCACAAGAGTAATTGTGTTATTGTGTCTGGGTGTGGCACAGTGGAGCTAAGGCAGTCATCATGAGCTCACAACAAAGCTCATGTGTTGAAAAGGGCAGAATAGAAGTATGGACAGAAACTGGGGCCTTGATGCTAGATGAGCCACTGAATTAACCAACCCCTGCAGCACCCTACCTCGAGATCTCTTTTTATGGGCGATGATAAGGACAATGGTCTTTACTGTCCAAACCATTCTGAGTTGAGGTTTCTGTTTCTTTCAGCCAAAAGCAGGCTCAAGGAGCCATGCCCTGATGAGACTTTGTCGATCTACTTCTTGGCTCTGTTTCAGGCCTACATCAGTCAAAGTCAAATTGTTGCTGCCTTTAGCAACAATTGGTCACATCTGGTCCTCGGTCCTGAACTAGCCTCACTATGTGGAATCCTTCCAGATCAAGAAGAGCCACATGAAATAAATAATATTTTTGACATATTTATTGCACTTTGCATTTTATAGAGGTTTCAGTATTTCCTTCTACATGCTTCAGCATCTAGTATGTGCCAAGCCTGGCACAAGCAGCGTGATAGAGCTGTGAAGGCAACAGACAAGATCTGCGTCCTCATGAAGCCTACAAGGAAACAAGTACAATAATTTCAGATTGTGGTGAGTGACGTGCAGGAAATAGATAAGGCAATGAAACAGAGAGTAACCAGCCAACTGCAGTAGGAAGACTTCTTAAGACCTGATGGTCAGGGAAGGCCTCTTTGAAGAGGTGACCTTTTCTCAGTTGTAACTTGAATCTATTTTTTCTATTATTGAAAAATGTACATAACATAAAATTTACCATTTTAACCATTTTTAGTGTATAGTTCAGTAGCATTAAGTACATTCACATTGCTATTCAACTATCATTACCTTCCATCTCCAGAATTTTTCATCATCCCAAACCTAAATTCCATATCCATTGAACACTAACTCCCCACTCCTCTCTCCCCCCAGCCCCAATGACCACCATTATGCTTTCTGCCTATGAATTTGACTACTCTTGGTACCTCACAGAATTAAAATCATACAATATTTGTCATTTGTGGCTGGCTTATTTCACTCAGCATATGTCCTCAAGCTTCATCCATGTTGAAGCATGCATCAGAATCTCCCTCCTTTTTAAGGCCAAATGATATTTCATTGTATGTATACACCATTTTGTTGATCCATTCATCCACTGATGAACGCTTCAGTTCAAGAAGGTGACGTTTGAAATGAGAGCTAAAGAATGAAAAGAACCAGCCATCCAAACCCAAAGAACGTACAACGCTGAGAGTGGACCATAGTGTAAACTGTGGACTTTCAGTGGTTATGATGTGTTCGCATAGGTTCATCATTGTAACAAATGTACCACTCTGGTGGGCGATGTTGATAATGGGGAAAACTGTACATGTGTGGGCACAGGGGGTATATGGGCAATCTTTGTACCACCCCCTCAATTTTGCTATGAACCTAAAACTGCTCTAAAAATATAAAGTCTTAACATAAAAAAAAAAAAAAGAGCCAGTCACAGGAATTGCCAAGGGACTGGTTTCTCGGCAGATGGGGCAGCAAAGATAAAGGCTGGGAAACTTCTAATCTTTCCTGAAGACTCAACTCCAATGCCAGCCCCTCTGCAGTTTTCTCTCACATCCCTGAGCAGCCGGTCACTCCCTGTCTGTGCTTCCAAGGACTTTTACCTGTATTTATCCCATCGCACCGTTGTCTCTCCTACCAGGCTATGGTTCCATCACCCTTCCGAACACACATTTTTTTTTTTCCAAGAGCTGCAAACAACTGCAAAACGGTGAACTTGAGCTGCCAACAAACTGTGAAAATGATGGATTTGAGTTTCTCTTTACTTTCAGCCCCATAAGGCGGAGGAGATAAGGAACACGATGAAACAGCAAATGCAGGCGGAGGAGGAAAAGAAGCAAAGGACCTGCGTCCTCTCCTAGCTAAGCCTTGAATTTAGAGCCGCAGCTTCCTGGAGCGGGGAGGGATATTGCAGATCCTGTAATACAAGGTGTTTGCTTTGTTGTGGGGTGAAATGTTTTGTGCAAGCTTCCTGGACGGACACGGAGAGGCTGGGAGAACAGCAGGCTCTCAGCAGTCCTGAGAGGTGGTTAAAGCAAGTTTTCAGTGCCCCTCTGTATCCTCCTGGTGTCCCATCGGCTGGAGGACTTCACGTTATTCCACGCTTGGTGGGCTTCTGGGGCAAAGGGGTCCTTGCAGGGCCCCCTCAGCTCATACCTGCAAGGGCTGCAAACAGCCCTGGGTGACTTGCTGTGAATCTTTGCTAACAGGAAGGAAAATGGCGGTTACTCCCATTGCCCCAAAGATCCTGGGTCCCAGAGAGAGAGAGAGAGAGACTTGGTCTTACTCCAGAGGATGCCATCCCATCAGCTGGGAGAGGGTCGCTGGTGGTGCGGAGGCCCCAGGTGCACTCTAGCGGTTGGTGGGTGGGCAGACCATCCTGAAACTGGCTGTTCAGAGGTGGCCCCTGTGCTTTGCTCGTCCACATGGCCTTGAACTTGTCAGAGCTGCCACTGCGCTTTGCATGAACTTGCCCTCTACAGCCCAAGCCATCCTTCTCTGACTCTCTGTCACAAAGCTGATTAACACTCTCTCTCGGAATAATTCCCAGGCCCCTCAATCCCTTTCAAAAGCTATTTTCTCCCTTTACATGGAGCACAATTTTGTGGGGACAGAGGATATCGAATAATGCGAATGCTGAATTCTCAGAAAATGGCCAGACGTTAGATTGGTATGTATGCATCCCTCACATAGAAACAGGAAGATGTTCGTCTTTTGTTTATTGACTAGGCAATCAAAAAATTACTCAGAGTCTATTGTGTGCTACGAACTAGGCATTTTGGAAGAGACGGCACAGCCTGACATGGTCCTGGCCATTCACAGAATTATCAACCTGCTGAGAATGACTAGCACATGTGAGAAAATGAGAGAGAAACTGAATGCTATTGTGTGTGGCCCTAACCCTTTGTGCGTAATTACAGGCTGCCATCCATCCCTGGGAAACACACCCTTTCTATAGGATGGGTCTCCCTCGGAGTATTTTTCAAGGTGAACGAGGCACTGTTCTTCCGAATGTGGCATTCCTGCCAAACTCTCTAGCATATTTGTCATCTGAATAAATCTGATCAACAAATGACACTCTATACTCCTTGGAGCAAACACCAAGTACGGATGCTGCATGTGGACCCTGAAGGCAGAGGGTCATCTCAGTGACAGCTCATTATCACATGACCTGGAAAGCCAAGGTTGCCCATGTCCCCGCCCCTCACCAGGCGGGGCCACGTCTCCTTGCCTGCAGGGATTCCCAGGGTGACGGCTCTGTGTCTGCGGCTATGGCCACACCAGGCACGACTGCCGATTGTTTCCCTGGGGCTGACCTCATACACCTCACACTTTTGTCCTCTGGGCTGCTGGGAATGCCCTTTGGGGTTTTCCCATCTGAGCTGCCATCTCTCTGCAGTGGCCCCTGCCCTTCCCCTCTTCCTCTCTTCCTGGGGGAATCACAAGGTTTAGGGAAAAGGTAGAAGCAATTCCTATCTAAAGAATTCCGCATTTGGCTATTTGTTCCCCCTGTGATGGGGCTCAATCACAGCCACCACCTCTGTCCAGAGTTACAAGTGCAAAGGAACCCAGAGAAGGGAGAAGTCAGTGTGGAAAGAAAAGGGCTGGGAAGGCTGCCTGGAGGAGGCACCTGATTGTGTCTTTGACATATTGGCATGAATAGAAAGAGAGGGGGAGGGGAGACCCCAACAGGGTGAAGAACTGGGGCAGATCTGAGCAGGCTGGGGGTGGGGGCAAGCTGAGGGTGACACCAGGGGGCAGAAGGGCATGGAGGAGCCTGGTGAGTCCAGGGCAGAGGGCCAGGGGAGGAGGTGAATAAGGTCCACTCCCCAGCCAAGAGTGAGCACTTACTATGGGCAGACACTGTGCTAGGTCCTGGGGACAGAGCAAGGGACAAACAGACAAATCTTACTGCCCACCCCATTGGAATGTGACAGAGCTTATATCCTGGTGGGCAGAAGCATTCTAGGAGTAAAATAATAAGTAAATTGTATAGTATTTAGAACCCGATAAAGTGCTATGGAGGAGAATAAAGCAGGGAGAGTGAAAGGGAGAGCTGGAGAGGCTGAGGAGTATCAAAATGTAAATGCGATGGTTAGAGAAGGCCACACAGAGATAAGTGACATTTGAGCAAAACTATGAAGAAGTTGATGGAGTGAACCATGTGAGCAGCTGAAGGAAGAGTAACCCAGGCAGATGGACCAGCAAGTGCAAAGGCCCAGGGGTAGGAGCTAAATCCACATATCCACGGAATAGCAAAGGGACCAACACGGCTAGCGTGAAATGAACAAAGAGAGAATAGGAAATCAAGTTAAATAAGTCATGGGGAGGTGGATTGTGTAGGGCCTTGTAGACCCCTGGATGGGCTTTCTTTGCCTTTTTATTGTCCTCTGAGTGACATAAGGAGAGATTTAGCAGCTCTCTCTGATGGCTTGGTTGGCAAGAGTGGGGGCAAGCAGGGAGGTCAATTAGGAAAGAATGCAACAACCAAGGCAAGCGGTCATGATGGCGAGGACCAGTGTGGTGGCCGTGAAAGTGAGAAATGGTGGAGGCTGGGTGGTGGGGTTTTTTTTTCGGCCACATCGTGGCATGCAGGACCAAACCCATGCCCCCTGCAGTGGAAGCATGGGGTCCTAACCACTGGACCTCCAGGGAATTCCCCTGGGTGTGTTTTTAAAGTGGTCTCAACAAGCTGGCTGTAGCCGATGATATAGCCTGGGGTGTAAGAGAAAGAAAGCACTCCAGGAAGACGCCAAGGTTTTCCACCTGAGTAATTGGAAAGAAGGAGATTCAATTAATGGTGATAGTTACTTGGTTGGGGAGGGGAAAGGACCTGGTGGGAGGGGTGGAGTTTCAACTATAGAGACTCTGAGTTTGCCTTGCAGGCAACAGGAAGGATTTTAGTCTTTGTGATGAAATGAACGTTCCAGAAAGGCAAATCTGGCAGTAATATTTAAGAGGGGCTAGAGCAGAGAAAGACCTAAGATTAGGGACTCTGCTTTAATCTAGACATGAAGTGATATTTATGGGAATGAAAGTAGAAAATCTATGTAGAATGCAAATGTGCAATGGAGTCTTTTTTTGAGACCCACTAAAAACAGGCTGAACCTTCCCATGTCCCACAGTAGGTCCTATGCCCTCCCTGACGTTTCTGTGATTTCAAAACCTTATGTTTGTACAGCCATTTCTCACGCTGTCCTTTGAGCACCGATCTCGCTCTGTCTCACTTCTTGGAGCTGGTACCTTCTCTCTGACTTGGGAGGGGGGACATCCCCTTTTCTTGATTTTTCTCCCAAACTACTCACACAGGAAAGCAGGGGGTAGTCAGCTTTACTGAAGATTTGTAGGGTCATGATGGTGGCATGGGGTGTTGGGAGGTGACATTGTGCTCCTGCCCCCAGGAAGCTTAAGGACACCTTGTTCTTAAAAAGCTGCTCCACTGCATCTGTCTTAACAAGTGTTCTCACTGGTGTGAGTGACAGACCCCAAATGACAGCAGCTCAGACTCAAGATAGAGGCTCATTTCTCTCTCACGTGACAATGCCGAGGTCAGGAATCTGCTGTGCCCCCGGGGCTGGTGTGGCCTCCCGTGGTGCCAGGGCCCAGGATCCTGCTGTCTTCTCGCTCTGCCGTGTGTGGCCTCCATTCCCAAAGCCTTCTGACGGGGACAGCTGGCCTCTGGAAAGAGGAAGGTAAGAGCCCCACTCCTCCCTGGGAGGGAAGTTCCCCCAGGCTGCCCGGACCTCTTCCTCTTACAAACCACTGGGCAGAAGGAGGGCGACAGGTCGTATCTGGTTGCAAAGGGGGTGGGATTTACAGGTGGGATTTATTCTGGGAAGTCATGTACCCACTGAACATTTAGGGATTTTTTTTTTTTTTTTTTTTTTTTTAACTAGAAGAATAGAGGAAACTGGAGGCTGTTGATAAGCCTCCTTCCTTGGAGCCAGTCTCACTTCCCGGGACTCCCTTCCCCAGCCCAACC